>NC_136610.1:27282268-27652268 GCF_933228915.1 Telmatherina bonti | reverse complement strand
TATCCAGTTCAATCCTCCAATGCCTTCACATGTTGTGCAGGTACCTGTGTTTACCATTATTTCTATATCCAATTGTCCCTGCTGAATAATGCACCAGGGTATCAATAATTCAGCTTTAATTAGCTAAGACATAGCAGACACACTTGGACCTCACTCGAACATTGACTGAATGAATATTCACCCCAGCCTCACATAAATAGTGGGTTGATGAATAAATAGATAAATAGAGATAAATAGAAATTGGTAGAATTTTAAAAAATAGCTTAAGTAAGACAACACTGTCTAAAAATAATCAGATTTACTGGACAGCATAAATTGTTTTTGAAACATGATTGTTCAGTTTCAGAGCCAGGAATAGACCTTAATCTCCACTAGTTTAATCTGCACATTTACGTGGCTTTCCAAATCTACGTTTAATGCTGTTTGGTCTGAGACTTCTGATTCCTGGATCAAGACAAGTGAGTTAAACAAGTGAAAAATATCCAATATTTATCTGTATAGGACCACATATGTGGTTAGAGGTAAAAGCATATATATTCTTTTTTTAATTTAATTCACTAAAAATCCCACTAATCAAGCTATCAAGATAAGTTAGTGTGAGCTTTGTGTTGATTCTCTGCCTGTTTTTCACTGGGCAGCACTAAAGTCACTGCCAGCCGGTGCACACAGTTAGTTGGATACAACTAACTGTGTATCCAACTAACTGTAGTTAGTTGGAACTTCAAAAAATCACACAGAAACTTAAAAAAGATAATGAAGGATGTCATACTTGTTGTTTAGTTGCCAAAACTTTTATTCCAACTGGAAAAGAAAACTATAAAACTCTGAATTTGACTTTGTTGGCAGGAAATGTACCACAAAGGTCCAAGTTTTTCACATAAAGAAGAAAGGCTGTGCCTTCTTTCTCCTTACTTCGGGTCTACTTTCTTGTGGATCCTCTTGTTTCCAAGGTCCTAGTTTCTCCTGACTCTGAATGGTCGACTAAAGTGTCAGTCAAAGAAAACTAATTAACCAATAGAGCAACAATGCTAAATAAAAACACCTATAGGCTCCATTAAGTTGATCTTTTGGTAATCATATAAACCCCAAGACAGTCTGGCTGCAGAGCTCCAGACTGTCCACTGTGAGGACACGTCATGTGCAAGCCACACTCTCAGGACATCTCCGACATAGTGCAGGAAGAAACAAAACAAACTTTTCAAAATATACATTGTAGAGCTACAGCAAACACTTTTTTAAATAAAATACACAAATCAGACAAATCAGCATACAGGTAGTTCTAACCACCGTATCACCGTCTGGATTCTGTTAGAAATAACATTAAGTGAACTGGTCTAACAAGCATACAGTCGCCTGTCCTCATAAAAACAACATATTTTTACATTAATAATACCCTTCTGAGTGTTTTTGGTACAGCCTGCTGATTTTAATATGGAAAATATTGATAACTGCATATTAAAGGCTGTTTGAATATTAAGACTTAATATCCTCAGCTGGATGTTATTTTTATTCTGTTTTTACTAATAACCACACAATATGATAACACACCAGTTGTGGTTTAGTTTTTTGTTTTTCAAAATCCTGTCTAAAAACCTGGAGTGGGGTCAAAAACACCTGATCCGAGTGTGAATCCGAAAGGGGGAAAAAAAATCGCAGGGGTAAATAGAAAACCTTAAAAAACATTCATGACATATAAAAAGAGCTTTAAAATAAGAAATGATTGAAACAATGTGTCTCTTATACAGTTATTGAAAGTAAAAACCATAAAGCTGCTGCTTTGTAAAAGGGAAAAAAAGCTGAATTTTGCTGGGAATACAACAGAAAACACAAGAACTGCACAACTTCAGGAAGTTACTTGCATCTATTCCAACCTTTTGATATTTAAGCCGTTTAACTTCCATTCGACTAACTTTGTAGAAGAACCTAAAATTGGATTTAAACAGCAGAAATCAGAAACGTAAAAAATGTATACTAGTAGTGGACTACCAAAACACAACACTTGTCTGAACTCATGGTGAAACAGGAACCTCTTGATGGTTTACCTGATGATGACTTACACCCCAAGTGGCAATTAAACCAAAAAGTAACTTATTTATTTCCGTTTAAAAAAAACAATTTGTGACTCTTTTCGAATTATTATTTATAATATGTACAATGCTGTGACATGCTGGCGACCTGTCCAGGGTGTACCCTGCGTGTCCCCCAGTGATTGCTGGGATAGGCTTCAGCTTCCCGCGAGCCTTAATAAGACTAAGCAGTTCGGAAAATGAATATGGCACAATGTTTGTTTTTGTGCATCTAGCAATTCTCTATTTTTCTCAGCTGTGAAGAGTCTGAACAGGGAGCAAGAGGCTCATCCAAAGTGAATGTGTACCTGCCAGTCCTCCAACAAGACGCAAACTGTC
The DNA here is from genome assembly GCF_933228915.1 of Telmatherina bonti. Classification (NCBI taxonomy): domain Eukaryota; kingdom Metazoa; phylum Chordata; class Actinopteri; order Atheriniformes; family Telmatherinidae; genus Telmatherina; species Telmatherina bonti. Next base: position 27,649,863 of record NC_136610.1, on the reverse strand, counting down.
CTCCACCTCTCGACACAGACCCAAAAAGATCAGCATCCATGAGAAGTTAGCCAAAGAATTTGACAGACCTGACTATGAGGTTGGAACAGAGTGCTATGATGGAGAAAAGAAACACTAATGAGACAGCTGTGATTCATCGGCACGATGGAAAATATGAAAAGTAAAAACAAGTATTTTTCCATTTATAAATGCATATGTGTACTTTAGTAAACTGCGAACTAAATTTAAAAAAGACCTTGTTATATTCCCTTTTCAGTGAAACTGTTTTGTATTTTCCACATAAAAAAAATCAATTCCATATAAAATAATAGAAAACAAACTACCATTCATATTTAAATGATGCTTGTCTAACTGAAGTTGCAGCGTAGTGAAAGCATCTGTGAGTGCAGGTCCTTGTCAGTCAATGCTTCCACTCTGTGCAGGCAGACATATTAGCTCTAAAGCATCTTAGTTGTAAGAAGTGGTTTCTTGTAAGAATGTGGTCTTGAAAAGTTATTCGATCAAAATGAGTCAGTGGATTCCTCCTGTCTGCGAGTCGTCTTGTAGAAGGCCTTTCTGCTTCATATTGGTTTACATTTCAATAACACAGGTAGTCGAATCATCCCCAGCAGACACTTTAGGCAAAATTAATACCTTCCCTTTTGAATGATTCATTTAAAAATCATCTTTATCTTAGATTAGAACTAATCATCCATTTTGCAACTGGTTTAGTTTAATCCAGAATAAGTTTAAATGTGAATTTATTGAAGCAAAGGGTCTACAAGGGACTGAGTTAAATCATCTACAGCAAGCATTGTAGTCTTGTACTGGCCTTAAGCATAACCTATGAAACCCGACAAATCCTCCATAAACTCCTTTTTTTCTAACAGACAGAAAGAACAAAAGTTCTTTTTCATTCATGAGGAACATTAAAATATTCAAAGTAATTGTCATTTAAGTAAATCCATCACAGGGATTCCAAAGTGAGCTGTGGCTGCTTTGTGAGTAACTCCAGGTTTCTGAGCAGTTGTTGAAGTAAAATCAGGGCACTTGCAACTGAAACTTTTTTCTGAAGACAGACCCGAAAGAAAAACAAGTTGATAGATGCTGTGAGATATACTGGAGGATTATCAAGGTTTAAAAACCTTTTCCTTTAAAAATGCTTCACTCACTGGAGAATTTGACCGTACAAGAAAATCAGAAAAGTGTTACAAGATAGTGGACAAGTTGCAGAAAAACAGTCCTGCATGCAGGGCCGGATTAAAATTACACAGGCCCCTGGGCCCAGAGTGTTCCGCAGTCCCCCCTTCCCCAGCACAACATTGTGAATATTATAAACGATACAGTATGAAACGACATATTGGTACCAATAGCAATACACTAGACGCTGTGGTCTAACCATCTGGCTTTTATGTACATTTTTGTTTTTTTGTCCAAACTGCTGATGTATGGCCCACTAGTCTCCAAATGGGAGACTGTGCCCCAATGCCCATTGGATAATCCAGCCTTGCCTGCAAGCAATAATTCAGGGCCACTAACCGGATATGTTGTGCTCTATCAGAGTGTGGAGGTTTAGTATTGTTGAACGGTCCCAGTTCAGATCTTGGCTGGGACCTTTCTGTGTGGACTTTGCATGCTTTTTCCCTACATGTGTGGGTTGTCTGTGTTGGCCCTGTCACGCCTCATCCATGTTACATCCTGACACACCAAACCAAAGTCACATTGTTTGTTTCTGGAAGGAAACTTAAGTACCTGCAATGAGAGAAGGTATTCTCTTTGCAGGTATTTAAGTTTGGTGTGTCAGGATGTCACATGGATGAGGCGTGACAGGGCCAACACAGACAACATGTAGGGAAAAAACATGCAAGCTCCTTCATAAATACTAAGAGAGAAGCTCTCTGTGTGGTATGACACAAGCACTACAGAAGCTTGTCAGAGTAGGTTGGCACAAAAATACTTGTGTTTACAGGAAGTCAATGAATTGTTTTACTAGCATCGGTGGAGCAGTGGAAGTGTTTAAATGTGCTAAAATTATTTCAAATAACTGTTCAACTTGTTGAATGAGTTAATAAAAAACTTGACCAGGTACAACAGTTCTGACAGTTTCATACTGAAAAAAAAAAAAAAATGTGATCGTCATTTACAGATTCCTCTGACATTTGCAACAGCTGACCATCCGTTTAGTGTTTCACAGTCTTAAAATGTGCCTATGTCTACAGTGATTCCTTCAACATCACAAATAATTCTGACAAATTAGCTTCTTTTACAAAAGGAACTATTTCCAATGAAGAGTTTATGATTCAATTCTCTGTATATCTGTTGAGACTTCATGTCTAAGTGTGAATGTGTGCGTGTGTGTGCGTGTGTGTGCGTGTGTGTGTGTGTGTGTGTGTGTGTGTGTGTGTGTGTGTGTGTGTGGTTGTGTTGCAGCCCAAACAGAGTGTTCTCCAATAAGATCTGCCTCTGGATCGATCAGACTCAGACTGTGCATGAGTTGACGAGCTGTGCAGGTTGTTCTTTGATTGATCCAACTTCTGTGTTGTGTGGACACAACTAAGTCTGTGTGCAAGACTGAAAAACAGTGAAGAATAGTTTATTATATTTATACAGTATTTTCCTGTTCCTTTCTCACACGAGTAACTATTCTGACACCAAACAAAACACAAACTACCAAAAAGGACTTCACCCTTCCTTCTCCTAAAAAAAATTATAATACATTTGCTTTGATGGAAGATGATTCTGGTTTGCTAATATTAATACCGCTGACGATAGTAGAAAGATTTACCATCACCTCAGACCTCAAGTAAGTTGTTTAGGATCTGTTCACAGTCATGTTTAGAAAAAGCATTGTTATGCACAAACTAAGCTTTGCAGATAGTCTGAATACTTTTTAAACAACACTGGAAGCACTTTTTTATTTTTTACTTTAAATTTCTTATGATATGCATGAACAACAATTTTTCAGCAGACAACTGGATCGATGATTCTTTTGTCTGGCGTCCACTGACAGAAAAACAGAAAAAAAAAACAACAAAAAAAAACAGCATCATTCACCAAATGTTTTGACAAATGTTTTTCTTAAATCCTGCTAAAGACCTTTTTTTGAAAACTGGGGCATTCACCCAAATCTTCCGATCTTGGATTTGTATTAGTTCTTAGCTAACAACACATTTTTCTTGTGGAATCCATGAAAAAATCTGAAGACATTTCAAAAAGACTGTATTTTTATATTTGTTGAATTTATTTATGGTTCAACATAACTAGTGGAGAAAAATTTGTTTGGTTACTTGAATTAATGGGTTCTGAATGGAATATAAACTATTATAAAGGTAACCACATAGTGAGAAAAAAACCTTGAATGGTGAAAAAAGATGCATTGAAAATCTTAATAATCTGTCAGGGTGTGTGGTGAGGGACCCCAGTACAAGCTAACCAAGCAGGAGGCAGACTGGATCCTGGAAACAATGTTTAATGAATAGACTACAAAAGTTTAGTTCATGATAGGACATCCCGAAGTGGAGGTCTCTGTAAGAGGACTGGAGGAATTTTCAGCAAAACAGTCTAAATGCTATCCCAAGAGGTCCACACACACATACACACACATTCCCTGATGACACAAGTAAATGGGCTCCCAGTTGAGAGATTTAAATTTCCTATAACAAATGAAGATTATTAGTCAGATGACTGTTTTCACAAATGATCACAGCAACCAGGTGAATACACCTGTTCATGTGTTTGAAAGCGAGATAAATGATTATGGAGGAAGCCTAGATTTTGCCGTGAATTATCAAGAAAAGCATTTGTGAAAGATCCCCCAAAGCCAAATGTTTATCAATACTTCATTCAAAGCAGCCTTTTAACATGCTAGCACACTGGAGATGAAGTGAAAAGGGCAACAGAGAAAGAGGAAGGAGGAGAATAAAGTTGGGAAAAACAAAGAGAGAAGCAGGAGCAGCAGGTTAGCACTAATGGTCAATGACATAGCACTGTGGCTGGGCTTAGCGCAGGCGTCTGAAGTGCTGAAATATTTACGTGGCGTACAGAACGAGAGGCTCATTCACTTCAAATCAGCTGGAGCAGAGAGAGGGAAAGAGCTGGGCCACTTTCCTACCTCTTCACTTACTGAGGTAACAGCATGCAGTTCAAATGGATAGCATCACATGAATAATGTGCCTGTGTTACTTTTTGTTTTACTTATTCATCTTTGCCCCGGCGTGTTAGGACGTTAGCTTCATTTTGTTAAAGGTTTAAAGATGAGAAAGTACAGAGACCAACTTATTTGTTCTTGTTAATTTCAGCGTCTCATCTCATCATGATTGTCTCGAACTCGATACTGTGTTTACACTTGCACACAAGGGTTCTATTTACCCACTCCTCTTTGCTTGTACACCACAGTCCTAATGTTGTCGCTCAATTTGAACAAAGTGTTCTTCACATCCTTCCACATGTCTCCGCATGATTAAAATAACTGCTGCCATCAGTGATGTGGGTTTTGGGATACACAGCACGACTGACAAGTCCCAATCAACTGTAATTTAAACATTTCATGCGAGTCGGCCCTTTTCATATTACAGTAAGTGTCTGAGATCTGACTGTGTGTGTGTGTGTGTGTGTGTTCCTGTGTCCCTGTGTATGTAGTCAGCCTGCGTGGGTGTGTGAAAGTGAACCATCCAAGCTACTCAGTGTGTTTTTCAAGCGCTTGTCAGCTTCAAAGACAGGGGTCAAACCAACAGGCACCTGACACAAGCTAACTTCCCTTGCTGCTACCATGACAACACAAAACAAACAAAAAGTGAAAACATGCTTTATTTCTATAATGACGGCTCAGTGTCTGCCCTCCCCACTCAGCCTCTAAGACCAGTCTTTGGTAGGCAGACTGGAGCAAATTTGACACTTGTTTTTTTTCACACTTGGGTTCTCTGTGAAATTCCCACACTCTCTTTGTGGTGTTTTTCATTTTCAACCCCCAGCTACAAATGATTGAACCATCTTCCCCTTTTTCCTCTCATTTTTTTATTTCTCTTACTTGCTGGGAGCCTGGAATGGACATGCCTGGAGGCAAAGTTCCTCCTGAGAAAGCCTGGCAGCTCCAGTTTAATATTTTATCACTGGACAGTCATGCACATACATACATTGACAGAAATGCTGTACACACGCATGTCCATAAAAAACGCACAGATGAACGGGGAATACCTTGAACAAATGAAAAGATAAGGTATGATGTTGATGACAAAAAGAGGCACACATCTGCCCAGGAAAACTCGCCGTGGTTCATTCTTTGACTCATTACGTTGTTGGATGACTACACCGTGCTTGTTTCGATAAGCATGTACTTTTCTTTGTATCCCACTGCAGATGGTATCTCCTCAGTGTACACAGGATCAGATAATTGATCATACCAGCGCTGTCTAAAACATCTGAGATGGAGAGACAGGCCACAAAACATCCATCTGTGAGCAGAGAGCCCAATGCACTGTGGTAGTTTCTGGTCAGCTCGCAGTGTGGATGTGTTGAACACCTTTTTGGAGTAAACATAACAGCTGTGTGTTAGAGAGCTCACTGAGGTCAGCTGAAAAAAGCTGAGTTGTTGAAAATCCACGCTCTCCATAATCTGTGGATATGGGTGCCACATCCCCTACACGCCATTCTGCAACCCAACACCTGCAAATGTTTAAACTTTGCACACAAATTTGCAAAGAAGTTTTTTTTTCTTCTGGGAGCAAGGAATAATGGGAGTGTGTGTACCAGTTTGTCCTGCTGCAGAGTTGTTAATGCACCGCCAGGAGCGGACTGCACGACGTCTTACAGTGTCAACTTAGTTGTTTTACGGCCTTGACTGAGGTGCTAAACAGAGTATCTGTCGCAATGTTGTGTGTTAGCTTACATTGCTGTTTTTGGAGTTTCTGTTGTCGTTCCATCCAGTCCTTGATGCTCGCTTCTGTAACTCTCATGTTCCAATTTGGGTTTTTTTTCGCAGTTTGTGTCAGGGCAGGATTAAAATTACACAGGCCCCTGGGCCCAGAGTGTTCTAGGGCCCCCCTTCCCCACCACAACTTTGTAAAAATTGTGTATGATACACTATGGACGATTTCTAACATTTCTCAGCCAGTGGTACCAATAGCAACACACTAGATACTTGGGTGTAACTACCTGGTTTTTCTGTACATTTTGTTTCTTGTAAAAACTGCTTGTGTATGCCCTACGTGGCACCCACATGGACCCCTAGTGGGCGTGGGCACCTGGGCCCATGCCCTTAATGCCCATTTGGATAATCCGGCCTTGCATTTTAACGTTCCTTCTTGAATCTGGCATGGTTGATGCCAGTCCTTGTTGTCCTCCTGACTTCAGTTCCTTATCTACATATCTGCTTTGCATCTGTCATTGGTCCCTTCAGCTTACAGAACATTCTATCCAGGTTATTTAACTTGTTTGTTTTTGTTTTCATATTTTACTCCATGTTGGAGCTCTGGTTCTTTTCAAGGATTTTCCTCCTCTGCAGCTTTTCTTCTTTTTATTCCTGAGTATAAACCTCAGAGCAGTTAGCTATTAAAGTTTGTGTTTGCTTTTTCCTTGGTTGCTTCCTGCCTTGTGTTCTTCATTTGGTTCTTCCACTACCCACTTCCCATCTTTTTCATTCATGAACTATGGCAGCAATGCCTTTTACTAAATACTATTTCCACTGCAAAATCAAAAATAAATTTGTTTATCAATTAATCTGAATAAATAATAAATGAATCCAGAGTCCCACTGACTCGAGTCTGACCATGCAGTGAAACCTAGAGGTTTTTTAACATGCCTGTTGCTGATGGCACAGCTAATGACCAGTTATGTTTTCAGGCAAAGCTGTGTGAGGTTGTCCATTATCCTTCTCCCTATTGGCCTCTTACTCTCCTTCCCTCCCACTCTACCCATCATCTCCTCCCCCCTACCCCCCTTCTGTTCTTTCTCTCACTTTTCTTTTTAATTACCTGATGTCTCCTCTCCTGGCTCTGACGCCAATAGAGATGTGAGCAGCACCGCCCGCACTGCACCGTCGCTGTGCAAGCGATCTCTGATCTTTCCACCATCTGACTGTGTCTGACTGTGTCTGCGTTGCCCTCCGTGTGCCTATACATTTGTGTGTCGTGAACTACCTCTGCTTTCCATCTGTAAATTTTCTGGATTTTAACAAGCTTTTATCTAACATCTATTTTTGAAGAGATTAATTACTTTTTCACCTCAATATTAATCCAGAGGAAAGCAAATATGACTGACCACGATGGCGACAGTTTTGAGTTGACAAAGCCTGTTTCATACTGCTTACTGCTATTATTGTGATTGATTTGTCTGCTGATTACTTTCCTCATTAAACAAGTAATCTTTTGGTCTATAAGTCTTCAAGAAATACAGTGAAAAAAGACCATTAATCTCCGGTTGACATTTAAATTGCTTGCTTTCGTTCTTTTTTTTTTTTTTTTTTTTTTTTTTTTTTTTGCTTTGTTGATAAGTTTAGAAAATATAAAGTTCCTCTCACCAAATAAAAAGAAGTAGCAAACCCAACCAAGTTTTGAGAGTCGAGTACAAAACAAGTTGGCATTAAAGGGAAAAAAATCGTCAAGCAGGATTAGACAGAAAACAAACTGGAAGAGACGTGGCAACAAATCACAGCAAGAGCAGAAAACCAAACTTGGAAAGGTTTTAGAAGATGATCATAAACCAACTTAATCAAACTCTCATGACAGAACCTGCACAAACAGGATTCAGAGGAAGTGATGCTTAAAGCCGTTTTGGCTGTTTCTCAATCCTCTCTCTCCACGTCTCAGATCACAATAAGGTGCTTTGTGTCCATGTGCCATTCACTTTTCCTTTCTACAAGTCCATGCTTTTGTCCTGTTTTCTGTTTCCTGTGACTGATCTCTCTGGGATGTCCCTTCTCTCTCCTGGTGCCAAGCTCAGGTTCCCATCTGCGACGTGTACGAGTACAGAGGCAGCTTGTTACACTTCAAACACAACTGGCACCCTTGGCGCTGCAGTAGAAGCGACTGGATACCAAGACAGGAAGTTACCTGCCAATAGGGTCAACTGTATTTGTTTGTGTTTTTTATAAGTGTACGTGTGTGTGTGTGTGTGTGTGTGTGTGTGTGTGTGTGTGTGTGTGTGTGTGTGTGTGTGTGTGTGTGCATTTGGCAAGGATTTTTATTGCTGGCCTGAAAGAGGCCAAGTATGTTATTTAACATCAATCACTCACCTCCTGGGGACTTTACATGTAGATGGTTTGAGAATATATTGTAATCTTTTTTTATTATCAAAATATATCCAAACCATTGTGTCTAAAACCTAACAATTTATTTATTTACAACCTAATAATTCTTAAATATGTAAAGAATAAAACAGATGGCACATATACAATATTTCCCTTCTGGAATAGTGCAGATAAATTTCTAACTCTCTATTAGAGTACAATCTATTAACATTATTTTTACAAATTTCAGCTGTGAGAGATCTTAGTTCAGTTTAGTTCAGGCAAGTCTCAAAAATATCCATTAAAACAGTTTGGCACTTTTTTTTTCTTAAAATTCGCCAACTGAGACTTTCAGGATGCTCAGATTTTAACAAGGCAGATGCAACCATAACCAATTGAAATCATGGTCTAATGGCCATGGTACACAGCACACACCATACTAGTTTTACAATTAGGTTCTCAAATCATGTACATTAATGTTTCTGTTCAGCAGATACTAAATCTAAAGAAAAGTCAACAATCCTTAGAAAAACAGGAAAAAGAAGTATGACTGAAAAGGAAAATAAGCCTAAAAATAATAATTGACAAAGAGGCTGGAACTCGATCATTCAAGCATCATTGACTGTCGTCAGTAAAGTAAATAATGAACTGAAAAATTATAAATGACAACAGGTCCTCCACCAGGTCACATATTCAAAAACATGTATCCCAGAAAACACGTCAGACTGTGAGAAAAGTCAACACTGGACCGTATTTTAACAAGAAAAATAAATAAAGATAAAATTGGATCGTGAGCTCCAAAGGGAGCATTTAGAGATGGAACTATTAAGCCCTCTGACAAAGTCAACAGACTCTGTTTACAGCGAGTTGGTTGGAAACGATCCTCTAAGGTCTGCAAGCTCTGAAAGCCGATCTATAAGCCCTCATTTTTAAACACGCTAGGTTTTGAAATGCACAGGAATCAATGGCAGGGACAATCAAACTATACAACACTCCTACTGTGAGCTATAAAGTCAGAAAATGACGGCATAAAGCAGAATAAACTACTGTAATGGACTGTGTGCATTGACAAAACAACTAAAGAGCAGTTCACCTTTTCAACAGATTTAAATGACCTTTTAATAGATGCGCTCCAGCTTTGGATACCTGTTTGGATTTGTGCAAATCAAATGTGTAAAAAGTGGTGTAAGAATATCACAAGTTTTTCAATTGCCTTAGGCTAGCGCTTGAACAGATGTATGCTGTGGAAGGCGTTTTCAGGGGTTGAACTTGAAACAGTATGCAGACTGACAGCAGTACTGATCTCATGGAAAGCTTTTGATTATCAAGAAGATGAAGCAAAATAAAAAAAAAAAAGACTGTGATAGACTGAATAAGATAAGAGAACAAATTGCTCCTTTAAAGTGTCAGCATATATTGGCACATTTATTATTAAGAATTAGCCACTGGAAATATGTGTTTTCTCAGTTTCTTAATGAGGATAAAGTAAAAATTACCCACACAGACCTGTTAAAATGTGAGATAAAGTGAAACACAAAAGCTAAAGCCAAGCAGGTTTTAGGTAATTTCATGAAGTCCACAAGTATTTACCTACTGTGAAAAGAGAATTGAGAAATTTTAGTTTTACTTATCTTATATTATTGCTGTTTACTGTTTTGAAACATAATTTGGGGCTTAGTCTGAAGTAAACCTGACTTCTAATGTATCTCACAGCAAATGTGGATTTTTAAAGTAAATTCTATGCAAATGTTATTAATATCATTCCATCTCCAACAGATGTCTTGACAGATTGCTGTCAAACTATGGCTATAGCTTTATTCTGCTGCTTAGAAGAGGTTATACACTCAAAAGTATACCTGGCGCAGGTAGTGATATACCCACTTTCTGCTTGCGCCAAAAAAGTCCTCTAGAAACCAAAACAACTAACAAGCTTGCTAGCTATGGAGGTCTGACCGCCCAAACCAACATGTTGATGGCGCTGCCTGACCCAAAGCTTCTCTTTTAAAAAATATGCATTGTAACAATATTCTTCACCATGTTTGCATATTGTATATTGCTAATGAAACTCATGGTGGCTGACAGATGCAAACACACTTAATGTAGAAAAATTAGCTGCATATCCGAACAGAAAGGCTGCAAGTATAGAGGAGCACCGCAAATGCAGAAATGTAATGCGTGAAAAGAAAAGCGCTGCAAATACAGAAACAAACCGCAAAAACAGAAATGTGATGCAAATACAGGAAAGCTTAACCGATTAACCACCACAGAAAACTGACATCAGAGCTCAAATGTGAACCCTGAACTCTGCACTGACCTCTAGTGGACGTCTTGCCTAATAACCACACATACATCATGCACACATGGAGGCATGTGGCCAGTAATCCTGATAGTGTTTGAAACAGACATACACTGTCTGTTCAAAAAAGAAAATAAAGATTTACCTAAGCAAATAGGTACAAGCTTCTTTTTAGATAAGTAATGCATAGGCAATTATCTTTAAGCTATAAATTAAGTTAATTAACCCCAACTGATGCAATGAGTAGATTCTCATTTCTTGAACAGCAATGGTGAAAGACACCTCCCACTTTGGTGATCAGAAAAAAGTCCTGAACGATCGTAAACTGCAGCAAATTAAACATTTGATGAAATCAAATCAAAGACAACAGTGGAGCTCAGTGCTATGTATAATAGTGGAAGTAAGAACATTTCCACACACGCAACTGGAAGGGAACTCGAGGGGACTGAACAGCTGCGAGTCTAACCGGAGAAAAAAAAAACTTTCAGTGGCAATGGAGCATAAAGATTGGAATCTACAGAAATCAGAGATTGTTGTCCTTTAAATCAAGATTTACCCTATTCCAGAATAATGGGGTGCATCAGGGTAAGAAAAGAGCAGATGAATTAATGCACCCATCATGCCTACAAGTGTCTATTGTACAAGCTTGGGGGGGCAGTGCAATGAAACAGCTATACAGGCAGCCAAACCACTTTCTTTTGGTAGGACAGATTATTTTATGTTTTACCTATTTATTTTTGCCAAGGCTGTGTAAACCAACAGCTTTTTATTAGCTAACATTGAATTTACAGAATTATAACAATATATGGAAAGAATCTGGCAAAAAGTGTGTTAAATTCATCAATTAGTAGTCGACATAAATTAGCGATGGTGAACATGCTTATTGGGATCTTCAGGTGGATATTATGTTGTGATGACCTCTGAAATGACTGTTCAGGATAAGCTCCGAATGTTGTATGCCTTCATAGTATAGTAACACACACTGAATTACACAAACACTGCTCTATTACATTTATTTTTAACATTTAACATTACATGATCAAGAACATACACTAGCATGAACACACAAGCACTTTAGAGGTCAACTTGTCTTGATGCTAGAAACCTTGTAGAAGACCTCCCTGTGAATAGCAGACATGACAACTCTGCACAGCAGGCAGGATACTAGCGAGAATGTCACAGCATGCACAGCAACAGTATCTGTACTTTGAAAAGCATCACATCATCTATCTGCAAGACTCTTGAGCAAGCTGTATGGAGGAGACGCTTCAAGATGTGTCACGGAAATTGCAGCGGCAATGCTACTGATATTTCTGTGAGCTGCTAGATGACAAAGGACTGATTGTAAAAATAAAATGGTGTGAAAAGATACAACTACTTAGCTACACGGAGCAACGTCACTGCAAAGCTAAATGAAACGGGTCTGCTGATGAAAGTGTGGCGTTGCAGACCAAATGTTCCGGCATATTAACTTAGTTGTCATGGTTGCGTGGGGTCAGTAAGTCAGGCTCATGGGCGGTTTTGCAGTTAAGTGATTTTGGCAACTTATGTCATACACAATCGCAAAGACACACACTCACACACACATACACAGACGCTCTCATACACTGACTCCATGCATCAATCGACTTGACCATTAGCTGAAATTAGCTTAATAATTCCTCAACAGGCCTGGGAAAGCGAGTGACATTGGAAAAACTGCCACATTCCCTCAAATTCGCTCACACTAATTTTACCCACACTGGGTTAGGAGGTAGAGATGGGAGAGGGAGAGCAGGCCTCAGGGGCTTCATGTAGATAGTGGAGATTGGAGTCTGGAACAGGGCAACAAGAGAAAAATGGCTGTGTGGTGTGAAGAAGTGGAGCATAACTTGATCTTTCCACTGTCTTGCCTCCTTTTGTCAGCATCCGCTGTACCTTATCAGCATCACGCATGGCCAGCATAATGATGCTCTTCTTTGACAAGTAGATATGTGTCTGATGCTCTCATTCACAGAATAATGTATATATATTTTCTTTATACATCATGATTGTCATTCCAACTAACCTGTCTGAAGCAAGCGTCTAATCATCTTTTTCTGGTTAATCTTTAAAATCATAGATCTGTGAGTGTTTCATACAAAAACCTGTGCTTCCTGATAGATGCAGCCCTTTTATTCTCACAGTTCTAATATAACACAATCAAAAATACTGAGAGCTGTTCTGCATTAGCACAGTGCTAATGGTATATGTCAAAAGTAAAAATGCATGAAGAGTTAAAAGTAATATCTAAAATCAGTGAGTGCAAAAAGGAAAGACAGAACTCATGCAAAAGTTCTGTAAACGCCTCCGTGCATCTTGTTTACATGCAGTATGTTCCAGTCTAAGCTTGTCTGGAAAAACATTTGAGCTTTTGTAAGCCGACCAGTACAGACTTCATGACTCAGAAATGTTTGTCAGTAGCGTAACCCAGTAAATATGAAGAATTAGTCATTTCCAATAGTAAATAGCAGCTAAAGGCAGTTGGTATAGCGTCTGTCCTGTGTGGCAAATGCTACATTTTAAGCAGTTCCTATCACTGCATTCTTGTTAAAATCATGAAATTGTTGGTTTAATAAAATAAAATTAAAATAAATCATATAAATTTGCTTTTTTGTAACTAAAAGTTAAAACATGAACTGGCTAAACATTTTATCTCTGGAGAAACTTCCATCTTTTCCAGTGTTCCTCTTTCTCTCCTGCTGTAATTCTGCCTGATTATTAATTCATAGTTAGGTCGAAATGGTCGACACTTTAAATTAAACCTGATCTTCATCTTGCACTTTTTACTGTGCAGCAGACAAATTTGCATTAATGCTTTTTGTTTTTTTACACACATAAATGTGAAGACACCTTTGTTGCTGTTTTGTAAGCATAGCAGCTTCTGAGTATTATCATGAGAAAACAGTAAGAAGCTACGATCATCTGAGTTTTTCAACACTTCCCAGAAAGAATGCAATGTGCAGCCATATTTGTGCATAAACAGAAACATTGCGCATTTGCATAGTTTACATGCCGTTTTCAATGAGCTGGTCAGCTTCCTGAGTCCCAAGTGGCCAACTAACTGTGAATTTGTACACAGGTCCATACTCACTCCCTTCAACAAACTGCTTCAAAGAAAAATTTCACACACTGTCATGTATAACACACAGACCGCTACACATGCACACCTTGCTGCCAGGGTGGTGATAAATTGCCACGAAAATAAAAAGGGGAAGCAGTAATCTGACACCTCCAGTGCTGAGCAACCAGTAATTAAATCCCTTCATTAGGTCAAATATTTGATTATACAGAACCCGGTGTGGGCTATGTATGTGGGGGGAGACTAGTAATCATCTCTTTCACATGGGAGAGGGTGGAAGAAAAACAAAGAAGGAGAAGGACATCAGTGAAAGCAGCAGCAAAGATTAAATGAAGATGAAGCTCATTGAGGATTTGTTAGAAAACTCAACTGCTTTAGTCATAGTAGAAATAATATTGTTATTCGTGCCTCCTCCCCACTTTTCCAAAGCGAAAACTGGGGAGTCTCTGGATAGTGTCTCTGGGTTGTTGTAGTAAGTCAAAAATGCTGTCTGCAGCATATTGCTAATGTGTTGATGAAGGCAGCCCAGGCTAAGGGAGTCTCTCTCTTGTGGAAAACAGACAGCGTGCGTGTTCGACAGACGAATGAACATCACTGGCCTCCGCCTCAACCCTCTCAGGGAAGCTGGTATCTTCACCCTGCACCGGCATCTCCTCCACTCTGCTCTGCTGCTGCTTCTACATTAGCCTGCCATAACACAGGCTTCATACTCATTAAAAGACATATTTTTGTTGTATTTGTCAATTACTTTCCCTTATCAATAACAAATTAGCAAAGCAAATAACAAGCTTAAAGCACTGAAATGAACAAAAGTTTGAAAACAAATCCTAGAAAATGAAAAATTTGCCTAAATGAAAATAAAAATCTTAATTTAATTTACTAAAGTATTTCCCAGTAAGTAGAGCACTTTAAGCTGAAACTGCAGTTAGCTTTGTGTAATTCCAGATGCTAATTTCTGCATTGATTATCTTATTATCCAGTTGTAATAGCCTGTCAGATACAGAACAGTGTGTCTTGAACCCCTGTAAAGATACTGTAGGTATACTATACTGTTGATAAAGCACAGTTATTTGGCCATAAATCACATTGAGGAGGACCAGCCTCGGTTCTCGCAGGCCTCACAGGCCCAAAGGGAGACACATAGTACACTAGTTTATACAGCATAAGTATATAAACTGTAAGAAAAACACTTAGCAGCATCTATCCTCGCAAGCTGCTGGCGTCCAACATTAATTAATAAATGTTTATGCAAGAGTGTACCTGAACTTGGATGCTCCTGTTTCATATTTCACAGCTTTCCCTCGATCTCTCCCTCCTTTACTCTTTTCAGTGTGTGTGTGTGTGTGTGTGTGTGTGTGTGTGTGTGTGTGTGTGTGTGTGTGCGTGTGTGTGTGCGTGCATGTTTGGCTGCTCGAATGCCAATGCCGTCATCAAAGGATATGTCAAAATGAAGGCACTGGCAGTGGCTGCTATCAGGATCTCAGACAGGGACACACATATACATGCATACACACACCGCTCTAGCTATGCTTTCATATCACGCCCTGGCAACGCCCACTGACTGCAGCATATCTCCACCGGTATCACCAAGGTTACCAGCGGTAGCCAAGGATACCACGGGAGTCGCCTGTATAAATGTAGGGAAAAGGGTGTGGCCAAAGTCTAGTTAGTCGATGTTCAAATCTTCATTCAAGTCTGTTCAAGTGTCCACAAACACTTTTATCTAATAAATCAGCACTTGTACAACAGACTTATATTGATTAAAAACAAATAAAGAAATAATATTAAGCACACGTCTTATATGTCAAATATTCAAAGGTTGTTTGGATAATTCTTTCAAAGGATTTTATGAATCTTTTCCTCGACTCAGTTAAACATCTTCAACACTTAAATCATCTTGTTGACTTCATCCCAATTTACAAAAAAACATGTCATTCACAATCCACTTGCAGCTTGTTTTTTGTTTATTCACCTCAGCGTATGGCATTCCTTCTTTACACACTTCTTTTTCCTGTACAATATTATTTCAAGCATTGATGTGACAGACAGAGATCTCCGATTCATCCATTACAGCAGGCAGCATGCATTAGCTTTGAGTTACTTAGCTAATGTGATGCATTTAAAGACCCCAGGTTAAGAATTGGTGTTTCCATGACAAAGGAAGACAACCATCAGCACCATTGCATTTATGGCACTTGAACACAAATTAGTGGAGAGCATTCCCAGGCATGCCCCAAACTCTGCTGCAGAGACACAAGGAGGGCGTTTGCTTTCCTCTGCTCTAACACAACTGTCAAAAAATATTTTGGAGCAAACAACAAAAGAAAAAGCAACAGTTACTGTTTAAATATATAAAGTATGCATTTATGAAACCTAAAAGCAAGAAGATATATTTATCTAGAGATCTTTTATACTTTCCTCAATGCATTTGAATCATGGACCAGTTCATTTGAATACATTCTTGAGGGATACACCAGGTCTGTGACACAGTGCTGAAATAAACCTCAATCATCAGTGAATCTTTAAAGTTTCGTCTAATAATAATATCTTGGAGCAGAGCCAAGAAAAAAAAAGCTGAATAATCATCCAATAACCACTACTGGAAACAAACAATGTCTCACTTTATTAGACTTCATTTATATCACAGCATCATTCTGCTTAGTGGAATTAATGAATATTGCAATATCATAACTGAGAACATCATCGTGTTCTGAATTTACAAATAAATATCCAAGTAAAAAAACATTAATTCTCAGTTCTGTTTTTATTATCTTACCTAGACAGTGTCAATTAAACTTAGCAGTATGTTAAAACATTGCAGCTGATGGGGAAAGAGGGAAGATGTCATGGAGTAGCGAGGCGTGTTACATGAGCAGAAGGGAAAATATTCTGTAACTACTGAAGAAGTTGAGTGAGGTGCAAATGTAAATAATGCACAAGGAACAAATGCAGGTGTGTTAATATGGCTTTGAACATGTTTTTGGGCATTATTTTTCTGTGAAGAACACATTACATCTTGGTGTAAACTGCTTCAGTTAGTGTTATGTTAATTAGGCCTGTCCTCTTCAGAAAATTTGCAGTGAAGGACACTTTTTTTCTGGGGCACTAATGGCTGGTTGCAAAACATTTTACTCGGGTGGTTAAAGAGTAAACTAAACTAAAGTCTGGACAGTTGCAAATTAAATAGTAAAATATGACACACAGTGACATTAACTGAACGTCATTTGTGGAGCGAAACTGTGATGTGAGTCCATGATGGTGGTTATCAGCATGCATGACATCAAAGTTGCGTCTATTCCGATCACACCTTAAGTATTCTGATAAATCAAAGTGGTACCCAGAACCGTTTTTTGACAATTTGTGAGTTTTTGCACACTGTGTCCTTATTGATATAAAAATAACAACATGGATGAGACTACCTCATAGTACTTAGACAAAAGGAGACTTTCACCTGGTGAAGAAGGCTGCAGGATTAACTCTAAGTCCTTCTACTTCTTGCACTTAACATGATTATACTTTGTATGTAGTATTTCAGTTGATTACACATTTCTGTTTTAGTTTTTCTGTGGGAGATTTTACCTGTGTCGTTCCTCCTGGTAATTCGTTTGCCAGGGTAGCTTAATTAAATAGGAACTACTTAAGGAGGTTGATCCACATTATAAAAGGCAGGGTAAGAGATGTTTTTCAGGAGCATGTTTTACTATATTGCTTAAAATCCCTTTCACACCCCGATTACAACCAATTAATTAAATGCTCTAACACAAGTAATGATGTTTAGTCACCTGTGGAACGAATATGACATTAACCAGCCCATTCTAAATCACTGGATGTGAAATGTCTATTAATCCCAACCTCCATTGTCCCTCCTCCTCTAGCATCGTGAGTTTCTGTGCCTTGGAGATGTGACTTTGGGAGGAAGTCTGTAAAAACAGGTTTGGACTTTTGAATTGTGTATTTTTAAAAGGTTATTTGTTGAAGCTGTTCTTTCCAGGATCACCTACCCTAACTTTCAGCAAGTCACATTTTCTAACCAGGAAAAAATAAAATTCCTTCTACAATGAGATGCATGACAAAGTGCTATGCCTAGTGGAGGAAAGGAAACACTGGACATTCCATGAACTCTTAAGCAAGATCATCGTAATATAAAAAAAAGAAACTAATATAATTTTTGACTGTCATTTGCATTAATTATCTAAGATACATGAACAAAAACAGCACATGCATAATCAATTGGAATAGAATAAATAAAATAAAATAAAATAAAATAAAATAAATCTATTTCTTGACAGCCATAAGTCGTGTCTCCATCTGGTGGCACTGAGTCAAGAAAAACTTGCATCTAAAGTCCATTTCTTTAAGAGTTGTGGTGGGTGTAAGTAAAATAATGTACAATCAATGCCTGTCTAAACAAATAAAATGATTTGTGTATTTTACCATGTGACTGGTCTAATAAACAGCTGATCTGACTTACAGTAAAATGACCACTGTCACTGTCAAGATCTTCCATTCCAGAGACGTAACAATTTTGGCAACTTGTCCCAACAACCAGCAATACAATCTGATGAAATCAAACATGTTTTGCAAGCATAACATACATTCCAAAAAAATCTATCATGGATATGTAAGCATGTATTAAGTAAATTTGTTATAAAGGTAGGGTTCAAAATGCATGTAGCCTACGCTTGCAGAATATGGAAATACATGCATATACTATACATACATGAGTGTAATTTCTACATGTTTACCGACACATCTACGCAGCACCCACATTCCAGCATCTGATCAACAGGATTTTACAAATGCCTCTAATCCCATGATTTACAAACAGCACATGTCACACTTCTAAAAAGAAAAGCAAACAAAAAAACGAGGTACTTCCACCTCCTCAGAGAAAACTCACCATCAGAAAAAAATAAAAGATGAGGGGAGCTATGAAACGGACAATCACCAGGGGAATCCACCCTCCCAAACAAACAAAAATGCGTTCGTACACCACTGCTCCCTTTCACATACACATTCAGCAACACATAAGAGCATCGTTCTCTCTCTGAACGCTGTAATTCGCACCCTTTCAGATGTAAACCAGAGATTTCATCTAGGGGGAAACACCACACTCTTCTATTGCCCCCAATTACTGAAGCCTGGAAGCAGTCAACAGCCACCGTTTTAACACAATCATATCGTCTGAGAGCAAATCAGCCCCGTTTTGCTTCTGCTTTGAGCTGAGTACTGCTGGTCAGGCTTCAGCAAAAGCCACTTAAACAATCCTTTTCTGAAAGAGAGCAAAAATGACCTGAGCTCTTCTTGGAAAAGGATTAGAAGCAGTTTAGCAGAGAAGGACGTCTTTCGCGTCCTTCGTTTTCATGTAATACTTTCACAGAGATCAAAGAGTCACCTTAATCCCGAGAATGCACACAGGCTTGTGCTTGATACTTCATGCGGTAGGAGGAAAGCCTATAGGTTCAATTTGTTTGCAATTTACTGTGTACGTGCGTGCGTATGCACATGCGCGTACATGTGTGCGTGGGCCATTCCGCTTTCTACAAGCTTCCCCGTATTGCCATTATACATCACAGCACATCACCAGTGAGTGGCTGTGTCAAAAAGCCTACCGTCCTCTCCACCATATCTCATAGTTACCTCCTCTAACCAAATTACCCCCAACCCCTGCTTCACCCACCGCCTCCTTCTCTCGACACTGAGAGATGAGCTTCTGAGACAGCTGCCTTACAATAAAGAGAGCTGCAAAGTCCGGCAGCATTTCAGAGGAGATATTTTCCACAAGCAGAAATCCCAGCAGTCGTTTTCCTGCTACGATGCACTGATATTTTTTAATAGAACTTCTTATTCAGTATTCATCAATTTAACAATACTTGTTATAGAAAGTTTGTGAACCTTTTCTGAAATTTCCCTGGTGTTCATGGGTCAATTTCTAGACATGAAGAAGAGGTAACTTCCCACTACTAACTGTAAAAGGTCAATAAACTGATTTTTTGTGAACAAATTAACACGTTTGGACATGTAAACCTTGAACCTGCTCCTAAAATAGTTTATTTTTACAAGTCACCACCACAATGGCTACGGTTACATGATGTTTTTTTTTTTTTTTTTAAATTGGAATTATTAATTCAGAATTAAATAATTTGGAATTAACTTTTTCTCCTACGAGTTTACATGAAAATAATCATTCCAAATGGAGGTTTACGTGAAACATGTCCTTACTTAATTCCTCTCTAGAGCGGCGGGTTGGGAAGGGTTCTGATTGGACAGAGGGTGCACGTGACGTATGACGTATACCGGAAATAAACAAAGTTGGCTCCCTGTTTCTCGTTCTTTCAATCGTAACTTGTAAAACTACATAATAAGTACCAGTTTCATCACTGTTTTTATAATAAATCTGAAGTACCAGCTCAACACAAGCATACTACTTCACTTTTTGCAGCAACTGAGAAGAAGAAAAAAGACAGACCAGCGAACACGGGAGGCTAAACAACGCGCATTGTCGGGACAGGACAAGGTAACGAGCATGCTCAGAACGACCGGAATTAATTTAGAGTGGAATAAAGGTTTACACGACAGAAGAATTAAATAGTTTGGATTTAAAATGTGAATAAACCAGCCACTTACAAGTTTAATTCTGAACAGAAATTTGCATTAGGAATTAAGTGTTTACATGGTCATTTTTCATCAATTTAAAGTGGAATTAACTTTTATTTGGAATTAAACAGGAATTAAAACTTCCATGTAAACGTAGCAAATGAGATCAAAATGTCGGTGACCTGCAGCTTAAACGCTGGTAAAATTCTCAGACATTGTTTATTAAAAGGTTTTATAGAACCATGTTTTCATCCAGTCCCTCCTTTTTTATCAAATCAGTCCAAACTGGTAAACGTTTTGTTGGATCAAAAGCCATGGTGGATTAAACTGTTAACGTATGGGAGCCTCTGAGCCTGGATGTTGAGGTACATCTGTAAACACAGTTTTTTTCTTTCAACTCCTCTTCAGTACCCCTTAAACAATGCACAACGTGTGTGTGTATGTGTGTGTAGAGCTGCTTACATCTAGTTCTCATTTATGTAAAAAGTTCTATGCAGTAAAAATGTTTTGGTTTCTTTCACACTGTAGGAATAAAGCTGATGTGCGTGTGATCTTCCACACGCAGCGCTTGAGAGTGAAATGAAAGACTGGGCTCGCTGAGGTAGAGAAGCCAGTTTAAGGCAACAACAGCTTGTGGCTCAGTCGGGGCTATGACCTCTATGCACCATCGTGGGAAGGAGGGAGAGAGAGATGAAGAGGGGGCAAAGAGATAATGATGGATGGGTAGAGGAGGAGGTAAAAAGAACAAATAAAAAGAGTGCATTGCATTCAGAGGCCTGCTGTCTATTATACTCACCTAAACTAGGGATGGTTCTCTTTCTGTATCAGGCTGGAATCCTTTCATGCCATTGGCAAACATTCATCCAGTGAGAAGTTTCTTTATTGAATTAAATGGTGCAGCTTTAATTAGTTCACATTGCTGCCATATGTGAGAAATATCCTGTGATTTTGATTATTTTGTGATGCGCTCTAAAGTTTTCTATGGGTTGCATGTGATATTTTTTCATTCAAATGCAAAACCCTAAATCGTGAGTCTTCAATTAATATTGCTTATGTGCATGACGTCCGTTTTCACTTGACTTTTCTGATAGCGGATCAAAGCTTCAGGAGCAACAAAACCCAGGGCAACCAAGAGCAGCTGACACCTCAGATTGTTCCATGTATTTCTGATACTGCCCCCAAGTGGCAGCAAAGTGAGGAAGCCGCAGCGCAGTGAGCCCAGAACAACATCCGAATTAGGTCTGACGTTGTATTTATGGTACTAATGACTGACAACATGAATTATTGGTTATTTTTGCTCCAATGTGGCAAATTGTTGCAAACAAAAAAGAATGATAAAAGAAAAAGCACAGGAAACCAAAAGGATCTTGATCACTAGGATATCATTGTGCTTTTTTTCTTTTACTTTTCTTCCTCCAGTCTTTGTTTTCCAGTAATCACTGCTTCTTTGTTTGTTAAACTTAGGCTGCAGTGAAGAAGATTATTCAAACTAGGAACAAGATTAATCCATATTTTTTCAAAGAGTTTTTTGCAACTTCTTAAATATTTCCTCCAAATTCGCTTTGCATCTCTGCATCTTTATTCACATGTACTCAACAAATAGGTAAATTTTCAAATCATACACAGGATGTGAGCCTAAATGTAGCTAAGCAAAACGGGATGCTGAGCTGAATGAAGCCAAATCCTTAGAATTGAGCCACACACATCTGACCTCCATGACATCTTACATACCTTGTATCTTGATTACAAGTGTTCTGAATAGTCCCTTTACATCTGACAGCTGACCTTGGTGCTCGCTGCAGCAAGGAAGCCCTCAGATCATTGGGCCCTCACATTCAAAGTCACACAAAAAGACCTGAACAATGTCAGTGGTATTATAAACTAGCGGCCTTACACAGCTTGCATACAGAGAAAGACCGGACGGTCACCGAAGGTGACCTTAAGCTGAGAAATACCTTGACCGGATAAAACCTCAGCTAAGCGTAGAGTGGATTTGAACAAAGCTCTCAGAAAAAGTGTAAGCTGCAAATACAATCAAAATATGAGGAAAACATGGTTAACAAGAAATAAGAAGTAAATTTTATAGGAAATCCTTGCATTTCTTAAGCAGTGAAGAGAGCATGGAGTCATCTGTTGGATTATTTATTGATCAAGTCTTGTTCGGGCGTTGCGTAATTGAATAGATGCTACTCCTCATTTATTGTGCTTCAGCTATAAATACTGCTACTTCATGCTCAGCTGAGGTAAGGAAAATGGCTAGGATTACACAGAGAACACTTGCAAAACCTCTTTACTCCCCTGTGCATACACAGAGAAAATACAAAGAAAAAAAAGCACAGCAAAGCTGGGTTCTAAATTTTCAGCTTCTATAGCTGGGGAGAGAGTTGAAGAGATGAGTTTGGAAAAGAGAAAGAGGTAAAGCTTCATGCTGTCACACACCAGCCAAAAGGACACAGAGAAGGGTCCCATCACATCACATCAGAGTCAGCTGCAGCCACACCCGCCCTGAAAGCAAAAACGCTGCTGCTGCTGGGAGAGGAGAGTATAAAACATGGAAACAAATATTCCCCATTCTGCTCTGTTCATCCATCTGTCTCTCCTCCTTTGTCTTACTTCAAATATACTTCATTACTTATCCAACTTGCCCCTTACCCAGCCGTCTCCTTCCCTCTCACCATGTCTTGTCCCCAGATTTAGCCATTATGGGGGCTTGCGATGTGGATCCCTGCGTTGGGCCAGAGCTACTCGACCACAGTCTGAAAGAGGATGATTGTGTGTGTGTGTGAGAGAGTGGATGGAAAGCAAATGGAGAAAGTGGATTAAAAATGAAGTGTGGAGATGGAGCACAACCTGACAATAAGTCCCTTCTCCCCTGTGAGTCTGTCTCTGAGTGTCAGCTCATGTGAAAGAGAAAGGTAAAGGATTACAATGCGAGAAAAAAATCTTTTCCCTTTGTGCTCCAAGCGATCAATAATCTCACACACCTGCATGTCAGCGTCCAAGGCAGCGTAGACCACAGATGGTTACAGCTATAGTCATAACCAAGAAGAAACTAAGTGGAATATTTTATCCATTTTTCCTTTGCTCTCCTAATTGTTGTCTTAATGCTTCACTTTGACTTGAACACAAATGCCGGCACGTTATTCTGGCAACAGCCCAGAGCGAGAAGTGTGAGAGACCTAAACAGCACTTAAACAAATGCAAACATACGTGGCACACTTGAAAACAGCTTACTGCAGTATTAACCTGGTTCTGTATTGATCCCCGCAGGTTTTTTTCCCCCCACTTTCTAGAAGGCCAGAGGTCGGGACTGGCTTGAAGGATTATCTTGGAGTTACAAACATGTAGGTTAAAATGCTGGCGATATAAACCATATAGATACAGATTATTGTATCAAACCAATTAGATAATTTCCCATGTGACTCAAGACACTAGATAGATTTAACCTGATTTGCACTTGTGTCAGGGGAAGACTACTTGCATGTTGCTGCAGTAAATTGTGAGCAAGCGTGACACTGTTTGTCCTGAGATCATCAACCAGGCAGACCTGTAGGTTGTAATCCACCTTTGACTTTATTCAAAGACCACCTATGTAGGATGCACTGACATCTAGTGGTTTAAGGTGCAAGTTGCAACCAAATGAGCGCTGCTCAACTAATGGCCAAAATAAATGTGAACAGCCTCGCTAGCCCGCTACTTGTTTGTACAAAGATGACTGATGTCTGCAGTTATTGTTTTCTTTTCTGCTATTTTGAGCTAATAAAAATCTACTGTATATCCTACATCTCATACACTGGAACTTTAAACTAAAAAATGTAGAGGCAATTAGGTTTTTCAAACATCTTGCTTTTAAAATCCGCATCTTGAAATTCACATGAATGAGACATGTCAGCAACATAAACAGCCAACAAACCCCTTTTCTTGCTCTGCCCACCACCAGGAATAGCTTGAAGAACACAAAAAATAATCTGGTGGGATCCCTAGACACCAGTCTGATGGGATCTTTGGGAAGCAAGCCCAATCCACAAAGACTTCACCCAGAATGCCCTAAAGGAAAAACTGCTAACATCTCAGGATCAGACACTCCAGGACACCTCCAGATGTCCCTTTTCCACACATTAACTAGTCACAGCTGTTTTGTTTGGGAAAAAAAAGAAACTCCTCAACATTAAGTGAACCATTATAATATGGCCCCTTACATGCACAGCCAAGAAATGTACGACATTTCAATGCATAAACACACACACACACACATACACACACACCACTAATGCAAGAAGTGGAGGGCTGTCTGTCTGAAACAAGTAGTCAAGTACAAGAATGACATGATGGGCACAGTATAAGCTCCAGTCCTTTAGGGCCACTGTCCTGCAGATTTAGGTGCTTCCCATAACTGGGTCAAACGTTTTTGCTGTCTGTGGTGTGTTGAAGTGGGAATACCTCTAAAACCTGCAGGGGCCGTCGAGTTTGATGGCAACAGGCAGAGCCATGTGCAATCAACTGTCTGTAGCTGTAAGTGCAGGGATGCAGTATGGGTAATATGCATGTTTGTCAAATCAGGAGCTGTTGAAACTGAAAATTGGCCAGTTTCATTAGCGCTCTAATCAAAAGTTTGTAACACTTAACGCTTACTTCCATGGTATTTTCAATGGGACAATGACATTCCAAACCAAACTGAATCCATTTCCTTCTGGCAACACATGATCACTTACAGAATATGAATTCCTGCATGTCAGTTTGACATTTTTAGAACAGCAAAACACATTTAGCATCTTCTTCAAACCACCTAGCTTCCAGCTTGCACTAGCCTCTAACGTCAGACATTCTTTTATGCACATGCAAATTAGCTGAAAGCTCCACCCAGCAAGTCGCCAGGACTAGTTTGTGCAATGTCTAACGAAGAACATGTGAGCTGTCTGACCTCGCCTTTCAAAGATAGTAGGCGGTTCTTTGCACAGGTGAAATCCTCCATAATCATGCAGCAAAGATTCTAACAGGTCGGCCGGAAAATCGTTGCAGGTGTCTTCCCATTGTTCAGAGTAACAGTAACTGGACTCAAATTGGCCTTTTATAAGGACGCGATCACCCATGGGGGTCTGTGTCAGTCATAAGATGGACAAGTGACCTGTCCAGGATGTGAAATGGGTTTCCTCCAGCCCTTCCGTAATACTCTAATGGGATAAAGTGGGTATAGTAAATGGAGCTCCCAGCTGTAAACATTTCATGCAGCAGGATTAAAAAATTATTTCCTCTGATAGGATTTAAGCATTTTCAGATTTCTTAGGATTTACCTATTAAATTGATTTGCTGTTCGGAGATGGCACCATTCTTTGCGAGTCTTTAATTCTGAATATTTTACAAAGACTCTGCACAGGTAGTGTTTTGTTTAGTATTATAATGAACGATGATATTGACTAAAAAATAAGAAAATAGAAAATGAGAAAATAAAAACTTTTTCCCCACTATGTGGCCTTGTTGCTGATTCACTGGACACATCCAGCACACCTTGAGGGTCCAACAACAAAATAACTGAAGCTCATACTGTGCTTTACATGGATCTGAGGTCTTCTCAGAGTCTCTATTACATCCTGGCAAACAGATTATATAATTGTAAGGCAGTATCCAAAGCTTTCCATGTACATGTTGGCAGACAATCAGTCACACTGATCAAAGCACTAGATGTGTTTCTTTGTTTCTGCTGCTTCACTCCAGCCCCCACAGAGTCAGTTATTAGAATACAATATATTATTATATAATATATTACATATGCTGCTACTGTAACAAATCTCGTGGTCCTTATGCAGCAACAAAAGGCCCAAACATAATGCACCAGGAAAGAAAGAGTTTTTATTGTTCAATAGCAGAAAATAAAAACAGAAGCCTCGATATGATGAGGAGGGTGTGAGTTTCTGTTATGAGGTGCGATCCTTAGCTGCAACATGCAAAAGGACTTTTATACGTAGACGCTGTATGCAAGCAGCATTCTGAGATTCAGACAGGCAAATAGGCTTTGTGTGGTCAAGGAGCATGTAAACACAAAATACAAACGAGAAAAAGCAAAGCGAGGAAGATGAGGGCAGCACAACAAGAACTGAATGAAATGAAAGCAGCTGGTCCACATTAAATATCCATGATCAGTAAGAGGAGCGTTCTCGCTTCTTAAAGAAGCCAACTGACCTTAGACTGGGTGAAGAGACGATGTGAAGCCAGATACTACATGCTGATTATGATGCACCACCACCCCCCCACCCCCGTCTGTCTTTTCCCCCTTTCTCTCAGATTGTATTTTGCTTTTAAGGATTATGTGGGGGAGGCTTCCAGAGGAGGGGAGGGGAGGGTTAAAAACGCACGACCACTGGAGCCTGGTCAGTCAGGGGTGAGCATGCAGAGGGCTTGTTAAGATGGGGAAACAAGGGGAGGGTGTCTTGTTCGGTTTCCAAGAAGCTCCACAGAGGCTGCTGCGACCCATAGAACTGCTGACGTGGCAAGCATCGATCAGTTTCCTGCACGGCCCTGCAGCCTGACAGACTGATCAGTTGACTGGTGGCTGCCAAGCTGACAAGACAACAAAAATGCCTAAATCTTTATTAATGCTTTGTTTTCTTTACTTTGACTATTATTCTGTGATTCGCAACTGTCTTTCCCCATCTGGACCTCAAAGAGCCAGCTTCTTCAGGTGTAATAAGGATTAATACACGATGTCAACCATGCCTAAAACGCCATTTCATGATAACTGTTCCTCTAAATTTAACAGTGCAACAATATAGTTTCACTTTAGAATTAATAAAGAATTACTGAATTAAATGAAAATTTCTAAAATGGAATCCTTTCTTGTCTTTTAATGCTTTCTGTATTGGTTTTAAAATGGTACAAAACATAACACACTCATAGTTTTAGTACGTAAAATTCTTCCTCCAGCTGCATGAGTTCTTTGAATGATAAGTGGTGATCAAATAGAAGAATTAATACAACATGACATTAAACATAAATATACGTAAAGCAAGAACCAACATATGAGATATACTCATCAAATACTCTCATCCATATACCTGTTTTGAACATGTGTAGTTGCAGAGGGTCAAGCTGTTTACACACAGTGTGTTTGCACAAAACCCAAATTCTAAAATCCTCACATCGCTGTTTCACCACAGACCCTACAAATCATCATGACATCACAGGTGCTCATCCTCGCAAGCCGCCATCTGCAGGTTTCAGCGTATAAAAATAACCTGCATGCCATCACAGAGGTGTTTCCCTCTTACTGTTGGGGTTCCACGGCTCTATTTTCTTTGGTGAGTCCTGTTATTTCAGCCACTCAAATAAACCGTGCCAGCACTCTGTGAATGACAGCCAGCCGGAGGAAAGAGTGGCAAGGGGGCTGGTTAAGTGCAGTGAGTGAGCGGCGGTAATCACAGCTCTGGTAAAAGCACTCGTTTGCTCTGTGTAGCATTCCTGGTTTACTCTCAGTCTCCCGCTCCTCCTCTGATTCCGATAATAGCACTAGATTGAGTAATTGTATGTTTGAGTGGAGCTACACTGCAGGGTGGAACCTGCAATCAGATACTGAGAGCATGTTTCTTTCTCTCTCTCTCGCTCTCTCGTACTGTCTTGGCTCCTCATTCATGCTATGTCCCAGCAGTCTGGCCTATCCTCCACACCAAGCTCTCCCTCCAGCCCTGTGGTTCCTGCAGGCCTCACTCTTCTGCCCCCCCCGTCTACGCTTACTCACAGTCTACTCTACATGACCAGGGAGGGCTGGGGTCAATAACAGCTGTCTGCTGTGCTGTAATTGATGTCATCATTTCAATTTGAGCTGATTACAGTTGAGAGCTGCTTATCGTGTGACCCAGGGTGGAATAACACACTGTAGGGCCCTGTGAGCTGCTACGCCTGACCAGGCTTAACTGCTGGGTTGGCTGGATGGATGAATGGGTTGGCTCGGCCCTGGGCTGCCTTCTCTATTGACTTCTAATGTGGAGGTAATGACTGAATGTATTCCAGGGGCATGGCTGGCGCAAGTGTCCATGTCACGGACATTTATTGTTGTTCTAGGGCTATTGCCGTGATTGGCCTCCTCCTCTGTCGACACACTCTCACAAGATTAAACTCTCAAATGGCAGAGACTTCCGTGTGTGAAACCGAATTTACTACTGTCTGTGATTTTACACACTTCTATTTTAAATGCGTGAAAAGACTCTCATGGTGTAACAGTAAACGTCAGCTCAGAGGAGGACTCAGATGATTTTAGTCACGTTTAATCTCAGAAATGCTGAAAAACATCTTCAAACTTCGATTGTAGACTAGTTTTTATTTATCAAGCTGACTGTGATAGTATAAAACAGCAAAAGTCACGAAGATACACACAAAAAAGGCTTTTCCCACACTCACCCAAGGGGGTCTTGGCTTGTCCCATCTCAGGTTTTCAAGATGGGAACATGAACAACATATCGTACTCACTTAGGGCTGTCAGGCACGATTGTCAAATTAAAGGCAATGAGTATTTTCAATACGAATAATTGGGATTAATGGTTTTATTGCCTAAATCAGCTTTTATAGTCACATATAACAAACATTAACTGAATACAAATAAAGGGACATACGTTTTTTTTTTTTCCTTTATGTTTCCCGTTTAGAGCTTTGAAATAAAACATGCACATATACAGTATGACAATATACTGCAGAGGACATGCATGCAATGAGACGATGTTATCTAAAAAGACATTATGTGGAAATATGAATTTTTGAACAACTGTTTTAACACAGTATAGTTAAAAAGGCAACAATGCATATGATCATAATTATATCAAATAGGAGATTGCAGGATTATTAGTTAACTTCAAGGCCTGGCCTTTGACTGATCACATGAAGTCCGCTGTGCCATTAGGTTTTATTTGCATCACTTTCTTCTTCTGACATTTTTGAGCTGTTGCAGTCGTGTGTGTGATATGTATGATACTGCCACTTTCCAACTTGTTCTCAACCTGTTAATGGAAACATCCTAATGTGTATTTCCTGCGCAATCAAAGCTCCACGGCTGCAGTTTCCTGATGCCACATGGTTTGTTTCAGGAAAAACTAAACCGTTTGAAAAAAGGGTGAGTACTTAAAAAACAATACTAAGCAGGAGATTGGAAGAAGCATCTGTTTATCAGAGTCACAGGTAAACCAGTCAGCAAACAGGAGCATCCAAAGCTGACAGAATCAGCTCTTGCATTGATGTTTGTGTCATGAATAAATAGCTTGTGATATTTACTGTCTTGTGGTCATTATTTTGAAAATCTGAAGGCAACAACTGCAGCAACGCACTGGAAAATCCTTGGGTTCTACTGGATATGAAGCTTTGCAAGCAGAAAAAGCCATTTTCACACATGAAATCTGGAAAACATCTGGAGAATCAACTGTTCACACAGCAGTTCTCCAACTAGGTGGAAGAGGTTTGCCCAAAAGATGGGATGGGATTCATCGTGTTTTTACTGCTCGGAGGATCGGGATCTTCTTTTTTTTTTTTTATGATGATGACTTTTTACCTTGATGCCTATATTTCTATATTATGAAAACAAAAGAGAAAGAACTTGCAGAGAGCAGCCTCTGTCAGCAGACTGAATTCTCATGTGAGAAGGGCTCACTAAGACCTTTTCAAAACGAGAGAACAGGCTGGGAAAAATAGACATTCATTCTGACATCTGACATTTTTCTTTTACTTCTGCACAATTAAAGTTGTGATTTGATAAAAAAAAAAAAAAAAAAAAAGACCCGAATAGGTCAGTCATGCAGATGTTACTTCTGAAGAAATTCACTTGCAAGCTTATCACATTTTTTGGACTGTCCATTATGGTTATAGTGGTTTGAGCCTCTGAAACATGATTGCTCCACAGTGGAATAGGTTAAAAACAATGTGCACACCTGTCAATGATTTTGCATTTGTCTTTGCTGTTTACATCTGAGCGTTACCATCGAAAGCTCCAACCTTGCTTGCATTCATGCTGCGCACTGCCATTAAGAAAATATGGAAGAATATAGAAAGAGCAAATCCTGCAAAGAATCAGAGTAAATTGTTAAACGGCATAACTGACAGGAAGACCACTGAAATGATCCTCACAAAGCTGTTTAGAGCTGAACTTTTCCTACGTAGACAGCATGCCCTTAACCCTCAACACCAGTTGTCTGATTAGGAGCAGAGCTGTTGCTAAAAACAGACAGACTGCTCGCGAAAAGGAACTCTGTCTCTCGCTTTCTTTTTAGTTAGTCTTTTTTTGTTTTTTTGCAGAAGCTATGAATCTGTGGGTGTCAGGAAGCAAAGAAGCTGTCTGCCGCATTCTTTGTCTTTCTCCTTCTCTGTCATTTTCCTGACTCTTTTAATGCCATCATTAGGAGAGCTCTCCTGCTTACTGCTGCTGGCCAAACAGAGGAAGCGATGAGGGGGGGAGAGAAACCAAGACAAATGCGCTCACTGTTTTTTTGTCATACAAGTGAGATAAAGACGATCTAGAAAAACGTTGCTTTTACTGCTGCCTGCCTCTGCATTTGAAGTGTGTTTACGACATGCAAGTGAAACGTACGTCACAGATGTGGGTCGTTATCCAGGTGTGCATCCACCTGGATTGCTGGAGTAAAACCCAAGATGACAGGTAACGTGCTTCCTCTGTGAAAGACATGAAGACCACCTCTCATCCTGCCGGATTTTTTGACAGGATGAGATAACCCCCCTCTGTTCCCACGGTAACCTCAACCTGCCACCCTATTATTTGGAGACTGATGATTATTAAGCTGTGAAAGACAAGGCCTTAGACTACAGATATATATGTGATGGGGAAGCGCTACAATGACAGGATGAGTGCCAGTTAATCACATGTGTGTCAACCTGCAGCAAGTGCACCAATTACTTTAATTATATCTATTAGACAAGATTAGTCATTTGATTTTAGGGATTATTTCAATATTATTGGTTATGTAATATTTTCTCGTCCAGCTCTGTCATTACATATTTAACTGCGTTGCTTTAAAAGTCAAAGACATTCTGTGGAATTTGTGGATAGTTAGTGATTTTGCTTGATCGTCTTAGGTCCATCCACACTTTCTGTAATTTTCTGATTAGCTTTTCCATATTTTTCTCTTGCTTTGGGTCACATACTTAGCATTTAGATGCAGAATCAGCCCCAGCGTACAGTATAATGCTTATCACTCTCAACAGACTGTCTCTTTCTGTCTGTTCTTTTGGCTACTTCAAGGATAAGACTGCTTCACCTTGTCAAGTCACGGCTGCATGAGGGAGAAACGTAAGTGAGCTCACAAATGTGTTTTCATAAACAAGGCCTGACCGACCAAGAGTAGAAATAATGACCTTGATCGAAACAAAACAAACTTCACGCAAGTTCTGCTGATTTTTCTCAGGAAAATGAAAGTGCAAAAGAAAGCAATGATGTCAGTGTGCTGGGTACAGTGTGTCAACCTCAACTTTAATATCTCACAAAGCCATCATCATCATCATCATCAGTCATTGAAGGATAAATAGCAAAAATCCTGTGACCCTTGACCTCTAATCACTATGTGTCCTTGTGTCCTCTAAAAAAAGGGTGTTCTGCTGACACTTAAAATTCCCCATGAGACGGCAAAAAGACACACACGCATGAACGCACTTGACCTCACACCCACATGTGCACAAAAATCAGGCCAACACAGTCAACAGTCTCCACATCCCTCTCTGAACAAATACGAAAGGAAATGCTTGCTATGGTTAGAGGCTTTCTCCCTCTCTATCTTGCTTTAATCTCTCTATCCCACCCAAACACACACACACACACACACACACACACAAACAGATCCTGGTTTTAGGTGCAGGTCCTCCCACATGTATGTTCTGTTGTAAAGAAAATCTACAACCTCAACTCCCAAAAACTGTTAAGATGCTGGAAAACATTTTAAAAAAGTCAGAAATCTAATGAACTAATACTTTATTAACAACAGAAGATAAAACATATCAAGTCTTGAAATTGAGACATTTTACTCATTTATTGAAAATATAGGCTCATCTTGAAAGTGATGACTGCAACACAAAGAGCAGTGTTCCCCGTGCCTCAGTCTGTAAAGAGTCTTAGCATCTGGGAACTAAAAAGAACCACTTTGGGGTCCTAGGAGAGAAAATTTGGTCCCATTCTTGCATCATACAGGATTTCAGCAACTTTCACGTTTCAAGTTGTTCATGACAAGCACATCCAAGATGGGAGGGAAATGCAGTTGTCCATGCTTCTGAGGCCGTGCAAACCTTTTTAACAGCAGTAAAACAGCACAAGATGTATACAAATAAAGACATGATAAATATGGATATTTAAGATAATTACAACGTACACATTGTGACATTTACACCCACTGAGTTGAGTTGTGCTGTTAAAATAACACAATGAAAGGACACATTATTACTTTTTTTTTGTGTTTAATGGTGAAACATCTGGATTGCAGGCAAAGCCAGTTCAGTCCCTGGACTCTCCTACGATGAACTTGTGCTGTTGAAATTGATCCAATATGCATAATTTTGCTCAATGAGAAAAGATTCACTTGAAAAAATGAAATCATGTAGGTGAGGGACATACGTTGCTCTAAAATCTGCCCTGTATAGACTGGAACTTTAAGTACTGATGCAACAAGCCAGTTTCATAAGCACTAATACACTCCCATTCTATCAGAAATGTAGGATTTGGAAGTGAGACCTAGATGTCCCTTGTTTCCTTTTTATTCTAAAAGAAGTGGCATCCATGATTTCCAGGAAAGTCCGATGTAAATAAACTGAAAGAAAATATCTTTTCTGAATCATATGTCTTCCTTTTTGAATGACAGAACTTTAACCTGCTTTTATAAATGGCACAGCAATGGTTCACATACAGACAGAGATTTTTGGAAGTGTTCTTAAACCCATGAAAAAATTTACATTTCTGATTGCTGTTTGTTTTAATGCAGTGGCCTGAAGAAAACAGGTACTCAATATTAATATATTAATATTGGGAAGTGTCCCTATCACAAAGAGATTTCTTAAGATTTTCTGAATATTTTAGGGAAATGATGTCTTGTAGATGACTAAAAACCTGCAATTTCCTCACACATCATATTATAATCATACATATATATATATATATATATATATATATATATATATATATATATATATATATATATATATATATATATATATATATATATATATATATATATATATATATATGTATATTATTTATAATGTATGTATATTTATATCTAATATCGTAGACACATTTCTATTAAACCTCTACTCATCTTTAAATCTGAGAGGCTGCCTTTGTAAGGAACTTGTTTCATGCAGACTCATGTGACTGACCAGTTGGTGATTAACATATTTAGTTGTAACACATTCTCGTGTTGTTTCTCTTTACAAACCACAATTTTTTTCAGGTTTATGCAGCCCTGTCCCAACTATGTAAAGTGTGTTTTTTGAACTGATAAAATGTCTGACTTTTTGTTTTCTGTCTTCTGTGCTCTGTTGTGAACAAAACATTGGTTTATGAGATTCACGCACGTTTGTGTTCTTGTTTTTTTTTTCACATTTTAGACAGTGTGTTTGCAGCATTTCGTTTTGTTTTATTATTATTATTATGTGTGAGTCTGGCTTTCAGAATTTCACATATTTTCCTCCAAATTGTGAACATTACAGAAATGAAAAACACTGTTCAGGTATTTAACCTTGCAGATGTTGCGTCCCATCACATTCATAGCTAAAACAGAAGTGTACATTCCAACATAATGCAAACCTTGACATTATCTATTACAAACATGTATTTGCACCAGACACCTAATATAAAACTAAAACATGAAAGAGAAAAATATTCTGTATCTTCAGCCTCAAGCACTAAGTAAAGGCTTTCCTGACAAGACTGCATGCAACAAATCTTTCCTTTATGTAGTTTCAGTTTGATCAGATCAGCTCTTTAACTGGGCCCTTTTTAATTATTGCATAATTCTGAAACACTTAACTTTGAATGCAATGTATTTTTGATTCATTGTTTACATGTATGTTGTTTATATTCAGCTGAATCATTAAAAGGGACCCTTTGTTTCTCCCAGTGCATGAGAGCAACAGAGTTCATCCATCAATCATTTTATTATTTACACTCCTCCCATTGCTGGTTTCTTTATAATAAGTAACACAATGTCAGAAAAATTATTTCACAACCAAAATGCCAAACTCAACCCTACTGTAATGCCTAGGAACTCGTAGATGTTCGCAGAGAGCAACGTGGCACACACTAACATTTGTGTACAAAGTTAAGGCCTGCAAAGCTTACGGGTTTGTGTTTTGTTTGATCCATGCTGCACCTCATTTACACACAAAAAACGTAGAAACACAGGCAGCTTCATTTTATTTGGCCCTGCAAAAACACACACACACATGCACTCAGTTTGCTCACAGTGCAGTGTGCTGCCTCCTCTTAGCCGTGCAGCGAACTTACTGAACAATCACAGCAGCGTCCCTGTTTTTACTCTTTTCATCCTTTATCTTGATCACTACTACATTTTCAATAACAAAATAACTCTAAGCTGTATTTGTCATTGAAGAAGATGGGATTTCAGGGCAGGGTGGTCCTGCATGTCTCTGGGTTCAGAATAGCTGATTTGAACATTTGGTTGTATTACATAATGAGTGAAAAGATACTAAGAACATACTAGTGATGACATGCGTTGTTCATGGAGCAGATTGGAATGAAATGTAAGTAGACATTAATCGGATTATTAAATGGGATTTTTTTTTCTGTTCTTTACTTTTCTTTGTTTTCTTTTTTGGAGAGTTTTTAACGATATTTTTCAGAGATTATTTTCAGACATAATTGCTTTTCTCAAACTTTTACTCATCTGGAAGAAATAACATGGAAATTCATGTTTTACTGAAAAAAGTATAACTCAGCAAATCACCGCGCTTTTTTGTCATTCATTTAATGCCATGTTTTTCCTGCCCTGAATATGGATGTTAACCTTTCTTTACTTTTGTGTGGTTTGGCATGTCATGTTGTGTGCCAGTACCTCAGGATAACAACAACTCTTCCAAAAATAAATAAATAAATAAAATGTGCACACCTGACACACACAATGCACCTGAAGCCACGTGTTGTTAAAATTCAGCAACATGATATCTGGAAATAACTCTACCTTTAAAAATTCCCTATACTCACTTAAGCAGGAACAAACAGGGGCTTCAACATCAGAAGTAAGTTGTAGTACAGGTAACAAGTTATAAACTGTTTATTGCACAAATTGCAGCTTCTTGCTAAGAGGATGTGGAGTGGATGCAACACAGTGAGGGTGTTTTTGTACAAACAATTCTGCCATTCTGAAAGTAATCACTTGATTTGTTCACAGTCTTCATGAAGGTTAATTTTTCAGTTTGACTGTACTTAAAGTGGTCCGTGTGCACTCCTCTTCTGCACAGCTAAAGTCACTATATTCTGTAGTTTTCTTTGTGTGACTTCTTTGGGCCTAACAACCATATATCTCCTGATATTTGACATTTCTTTCTTCTTACAGGTGTTCCTTTTTTAGTTTGAATTTAATATATGACATGAAGAAACACTGAACATTAGCGTTTTTAACTGGACAATATGTCAAAGCTTCAACTATTATCAATAACTATCATCAATAACTTTCCTTACTTTCAGGTATGGCACAATTCCTGTGGAGGACAGAGCGGAATCGTGTCACAGATGGCCAAGACTGCTGGAATCTCATGGTCAGGGTTGCAATGTTTGCAACAGCTGTCCCTTTCCTGCTCTGTTGCAAAAACTCTGTTTGTTTGTTTGTTTGTTTTAACCACCAAACACATAAACGTTGCTCTGCAGATTTAAAAACTGCAGATGTCATTTTTGGGAATTTCGTTTAAACTGTAGATTTTTTTTCCGCATTTCATGAAATCTTCTTAAATCAGGCATTAATTCATCCCCGATGGACAAAGGAAATAGTGAGCAAACCTATTCTGCATGTTGGGCAGGCCTGTGCTCATTTATCTGAAACAAATTTTAAAACAAATGTAAGTGAAAACAGAAGTGCATCGAGAAGCCAGTGGTTGGTACTGACCGAGCTGTGATCTGTTAGAATGATACCTCCACAGTAACCACTCTCAGAGATTGCCAGTAAGCTTTGGGATGACAGTCCAGAGGAAGAAGCAATGGCCGTGAGTTGCCTCTGGCTGGTATCAAACTAAGTGGGCATGCCAGGTCTGGGCTGTCCTGGCTCCTTGCCTGCTCTCTCAGCTGCTTGCTTAGTCCCCAGTGTCCTCAATCCTAAACGAATCCAGTTGCTGCTCCAGTGGTGTGGGCTGATGTGGCTGACTAATGAACACTTTTCCTAATGAGGGGAACTCTTCCACCCAATCTCATCATTCCCTGTACTTCTTCTCTTCCTGCATAGTTCCTTGTATTTACTTGTCTATTTTTCCTCTGCCCTGCAGCTAATCTCTCACATTTTGCCTTCGTGCCCTCGTCTCCATCTCTCCGCATCCTCTCATCCCAGTTCCTGCGCAGTCTTCACACTGTCTGCATCTCACTTCACTCTCTTACTGACAGTCATTCACCAAATGTTTGCCATCTCCTTCCTTTTTTCCTCCATCCATCATCAGTTCTATTAAAAGCAACCACAATTCAGCCTTTCTGAGCAACTGTTGTGCAACCAAAATAATTTATGGGGGCAGTTTAAATGTCCATGCTGTTGTAGTGACAGTTATTTGTCTGCTAATCGTGTATCTGCGTATAAAGCAAGACCGCTAAATGCTATTCTAAAAGCTGAGAGGTTATCTTGAAAAATTCAGAAGATTCCATTTACAGGAAAAAAAAAAAAAAAAACTAAAAGGGACAGAAGAGAGGAATGAAAACATGACTCAGGTATTTCTCATGGCAGGCCTGGTGGTAGCCAGCGTAGAGGACAACAGCGAGGGCAGCACATCAAAAAGTTGACCCCGGGACAAACTGTGTGCTCTGGGGCAAACCAGAGAACATTTTCTGTTTCTGCTCGCTTCTGCGCCTTTGTGTCATTCTATCCACAGACAGCACACACAGGTATAACGGGATGTCCACTCACCAGGCCGTCGCAGTTGCTGATAGCCACAGTGGCTCCTGGCGCGTCAGTGATGTCCCCCACATACAGGCATTCATCATGAAGTGGCTCAGAGTACCGGATGCTGTCACTGTCATCATGCCATTCCATCTTGGCTCCGGGGGCCACCAGCCTGGCATTGTGGTGCAGACGCAGGTGGAATTCCCGGCCGAAGACGGTGACATTGTAGTAAAGCCGCTCCTGATGGGTTATGGGTTCTTGGTTCTCCTCAGTTCCTCTTGGTCCTTCCCACTCGTTGCCTTCTCCTACCTCCCTCCTCCGGCGCCTACGGGACTGCCCTCCTGCCACACGGCCAGCTGAGACAGCATGTGACAGAAAGTGGCCCTCTGCATCCACACTGATCGGCCTAACCAGTCCATACTCCCCCAGGACGTGCTGCAGGGAGTCTAGGAAAAGGACAGTCGGGGTTGGTTGGAGTTGAGACAAAAAAAAAAAAAAAGGACATGAGAGAGGGGGATGGAATGTTATTGGGTGATTAAGATGTGAGCATGTGGAAAGTAGTGAGAGGGAAGAAGAGCAGAGGTTGGAGATAAGAAAAAAAACGATGGGAAGAGGATACATCATGTGAGAAGAATGAGGGGGGGAGTAGGAGAAAGAGTAAGGGGTAAGAAAAAAATGCCATGGAATTATTTATTCCTTATTCCAAGTTGCGTCAAACTAAAACACAAACATTAAAAATGAAACAATAGCATTAACCTACACACAAACAAACCCACGAGCGTTTAGAAAAAAAACCCCCACCCATGAACCCGGAGGCGACCCTGGTGCGCGGCTGTGTGCGTTTGGAAACGGCAGCCTCAGCAGAGCGCGCGCGCGGCGCTCCTGACACCTTCTGTGCCCTTCCAACATCAACAGGGAAGTCGGGACAACGTCAAGGTGTTAGTTGCAGTTTTCTCACGCTGCTCTACTGTCAATCTGCACGATCCAGAAAAAAAAAAGAAAACATCCACACACTCAAACAAAATTGAACCCCTTAATTAAATCTATCGCCTCATTTTTCACACTGGATTGCATTAAAAAAAAAAAAAAAAAAAAAGAAAAGAAAACATCTTTCTAATTTGGACAAATATGCAACCAGAGCTTGTAACATTTTCTCTTAATCAAATATATGCTGTTCACAGGTGACAAGTGACAATACAGGTGCGTTTTGGAGACGATATGAGCGACGCTCCTGCCGCCCACACACACCCCCTAACACACACCCTGAGCCAAGGCCATTTTCTGTGTGACTGTCATAGAGTCACACAGTTATCCTGTCTGTCCCCGCGTGCAGTTATCCTCTTATCCACTGCAAGTGTCCACTTATCATGTCTAATTTCTAAAGTTTGCTGACTGATCAAATCAAGCTCAGTCTCTTAATATTTCTTGAAGCTCCGTGTCGGAGGAACGATTTGATAATAGCTGTGATCAATAGGCTGACATCCGACTCCAGCGTCCTGTCACAGATCGATAGATGCGACAGCAGCTGAATCACATAACGGCAGGCTACTTCACTGCAAAAATAAATAAATAAATAATAAACAATATATATATATATATATATATATATATATATATATATATATATATATATATATATATATATATATATATGTAACAATCTGCCAGTGCATCTGATGCTCCAATACGCCCCAGATCCAACCATCACATCACAACACTGTGCTTGCACCGCTGAGGGACCCTCAGAAAGTGCACCACAGCAGGACGCACAGAAGTTGCAAATCGTGTTATTTGCAAAACAAACTGAGAAAGCATGCTTGATATGAAACGCACAGAAGAGAGCGGACAGAGTGGGTTGCTGCTAATTGAGATGCAGACTTCCAGAGAGCGCTTGAGGAGCCCCGCGCGGACCAGAGATCACCAGATACGGAGTATAAACACTGACCACGTTTGGCTGTACTGTACTCACCAACGCTACTGGTGATGTAAAGGCCGCTGGTGTGCAGCAGAAAGGCCGGCAGAACAATTAGGACAGTAAATCCCTGCGAGAGACCCATGGCAGCTCCGAACTGCGCACGTGAGAGAGTGGGACTCCGGGCTCCAGTGTGGTGAAGTTCCCCGCCTGGCGCGACCAGCCACGCCACGACAGCAACAGCACAGCAGCCCGCAACTAGACTGCCAAGTGCACCGGGAGAGGCAGAGCTCTCCTCCCCCCTCTCTCTCTCTCTCTCTCTCTCTCTTTCCTCCTCCTCCTCTCCTTCGAGGTCTCTCTCTCTCTCTCTCTCTCTCTCTCTCTCTCTCTCTCTCTCTCTCTCTCTCTCTCTCTCAACTCTTCCTTTCTTTCCGCTCCGCGTCCCCCTCCTTCTCCCAACTCCTCACTTGCATTGGGCGTGCTCCCCACACTCTTTCCCCACGGTGCCTTGACACCACGTGTACACTAACACGCACTAATACACACACACTTAGGTACGCACACACCGGGTACCGGGCTCCCACCCACTCCCCGCGCAGCTCCGCTGTGTGAGAGGGGAGGATGTTCGGGAGCCCTGGCCGGCTGCATGACAGACAGGCCCGCTGACAGGCGAGCTGCTTCATCACACCTCCAGCGCGAGCCTCACCTTAAACTCTTTTTTTTTTTTTTTTTTTTTTTTTTTTTTTTTTTTTTAAAACAACTTGGCCGCTGTTTCTAGGATCATAGCTACTGTTCAACTCTCCGCTCCACCAGCCTCCGATATGCTGCAAGGTTTTCATAAACTTTGAATATTCCTACAAGCGTCCGGGATTTGGGTGTGAAACAGCGCCCCGTGTGGCTCACTGTTGGAAACGCACCCAGTTCTGTAAGGCCCAGGGGTTCAATTTACAGGTCCTGCTTGCCATGACCTCCACTGCCCTCATTTAGCACATCTACCCCAACTGACCACTAATCCTTTACTCTTAGAAACACTGATATGCATTAAATGCAAACAACACGTTTTCTTTTAGAAAAAGTTCGTTTTTAATCATTTATTGTTCATTTACACAAAAGTTATGATGGTCTGAATCAATTGCAGTATAAAAATGTTTTCCCCACAACTTAAATTAATTATAATTAATTATTGGTTTCTGTGTGTCGACTTTGAAGAGGCTGACTTTTATTTACTGTCTGTGGTTCCTTTTGATATTCGGTATCTTATTGAGGCTACTTGTCACCATAGGCATGTCAGATTTTTTTTTTTTTTTTTTTTTTTTTTTTACCACATAATTATTACTGAAACAAAAAGAAGAACAGTGGTACTAATGCAATACTAACAGATTTTCCTACCACAACCTCTAATTAGTTTTGTTAAATAAGTTACTTTTTTACACTGTGTTTTGCCTCTTTGTCACGGTGAAGGTGCTCTACATAAGCAGTAATAAATCTGACACTTAATTTTAACAACATTTAATTGAAAGTGAAAAGCAGTAGATAAACTCATAAAGACTTTCCACTCAGGCCCAGCGTTACAGTAAAAGTCAGGTTTCCATCTGCTAGTTAAGCAAATCTGAAATGATATTTTGAAGAGCTGCAAAAATAGAAATGACTCAGATATGTTTCCACAGTTAAAGCAGAAAAACTTGTCTGTACACTAAAGCCAACATAGGCTGGAAAGAGGACCGGGTAT
The DNA here is from genome assembly GCF_933228915.1 of Telmatherina bonti. Classification (NCBI taxonomy): domain Eukaryota; kingdom Metazoa; phylum Chordata; class Actinopteri; order Atheriniformes; family Telmatherinidae; genus Telmatherina; species Telmatherina bonti. Next base: position 27,608,966 of record NC_136610.1, on the reverse strand, counting down.
CACCACTAATTTCCTGAATCAGTTCAGTTTGATTCACAACTGGCTGATTTGGTTAAATTTAAATTAACTCCTGTTCAATTTTTTTGTTGATTCATTTACAGAGATTCATGTAACATCATTTATATTCTTGAATATCAAATAAAATCTCATATCACTATATTTATAAAACATTGAGCCCTTTTAAAATCAGATGTCTGGATGTAATCTGACAATTGTGGTGATCTAATATAACACATCTACATGCACTCCTTTGGTAAAATATTTGAAAGATGTTTTCTACATGTACAAGTCTGATATGCATCCATATTTTTGAATCATCGGGGGTTTTTTTTTTCCATACTTGGAAGCGCCACAGTCTTAACATTAGCTGCTAATGTAAGCAGTAAGAAGCTACTGAAGTTGTGCTCATATGTATTCATACCCTTTCATTAAAGAAAAGGCTGAATTTACAACAGTCACTCAAATAACTGGAGACGTAGAAAAGGAACAATAACTAAAAATTTGCAAAAAATATAATTTAGTAATATAAGACACTGTTTTTTCATTTAATTGAGTTGAAGAAAGAAAAAAAAAACCCCAAATTGGTCCTGGACAAATTAGAGCACTTTTCTGTTGAACAGTGGGACACAATACCTGTCAACAGATGCAGAAGTCTGACTGAGAGGAACAGAAAACACCTGACTGGAGCGGAAACATTCAAGGATTGTTCAACAAAATATTAGTTAATAACTCATGTAATATGAAATTGTTATTTGTTTGCTTTTTAAAAAAAATATTTCTATTGAACCAAAATTGGGAAATAATGTAATGATTTTCATGCAATTTTTATTTATTATTACTTTAGTCAATTTCAGTTTATTTTACAGGCAGCTGTTTTTTTCCTTCTTTAATGAAAGGGTATGAATAAATATGAGCACAACTGTAAATAGTTTACAGGGGGAATATTACATAATGGCAAATGAAGAAAGCAGAATTTGGGATTATTTATATATATATATATATATATATATATATATATATATATATATATATATATATATATATATATATATATATATATATAAAATTACTAATCTTCCTTCTCTTAATAGGTTTCAGAAAGTTTTTCAGCCTTACATTTAGGATTGTTATCGTTGGGTGTCCAGAAACAAAGTGTGCACACAGTAGAGCTTGGCTTAAAACCTGGCTACTTTGGCTACTTTAGAACTACATTAAATGAGTTTTTGCACACATTAGGCGACACCATTTTTTTATGAAGTAACTAGCAGCAATTCTAGCAATTTTTTCTGGCATTATTGGAAACTTTGGTTGATGGACGTGAAAAAAAGTATGGTTTACACTTATATATTAACCCTTTCATGTTGCCACTATAGTGGACACATTCTGACAAGCTTTTTTCTTGCATATTAATGAATGAGGATGGTATATTTATTTCATATTACTATTTATAATTTAATTTCCATCTTGGGATTAATAAAGTATTTTTCAATTAATTGCATGTCATATTTGTATATTAACCACTTCATTGGATGTTAGTGAGTCATCCAATACACTGCCTATAGTATAATTGTTATGACACAAGTTTGCCCATGCGATAAATAGGAAAAAATAAGATACATCTATATTTAATAAAATATTTGCATCATATAACTATTAAGTTTTATCTTATAAATGTTTTATACAATACATTAAAATAAATTATAAATCATGCTAAATTCAAATTTATAAGAAAGTATTATTGTATATGCCCGTACAGGTAAAATACTGCTATTAAAAAAATGATGTTGCATTGTTATTACTCATTAATCAATGCATGTATGAAAGGCCTAAAATGGTGGTACAGAAAAAAATGGAGTACTGCGTTATATATATATATATATATATATATATATATATATATATATATATATATATATATATATATATATATATATATATATATATATATATATATATATATATATATATACATACGGAAATGTCAGGCAAAACTTCACGAAGAACTGGAAAAGGCCTGGAATGTGCAAGCAACAGTTGTCCCCCGGCGGAGTTCCTAACAGATACCTGGAGAAACATCAGACATTTCCATCCAGAAGAACACAGTCCTTGGTACAGCTAAGATACTGTGCAGGACCCTCAAGCTCCCAGGACTCTGCTAGATGTCATGGATCGTGGAGGTGTGGACCCAAAAGCAGAGATGGGAGGCAGGATACAGAACCAACCCACACATTGTTTTGTTGTTGATGTTTTTATAAATAAATTTAAATTTGATCAAATTTATACACAAATAAATAAATAAGATGTATTGGACACTTTATTTGTGAAGTTTGGCCTGAAGATTATCGGTGCAGCTACATCTTCACATCAGATGGGAGTTGACAGACTCCACTGTGGCGGGTCCATGGACAGTCTTCTTAACTTCATGACTTGGTTTTTTCCTCCAAACACACATACTCCGGTTGGTCATCTTATATAGACACTTGTTTACATTTTAATTCAATCAGCTGCTCCTGGGTTCAGTTCAAGTTGTAGAAGCATCTCAAGGATGACTGATGGCCCAAGAGCTCATTTGGAGGCACATATGACTGACACAGATGGCATGTTGCTCTAGCATATTGAGTTCCACTGTGGATTTGCTGATTCACCTGGATTATCTGATCGGCGTGGCTTCTAAAAGGATTGGTTTGATGAAGTCAGGGATAAAGAGGAATCCTAGGCTTTTACAGATCTGTGAAGCAGATTCAATAAATATCTAATCCATCTTTGTTGAGTAATTTGAAGAAAACAACTGTTTATTTGGGACTAGTAAATCAAAAACACATAGAAATGAATTCTAATAACAGTTTTGTTATTTTCTGTCACCTGAGATGCTTTTAATGTTGCTATCACATGCGCTTATAAATGCAAAGTCTGTCCGCAGACTCACCTGTCATTTACAATTATTTGAAGCAATGTCGCATAATTACAACGTAAAAATTAACTTCATTCTCTTTATCATATTGATTGTATTCAATTATAGTAGTCTACAAAGTCCCCGGAGCTGGTTTTTTGATGTTCTTAGAAGACATCTGCACATCGCAACAGGTTGTTGCTTGATGAATTAATCTCCTTCATTCTGCTCAAATAAGGCAGACATAAAAAACGTAATAAGCCCACAACTATGACACAGATGCTGAGAGGTAAAGCCATAATCTCCTTGACCTCCATAGCGTTACTTCTCATTTCAGTTTGTGTGGATCCAGACAGAAAACTTGACATTATCATGAAACAGAAAGTGATTTGTGTGTTGTGTTTTTATTGATTTTTTTGTGTATTTTTGTGCAACCCTACATCACTTTCAAAGTAATATATTTCAGTAGGTCATCTGTTTTTTATTTCCAGAAGATTTTTTTTATGTTTATCTGGATTACCGGCTACTCAACAGCCGGTAATCCAGATGAAGGATTCAATATGGCACCACAGTGACTGGTTCAATGCAAACCATTGCATTTTCCAACCTTTAACCATATATTTTAATACCTAACTTTTTACAGAACCCTTTGTAATGTGTAGAAAACAGTAATGAAACTGTGTGAATGACTGAATCCTACAATGAAATTTAAGTTACCATAGTAACCATTTATCCTTCAACCTGACCTTCCTCTAACTTTGGACTTTGTGGCCTCTTAAGTATGATTCAACATTCCTTTTATGACTGTTTTACAAAAGTGAATAACGCCATACTTCTCTAAAGAGTTATTTCAGTCTCCTGCGGCACACATAAAAGCAAAAATCTCTTCTTTTGGCAAGAAAGTCCTGCATCGCCATGAAACATAAATCATTTATTGGGATTGCAGCTAAACATACAGCACACACACACAAAATATTGTAAATACACCCATTTTTTCAGCTTTCAAAAATATCCTGTCAAATGATAAATTGTGTGAAAGTTTTTCTACTTTTATTATTTGAGTTTGTCCTTTAATACCTCACAGCTTCCATGACTGCAAGAAGCAGAGCCGAAATCCCAGATGTTATGTATATTGAAGGAAAGAGCAGAATATCAGGATAACCAGTTAAAGTGAAAATTCAAAAACCAGAATTATAAAACCAAATAAAATTGTTTTGTCAACATATATGGCTATTTATTAGACCAACATGAAGAGACAGGTACAAGCGACCTGAGAGGTAAAGGTCAAAAGAGAGAAAAGCATGAAGCAAGAGAAGAATAATGCGTAGAGGTGGACATATCTGGGCCAGCATAGACACATGCACATGTAAACGCAATCCAGAATTACCTGGAGGTCTGTGCTTCACAAACACAGACACTCACCCTCCAGTGTGTTTGTGTGTGTGTGTGTGTGTGTGTGTGTGTGTGTTGGACAGCGAGAGGTCAGCTTTCACTGAGCATCAGGGTTACATCTGTGCTCTCAGTGCAGAGATCTCCACATGCTTGTTCAGGAATGCACACACATAGATGGCACTATGGTGCACACACACCACCTCCTGAAAAGAGCCACTCCCTGTTCTTTTCAGTGTCTACTGTCATGACATGAAAATGTCACAGTGTTCCTAAGTCTGAGTGCCCTGTGTGTCTGTGTGAAACCAGACCTCCTTCAAAAACATTGCCGCTGTTGCCCCTCTGCACCCCCCTGCCCATTTCTATCCCCCTCCGCCCACCTTTCTTCTCCCTCCTCTGACTCCTGGTCGCTTTGCTGTTGCTATGGAGATACCAAGCCCTGCACCTTGAAAAGTGCACTTGGAAGGTGGAGAGATAGACAATAAAATACTCCTTCCCAGACAAACATGCACACAGAGTCTTGTGTTTGTGGAGGTTGTTATGACTGAATTTGGTAGAGAGGGGTTTGTGTGTGCAGGAACATGTTTGTGTGTTTGTCTGAGAGGTGGGTGTTCAAATGCCCATTGCCTGTGCATGTGCAAACAGATTGTGAGTGCAGAAATTGGAGCTACATGGTCAGGCAAGTGAAGAAAATCTGTTCTCCTTGCAACATGTCGCACGGCTGCAGTGCTTCGTGTGTTGAAAGTGTGCTGCAATTACAAGTTGTATTATTAGTTTACTCAAGTGTTTATGTTCCACTTCTGTGAATTGCATGTCAACAACAAGTATTTATGTAAATTAAAGAAAATAGCTTATATTGTAAATAAGAACTCAGGTGAGTGTACATTATTCTTTCATAACATTTTTCTTCTGTGGTTTCAATGTAATGGAATTCAAAAGGTGAGCAGGTCTTTATTTGTGTGATTTTTTGGGTCTTAGATTTTTATTTTTTTTTTTGGTATTGTCTGCCTGATTAATAATGCACTTTTCTCATAAGAGGGTCCATGATGCACTTGCATGTGTAAAGGGCTATACTGAGTGAGCATATGCCAGATAGTGTCCTGCAGTGCCACCATGGCCAGTCTCTCCAATGACTCCTGCTGTCCTAGCAAGGTCAGGCAGCAGGCCACCATGTGTCTGCATGTATTAGCATACCTTATGAGTACAAGGACAGGTGTTCCCTGTGTCTTAAAGAGGTTACATGATGAGGCATCAAAACCCCATGGCAACACATCAGGCCAAAGCCCTGAACCTTGACACAAGTGGTGCTGAAAGTCAATTCACATAACTCTGTATGGGGTCTGAAAAACCAAACATGTGCAACAGAAAATAATGAATATGGTGGTATTGTTCAAGTCCACCAACAGATAGGGAAGTGTAATGAGTTACCCTGAGGATCCTTAATACAGCCACACACAGGGAGTTCTGGACAAATGACCAGTTTATTGGTGGAGGAGTATGAACAGAAGATCAGTTCGGGGGAATGGTCTGCAGAAGAAACCAGGCAACAGCTGGGAGGTAAACAGGATGGCAAAATACTCGTCCAGGCAACGACAAGGCTCAGAGATCCAAAGACAGGCAGGGTCGGTAACGAGAAGATCCGAAAAGTTGCGGTGTCCGTCGAGGGCAAGGCAAGGAGGGTAATCCAGGGGCATAAAGCCACCTGAGGATCAATCCGTAGAACGCTGGAACAAAACTAGACATAGGTCTGATTATTATCTGGCAGAAAAGGAGGGATTGGAGGGAGCTTAAGTAGGCAGTGAGAGAAAAGGAAACCAGGTGAACTGAATGAGGTAGCAGAGGCAATTAGGAAGCCAGCAGGTGGATCGAGTTACCAATGATGAGCGCCAGGAGATCAGGGTGGCAAAAACATGACAGGGAAGTCTATCAAGAAATCTTCAAACCTAATCGGAAAGCTTGCTTGTTTGTTTGGAGAATTAAAACTAGATCTGTAAAATCACAGTGAGGAGAGAACTAATCGCACAATGTCCCAAAATGTGCATTTCTTGCCAAGGCAAGTTCTTACAGACCAGTAAGCATCATGTACTGGCAGGTACAAGGATAGTCAGTACCCTGAAAAATGATTTACCCACCTTTGGATTTTTATTCATCTTGTTGCACTGCAAACTGTAGCGTAAGTGGACATTTAAACCAACATGGAATAATCTCAGTTGTCTCAAAGAAAAATGAAAATAATGTATTTTTAATGCTAAAAATGAGAAAAACAAAACTAATCATCATTTTGCCAGAAATGACAGAATTTTGTTTTATTTAATAAAGTCTATCTTAATTCAGTGAGTTTGGAAAACTACTAAGAAACCTTGTGAGCTGCACAATAAAAACTATGAAACTCCACAGATATGTTCTACAGTAGCATTAATTAGGAATGAATGAATGACCCCAGTTGGAAAATTGTCCTCACAATGTTCTGCATCTATACATCTGTAACGCATCTATCCCCGTACCATAGCTTAGGCACCTTAAAAACAAACTCTTGACGTTGGGTAACTCAATCTCTATCTATAAAAATCAAAATCGATACAATGTTCAGACCCAAGCCAGTCAGTTTTTTTTAATGGAGCTACAAAGAATTCAATTATGCTTTACTATCAGAACTAGGTTTCGAAAGGAGATTGGTATTAGCTGCTCCACAAAGAGCTTAGAACTTCCAGTCTACAATGAACACCTCACTCAATTTAGACAACAACATTTATTTAAATAAAAAACAATAAAAGGAATCTTCCATTTGAGAATAAAAAAATTGTCCTTGATCCTTTTTTTTTTATTTTTCCCCAAAACAAAAAAATATCTGAGCTCAGGAAAAATAAAAGTGCAATGTTGGGGCCCTTAAGTTTTTCCTACCACTCCCTTGGAACAGTGCGATGCTTTAGAGCAACAACATCCAGCGTAGTGCGATGCTTTAGAGCAACAACATCCAGCGTAGTGCGATGCCTTAGAGCAACAACATCCAGCGAGCTGTAGAATCCACTTGTGGCGATTACTTCACGCAGAGCAGAATGGCTCAGTGGCGGTATCTGATGAGGACTGTCTTGTAGAAATTCTTCTCACGGAACCGGGTATTCAAGAGCAAAAGGGGGGAAGGAAAAACCAACCTGCACACAAGTGTGCAGAAGAGTTAAATAACTTCACAACTCCCTATTAAACAAATTCAGTTGCTCAATCACAAGAAAATCCATATAAAACAAAGAAATTCACAGAAATTTTACAAGATCAATACTGCTCATGGAATGTAAACAGGACATTAATACAATTTAAGAGAAAGAAAAAGAGAGAAAAAGAAAAAAACAAAAGAGACCATACCAACGCACATTCTGTGGTCAAATTTGCATATGCCGCCATTTTAACGACAACCGGGCCTACTAATCAGGCAGTCGTCTTGCTAATGACATTACACCCACACATACTGCACAAATTTGGTTTCCTACTAACAAACAAACATTGCAGGAGTAGATTAAACTTACTACTGTAGCACAATGAACATGTAACATTCAAAAGAAATGCACAATTGAAACTAACTCACCAGAGGAGTCTGTGTAATGGCGACAACCTGTCGGACTCCACACAGCTTCACGAGCACACAGCTACGTGGCTTCTTACTCTAACAACACATTAAACATTTACTTTGATTATAACAACATTTAAGTTTCTTATCACTTGTCTACAGTAATGCATCTCAACATACCAAGTTCCAAAATGTTTTAGAGCTCGGGAGCTATGCGTTTCTCATCCGCTTTGCAGGAGGGAAAGGAAAGTTCTGGCGCAGCACCTCGCTGAACACGCTGCATCTCTGTGGTGCATTCACTGACCACCGGAAAAATCTGAATTTTTATTACTTCGCAAGTAACCTGGGTTACACACTCCCCCTCTAAAATGCATGAGTCCCTTCATGCAACTCTACTTAACAGGTGGTTGAAGGAAGATGATTCGAGAGAATGTTATGACAAAGCTCTGACAAGAAAGCGGTAAGAGACAAAATTACAGGTTCACCTAACTCATCATAAGTTAATTTACGAGGCTGACGTCTCTCTCTCTCAAAACGCCTCAACTCCACTGCCTCAGGTTCTGGATTTGCTTCAACAACACTGATACCATCCTGCTTCTTATCAGGCTCTGTCTGTTCAGGGATATCAATAACAACAAATTCAGGATGCTCATCAGGTGGAACGGGGTATGCAGCCACCACAACATCCTCTGAGTGTAATGAAGGCCCAGATGGGAAACAAGCATTGGGTGTCTCTTGAATATATATTCTTCGTTGTGAATCTGCAGTGGATAAGTTAGAATGTACCTCACTAGTGGACATCTGGGGTTCAGCGACAAGCCTCCCAGTCTGGATGAAAGGACCTCTAGTTATCACCTCTGGGACCACAAAATCTGGATACACTTCACCCTCATCACTGTACACCTCTTCTCCGTGACCATCAAAATCATCAGAGATCTGCTCTCCTATTTTGGTAGTGTCCCTCGTGCTCCTCCTTTTAGGAGTCTCTTGACATTCGTATTCCATTATCTCCTCTACAGGTAAGAAACCACACGGTAGGAGAAGGTCTCTATGTAAGGTGCGGTCTGGCCCATCTCCTGACTCAGGTCTTACCACATAGACCGGACTGTCACTCACACGCTTAATCACAACATGGATTCTTTGTTCCCATCTGTCTGCGAGTTTGTGTTTACCTCTGATGCTCATGTTTCTAACCAAAACCCTGTCTCCTTCACAGAGTTCTGCTGCCCTGATCTTCCTGTCAAACCTAACTTTGTTCCTTTCGCCAGTCTTACGGGAGTTTTTTGCAGCTAGAGCGTAGCTTTCTTCCAGGCAGTGTTGAAGGTTTTTCACATAATCTGAGTGGGATTTACAGTTGCCAACTTCGGGTTGGAGACCTAGGACCAGGTCAATGGGTAACCGGGGTTGTCTTCCAAACATTAACTCGTAAGGAGAGAAACCAGTTGTGTCATTTCTTGTGCAATTGTATGCATGAACTAGAGGCTTGACAAAGTCCCTCCAGTGGAACTTATTCTTCTCTTCCAAAGTACCCAACATATCGAGGAGCGTCCGGTTAAAACGTTCCACCGGGTTTCCACGAGGGTGATATGGAGTGGTACGGATTTTGACTGTTCCCATCAATGCACACAACTCTTTGATTGTCTGAGATTCAAAATCTCTACCCTGATCACTGAGTATGCGACTGGGAAACCCATAATTAACAATGAAGTTTTCCCACAGTGCTTTTGCAACGGTTCTTGCTTTCTGATCTTTAGTTGGCACTGCCACAGCGAACTTTGTGGAGTGGTCAGTGATTACTAATATGTTTCGAGTATCTCGGTTGTCTGGCTCCAGTGACAAATAGTCAATACAAACAAGTTCAAGTGGGTAGGTTGTTACAATGTTTTCAAGAGGTGCTGCCCTTTGTGGCATTGCCTTCCTCCTGAAACAGCGTGGACACTTCCTACACTTCTCTTCAACATACTTTGCCATCTTAGGCCAAAAAAACCTGGCACGAGCAAGATGTAATGCTCGTTCAAAGCCGAGATGACCAACTTCGTCATGTACTCCTTGTAACGCTCTCTCCCTAAACTGTTGGGGTAGGACCAACTGCAACACAGTATTATTTTTATCAGCCCACTTCCTATACAATACACCATCTCTCAGTTCAAGCCTCCTCCACTCTTTCAGGAGGTGCCTAACATCGGAAGATTCAAGGCTTGTCTCTCTGAATCTGGGTTTTTGACCTCTTTCAAGAAAAGTGATGACACGTGAGATGACTAGGTCATCCCTCTGAGCTTTGTACCAGTCAGAGCTAGTCATTGATGGTAAGGTATCTTTTCCAAATATATCAGTAACTGCGGAGGGATCAACAACAAGAGACTCTGCAATTAAAAAGTGCTGTGAGTCTGAGCAGTGATCAACCTCCGTCATCACAAGATGGCGCTGACACAAAGCAGATACCACTTCATAACTCATCTCATTACTCACATCCAAGAGACGTTTTTTCATGTCGTCGATTCTATCCTTTTCTTTGATGAAAGCTTCATCTTCTGAAGGAGGACTCTGTGGTCGTCGGGACAACCCATCTGCATTGCGGTTTGCATGACCAGCTCTGTACTTGATGGTGAACTGGTAAGTAGACAGAGCAGCTAACCAGCGATGACCTGCAGCATCTAACTTTGCAGTTGTTAATACATACGTGAGGGGGTTGTTATCAGTTACGATGGTAAAGTTAGATCCGTAGAGATAACCATTAAACTTTTCACAAACTGCCCACTTTAAAGCGAGAAACTCAAGTTTGTGGGTAGGATAATTTCTCTCACTCTTGGACAGTCCCCTGCTTGCATAAGCCACAACTCTCAACTTCCCATCCTGCTCTTGGTAGAGCGCTGCACCCAAACCATCGCAACTGGCATCGGTGTGCAGGACATAGGGTAATAGTGGATTGGCAAAAGCAAGGACAGGTGCAGATGTTAGATTTCCAACGAGGGTCCTGAATGCATTTTCACAATCAGGTGTCCACTCTTCTCCAAAGGGTTGGCTAACATTCGAAGGTGGTCTGGGTTTATCCCTAAGGTACACTTTACCTCTCTTTTTGGGTGGATGATAACCGGCTGTGAGATTGTTTAGCGGCTTTGCGATCTTAGAGTAGCCAGCAATGAATCTCCGGTAATAGCCGGCAAAGACTAAGAAACATTTTAGCTCTCTCCTGTTTGAAGGACGAGGCCATGTTTTCAAAGCAGAGACTTTGTCAGGATCTGTGTGAACGCCTTCAGCATTAACCACATGACCCAGATACTTAACAGAAGTTCTGAAGAAGTGACATTTTCCTGGGGACAATTTCAACCCAAAGTCCTTTAAGCGATTCAATACCTTCATGAGTCGAACCTCATGTTCCTCCAAGGTGTTTGAAAAGACGATCAAATCGTCGAGAAACACGAGTACTTCACTCAGGTTCAAATCTCCAACACATTTCTCCATCAAGCGCTGAAATGTGCTCGGAGCATTGGTGACACCTTGGGGCATGCGATTAAATTCATAGAATCCCAGAGGACACACAAAAGCAGTTTTACATTTGTCCTCCTCAGCCATCTCGACCTGGTAGTAACCAGATTTAAGGTCCATGACAGAAAACCATTTGGCACCGCTAAGGGCTGTGAATGTCTCCTCAATGTTTGGGAGGGCATAAGCATCCCTAATAGTTTGCGCATTTAACTTCCGATAATCAACACACAACCTAATGGAACCATCTTTTTTCCGCACAACAACTATCGGAGATGCACAAGAGCTCTCAGACTCCCTGATAATCTCTGCATCAAGCAGTTCTTTAAGATGTTTTTTAACAGCTTCTCTGTCATTTGGGTGAATGGGCCTTGGCCGTTCCTTAAAGGGTGTGTCGTTTTTTAACCGAATATGGTGCTTCACTGCAGTGGTGCGACCATGAGACAGATCATCAACTGCGAACACTTCTGGGATAGATTCAAGCTTGGTGATGATACGTTGCTTCCATTCTCTTGGGATGGGCGATTCATCAAGACACAGTTTGAGATTTTCTGCATCAGACTTCCCATTACAGGGAGCATTCAGATCAGGTTTCAAGGGTGAAACATGCTGAGCCGTACACACTTGGGCAACCACGCTTCCTGGTTGTAGTGTGACACTATGACTACTCAAGTTCCGTAGAACAACTGGAATTTTGTTCTTAGCCTTGTATGGAACATCCATTAAGGCGGTTTCAAGAAACAAGCCACCAGGCAACTTGTGGTGTTGATGTGGCTCAAGAATAAAACTTGAACTTGGAGTGTTCTTCTGGAGCCTCACATTACCCATTATGCAGCACCTCTGGTTACTAGGGATGGTGACAGGCACCTTCCCATGCAATCTAACTGGGATTGTGTGGCCATCATCCATCTGTGTGTGAGCCAAGTGCTGAAGAACCAGGACTACGCCCTTCGAGCACAACCTGTGAATGAAATCTGGCCCATCACGTTCAAATAACTTATCGTGGAGTCTAAACAATGCATTAGTACCGATCAAAAGAGGTGTTTGGCTGTTTAAACGGCGGTCAGGCACAACAAGAGCCAGAACCACCAACTCCTCCTCCTTGCCTGTAATGTTTTCAGGAAAGGTAATACGGATTTCAACATAACCAGAGTAGGGGACATGCTGCCCACCTGCTCCCTCAATCTCAAGCAATGCTTGAATTGGCTGAATGGGGAGATGTGAAAGGTAATGTCTGTGAAATGATTCGGACATGGTTGTAACTTGCAAGCCACTATCCATAATGGATTCACACTGCACATCTTCAACAAAGACAGAAGCTGCACAACGGGGACCTATGAGACCAGGTGGCAGGTGTGATTTGGGACCAGAATCTACAGCTACTGTCTGTTTCTTTTTTCTACTCTGGAAATAGACATGTTGGTCAACTGGTTTGGGACTGATATTGACCTCAGCTCCTGGACGTCCCACTACAGGGGCTGCTACAAGTTTAAAGCAAAAGGATCTGCAGCCCGCTGGGCATGGAACATCTCTTGCTTTTCCTTCAACTGTGCATTTTTCTGACGAACTAGTGTCTGGTTGGGTTCATTTGGGCACCGGGTAGCAATGTGGCTGTCTTCGCCACACCTGAAACAAAACCATGCTCTTGGCATAGAAGGAGCTTTGGTAGGTTTCCTTGTACTGCTACCTCTTGCTGTTGAGATTTCCCTATCATCCCGGCCACTCCCTTTAGGGGGAGTTGGGTTCTGAGCAATTTCCATAAGCTGTTTAGACAACTCATCAATCTTGTTCTCCAGTTTAGCAGTTTCAGCCAATTTCTGTTTCAGTACTGCAGTATATTCACTGTTAGAACAAGAGTTCTTGGATCCCTGGCTCAGCTTCTCTACCTGTTTCGCAAGTTCATTCATTCTTTTTTCAAGTTTAGACACCTCATTTTGCTTTGCACTTGATACTGGAGTGAGTTCAGTTTCATAAAAAGGTGCATCAAGGATGGAATGAACATGGACAGCTGCTCTTGTAGTACCAAGATGTTTTTTCATCCTGTCTAGCTTTGCAGATCTACGATCTTCCTCTGTCCTTAACATGAGTAGTAGTTCTGAGAACGGTGGTGGACTGTTCTTTTTGTTTTCTAGCTGGAGAGCTATGATGAGGCTCTGATCCCAGCAGCCTCTAATAAACTGTTTGAGTAGGTGTTCATCTAGCATTTTAGCAGAAACTCCTCCTCTAGAAATGGCCCTAGTGAGGAGGCCATGGAGCCTATTCAAAAACACAGAGGGTTTTTCTCCACTGTTCTGATTGGAGCTGAGGAATGTTGCAAACAATTCTTCCCCATCCTCTATAACACCAAAAGCAGAATCAAGCTGACTGATATAAGCACTGGGTGGAGAATTCATACCGAGTAGCTTAACAACATCTGCTGCCGGACTGAGTAGACTTTCAAGTATTTTCCTGACCTTCTGTGCATCATCAAGGGAGGAATCACTGAGGAGGAGATCCACCTGAGAATGCCAAGTTTCATAGTCTAGCTCACCACTGGGTCTAGGAGTACGGCCAGAAAAGGTACGTAGCCTGGTTTGAGTTGACCCTAAATTTGTTGACCCATTTTTGATAATGTGCTCAACGATGATTTTCTGGATCTGAGGTGGATTAATGAGACTGTGGTCAACATTCATGGGGTTTACTGCTTCACTAGTAGGTACACTACGGTCTTGTGTCTGGTCTGTGGGCTTATTTAGAATATTAGTCACAGAATCATGGAGGGATAAATTACCATTACTAGTGGTTTGCAGCTTTGGGTCAAGAATCTTGGTGCTGTCTTGACCTCCTTGGACTTCACTTTGAATCACACTCAAAAAACCTGCTTTACTTGTGCCTCCAACAGCTTCGAGTTCTTCCAAGTACCTGCGAGCTATCTCCTTGCCTATTTCTTCCTGCACAACATCTCGAATGGTTCTAACAGACCAAATGACAGCAGGATCATTAGGGCTGGGCAAGTTGCCTAACATCTGGGGGTTGATTTTGGAAACTGCTTGTTCAGATGAAAATTCTATCAGATGTCTCCCCTCTGGTTGGTTTGCTTCATCAGGAATGCAAACTATCTTAGAAACTTTACCATTACATGAGAAAACTTCAGAAATGTCCTCAACAGTGTATATCTCTTCAATGCCAGTCACATAAAGTGAACGTTGGCCATCTACACCACAGCGATTACAAAGATCCATATTCAACTAAGTAAAAAAACAAAGCATGTGTGTATTGTAGGCTGGAAAATTGCTAATTTACTACCAATCTCCTGGCTGGCTCGCCACTTTGTAACGCATCTATCCCCGTACCATAGCTTAGGCACCTTAAAAACAAACTCTTGACGTTGGGTAACTCAATCTCTATCTATAAAAATCAAAATCGATACAATGTTCAGACCCAAGCCAGTCAGTTTTTTTTAATGGAGCTACAAAGAATTCAATTATGCTTTACTATCAGAACTAGGTTTCGAAAGGAGATTGGTATTAGCTGCTCCACAAAGAGCTTTGAACTTCCAGTCTACAATGAACACCTCACTCAATTTAGACAACAACATTTATTTAAATAATAAACAATAAAAGGAATCTTCCATTTGAGAATAAAAAAATTGTCCTTGATCCTTTTTTTTTTTTTTTTCCCCAAAACAAAAAAATATCTGAGCTCAGGAAAAATAAAAGTGCAATGTTGGGGCCCTTAAGTTTTTCCTACCACTCCCTTGGAACAGTGCGATGCTTTAGAGCAACAACATCCAGCGTAGTGCGATGCTTTAGAGCAACAACATCCAGCGTAGTGCGATGCCTTAGAGCAACAACATCCAGCGAGCTGTAGAATCCACTTGTGGCGATTACTTCACGCAGAGCAGAATGGCTCAGTGGCGGTATCTGATGAGGACTGTCTTGTAGAAATTCTTCTCACGGAACCGGGTATTCAAGAGCAAAAGGGGGGAAGGAAAAACCAACCTGCACACAAGTGTGCAGAAGAGTTAAATAACTTCACAACTCCCTATTAAACAAATTCAGTTGCTCAATCACAAGAAAATCCATATAAAACAAAGAAATTCACAGAAATTTTACAAGATCAATACTGCTCATGGAATGTAAACAGGACATTAATACAATTTAAGAGAAAGAAAAAGAGAGAAAAAGAAAAAAACAAAAGAGACCATACCAACGCACATTCTGTGGTCAAATTTGCATATGCCGCCATTTTAACGACAACCGGGCCTACTAATCAGGCAGTCGTCTTGCTAATGACATTACACCCACACATACTGCACAAATTTGGTTTCCTACTAACAAACAAACATTGCAGGAGTAGATTAAACTTACTACTGTAGCACAATGAACATGTAACATTCAAAAGAAATGCACAATTGAAACTAACTCACCAGAGGAGTCTGTGTAATGGCGACAACCTGTCGGACTCCACACAGCTTCACGAGCACACAGCTACGTGGCTTCTTACTCTAACAACACATTAAACATTTACTTTGATTATAACAACATTTAAGTTTCTTATCACTTGTCTACAGTAATGCATCTCAACATACCAAGTTCCAAAATGTTTTAGAGCTCGGGAGCTATGCGTTTCTCATCCGCTTTGCAGGAGGGAAAGGAAAGTTCTGGCGCAGCACCTCGCTGAACACGCTGCATCTCTGTGGTGCATTCACTGACCACCGGAAAAATCTGAATTTTTATTACTTCGCAAGTAACCTGGGTTACACATCCATCAGAAAACAGTGGGTTGCCATGATTTGAAAGCACCATCATCCTATTTCTATGTATCCTCTGAACAAATGACGCCCTAATCCCAATGGCTATTGAGCTACTGAAGCTACTTAGCATGATATGGCTTTTACAGAAACAATCTGTAACAACAAAAGTAACACAAATAAACAGAAAATATGCCCTTGCAAATATCTGCTTTTAGCTAAATTCCAACTATCATCTTCTTCATATGTTTAGCGTCTCACGTGTTTATGATCCCTGGTTCACGGTATGTTTCTGTGGATGAACACAGTTTTTGAAAAAAAAAAAGTAGGTTTTCTATGTAAATTTAAAAAAAACTACAACAACAACAATAACAACAACAATAATAACAAAAAGTCAAATTGGTTCCATCTCTAAGTGGATGAACTTGAAAAGAATACCATCCCAACTGTAAAGCATGGTGGTGGCAGCATCATGCTGTGGCTGTGTTTCGAATCACCTTTGAAGTTAGAATTGAAAGAATGATCGATGGGACCAAATATAAGGAATATTTTGAAGAAAACTTGTTTTATCATCCCAGGCATTTGAGTTTGGGATGGAAGTTCACTGTTCAAAATGACACAGGCTCCAATCATTTAGCTAAAGCAACACTTAAATGATTTAAAAGGGGGGCATTTACATGTTTGCAAGTTAGACTGAGAATATGTGGTATTGCTCAAAAATTACTGTTCATTATTAGAACTCATCCATCTTCACAAAGCTTACTTGAAAAAGAAAGTTTTATAATTAAAAGTCTGGATTCAGAGATGGGAATGGATGGCATCCAAGAGGACCAGTTTTTCTCCCATCCATGGCAGTACATTAGACACTTCAATTTTCATTTACTTTCATTTTATCTTGTTGTTTAGACTTATATTCATTATGTTAAAAATCTTACAATTTTCTTAATACCACAGATTTAACAGTAAGATTATCAACAACTGTCAATGCCAGTGAGTCCAAAGCCTTTCTAGATTACTGGATGTTTGTTCATACTGTCAGTTTCACACACATGTACACACTCAAAGAGACTTTGCTATTGACTGTTTATGCACCATATGTTAACAAAGCTCTCACTGGGTGCCTGTGACCTATTTCCCTTTATGCTCTTAACTGATGTGATTGGCCTGTTTGTCCTCTCTGATAAGTTATCCCCATGAATCTAGAGCATGGAGGTGCATTTGTTCCTGTATAACTAATATCCACTTCAGTTCTCTGCAGTTCATGGTGTTTCACTTCGTACAAGTATTGGGGAAAAAAAAGGAATTAAAAAAAAAAACCTCATACAGTTGAAAGATACACTCCACAAATCTGCAAGCAGCTGTTGGGGGAAATAAGCTTTTGTTGCTTTCCAAATTCTTCCCTTGACCAACTAAATTAATATTCGTAATCTTCTTCTGCCATAAGAAGATTTAGAGGATCTGTTTTTCTGTATGATTTTAATCTGAGACTTGACAAGCATATTGTGAAACTGACCAGTACAGTCACCCAGTCAAAGTGGGTGTGGGTGATTGAGGGTGGTTTAGCCTGTAATTCCCACTGTACCCATGCCACAGAGAGGCAGATGTGCCAGCAGAGCCAGAGTCAGCTTCATTGAAATTAAATTGACCACGGGAAGGTCAAAGTCCTGCCCAGGAATGAGGGCTACTGTTGCACTGTAATTATAAGTAAGTAAGTAAATAAGAAAGAAAGATTGCTAGTAGACATACTGAAGTCTCTACCTAAACATCGGCTCTGATGAACTTTCACATCTGCATTTTGTAATCTGAATATTTCAACCTATAATTCACTAATTTAACAGACATAAAACACAACAAAAATAAACAAACAAATACAAAAAAAGACCAACATGATCAGTGAGTTACGTTTTTCAGGAACTTCAGTGTTTTCTAACTAACCTTACTCATACATATTTATATGTTTGGCTAGCAACATGCGCAGTATAAGCTTGCCTCAAACAGGTTATCTATCGAACAGTTCAGTTCCCGGCAGAAGGTCATTCAGTTACTGGGCTGTCTGTTTTATCATAGATGACCATGTTTCCTTCCATTTGAGAGCTGGCCACTCCACCTGTTCATTCCCTCTTGTCCCTCTCACCTCATCAGCTCCCCTGTTCATACATCCACCAGCTGTCTGCATGCAGTCCCTTGCCAGATTGTCTTTGAGTGTTTTTTTTTTTAGTGCTTCAAAGTTCTCTTCTATCTAATCACAAGCATATTTTTTATTTTTATCGCTGACAACATGAATAATGCCTGTGATCCTGTGGTGTATTTTTACAGAAAAATTAAAGTCATCTGTGAATATTTATAAATAAAAAAAACAAAATTAACTTAGTTTTTTTCATGTTTAAGCATAAATTTCTGAACCGCATTCTGGGCTAAATTTGGGCTGAACTTTAAATGATCATGCACTGATGTTACAGTACCTTCTACACAAACAACAAATTGGTGCCCTATATGTCCCATCCTTTACTTTTAAATGATTTGAGCGCTGTCTGGGTTTGCGCAAAGCTGTGTTTCACTTTTCTATTGTATTTGGACAAGTGCAGGCATTTAAATTTAGTCTTTCTCCTATTTTATCTCAGTTATTATTATTTATACTTCATTTCTCTGGCAACTGCTGAGAGGGTTGTGGTGGGAGTGTTTACTCTTCGCAGTGGTGGGGGAGTTTCTCTCCTTGCATTGGTGTATTTCTTTTCCCTTTATGAAAATGCGGGACAAATACAGGAAAATAAAAATACGGGACAACGTCAGGAAACAAGGAAAAATATGGTAGCTTCCTGGCCAAATGGGATACTTGATAGCTTGCTTTTCTTGATGCTTTATCGGTCACATACTGCTTTGAAAATGCCAAAATTCCTTCCAATATCATAACCAATTAAATTTCTTTGCGACAAGCAATCCGAGACACTGCTGTCGTCGCTACTGTTTGTCAGGTCCCTTGAGTTGGGTTTTACATTTGTGACAATGAATTTCAGCTGTTGCTGTCGTTTGTCATGCTAAATGTATCGAGCCCATAAGCTGTGAGAAACTGTCTGTCTAGCGGTGAATGTTTTACTACAAGCTTTAGTAATAAATGCCACACAGCTCTTCTAGTTTTAGTGAACCAGACTCCTGCTCAAGTTTCCCTCCATTTGGAGATGGAAAGTTTAACAGCTGGTTCTGTCTGAGTTTGTACAGATACTGGAGGCAACAGACCAGAGCAGCATGGCTACTAAAAATCAGAAAGTTGAGGAAAATAACTGGTTTTGTTGGTGCTGGATGTTCATGTAGGTGCTGTTTGGTTCACTTGGTGAAGCAACTGTTAAAAATGCAGCAAGGTGTCCAATTTCTACATCACCCTGACCCACTTTCTAATCTACTGCTGAACAATAAGAAGACTAAAGCCCACACAATGTTAGAAATACATAACACACACAGTAAACAAATAACATGTTTTAACTCCAGTTTCTGTTTGGACAAAATTAATACATTTTTAAATACCATGAAATAGAATAAAATTTGTTAGGAAAAAATGGTTTTAGCTGTGAAGACATATCTCTGACCAGTCATTCAGTTTATCAGAAAGGTTTTGGCACGAAGCCAAATCTAGTGAACCTGATGTGACCACAGAAGGGCACCAAGCAGTAGTTGTAATGAATCGACAGAGGAGAAGATAACCCCTGCATCCTTTCACATTTAAAGAGCCATAAATCATAAATTTTTCATGTCAGAAATGTTCCAAACTTGTTTCCTGAAAACAATACCAGACAAATTACATTCTGATGAAATGTACGCATGTATTAAAGGGGAAAGACTCATGCAATTCAAAAGACTGCAATTTGCAGCATGAGGTTGGTTCCCTCATTTTAAAAAAACATAAACCAACATTTTAGCTGCATCTTGTGTCATGCAAATAGAAGTGGAACAAGCTTTTGGGAGCTCAGAATTTTAAGCGTAATATCACAGAAACTATATATATAACTTGGTGCTCTGGGAAATTGCAGTGCAATTATTGCATTGCTTTTCTACATCAGGTCTAAGGTTATTAATGCTATTATTTAATAGTATGAGATAGTAACATAGAAATATACTACTTAAAGTCATACATACAAGTAAAAAGGCCTTCTTTTTCTTCCTGTCTGTAAACCAAGAACCATTAGAAAATCCTAAAATCCCAAAGAGGATATATATCTAAGTACATGCATTTTTACCTGCTTTAGGTCAAAAAGCATGAAGAAAAGGACATATGGCTAACATTTCTACAAAATGAACAAAAGAACTTTTAGTCACAATGCTGCTCATGAGGTGGGATAATCCTTCTGAGGCATGTCTTGCTTTCAGAAGAATGAGAGGTATGATACCACAGCCACCCGTGTGCACACACCCACTCGTACACGCATACTGAAGGTACATTATCAGCTCTGCAGAGTGTGAGGGGGCTGAAGGCCTGGTAATTGAATGAAAACCTTTCTTCTCCCTTCCTGCATGGTGTGGGTTTCAGGGTCGAGGCTGCCTCAGCTGCATGTGAGCCATCTTACTCTGAACAGACTGGCACAGTATTAACGCTAGTGACACAAGGCAACATAGATCTTTCACTGATGCTTTAATATATTGGTGTAGTGTAAAACTTATGCCTGATGCGGTAGCCTTGTAATTAAATGCAGAGTTGATATGAAGGTGCAGGAAGTCAGCTGGTGTTAATCATATGCATGTGATAGCTAATATCAGCTAATATTATTAGCTAATCAGAGACAGAGAAAATTAAATCAGCTACAGAATCGTCTTGTGCTGTGAAGGTGTTGGGAAGGCTCTTATGATTGTATTTAATGTTTCAGGCAGAAATTAAACAAATCACGGGTCAGTCGCCACCGTTTACTGGAAAATCTCATTCAGCTGGAAACTGAAGACGATATAAGCTGTTTAAAATGAGCAAAATGTGGGCAAAGTCTTACTTCAGTCTACGTGTGGAACTAGTAGCCCTAGCAGGTGCTCCATTTGGTGTTTGCTTCTGGTGCATTTTCAGCATGGCCAGGGTTCTTAGGTCAAAAGGCTAAAGGTTTAAGGGTGTCGAGATGAGCGCTGAAGGTGACTGCTTGACAAATTAGGGCATTAGTGAGGACAGAAAATGATGAATGTGGTACCAGAATGAAGAGAGGTAGCTAAAAGAGTAAGATGCAGTGGATGGGAGGAAAAGCAAAGCAACAATCGAAGAGAGGAAGAGGAGAAGTGTATCGGTGATAAACCACTATGCTAAGCCTTAAAAAACTGTGTCAGCATTTTTGACAATGTCAGCCTATTCTAATCTTGTACAGCAGTATTTACATTAAACAAGTAAACAAACCAACAAAACAAGTTATTTACTGCCTTCGCAGCTACTTATTTTAGAACTGATGCAGCACAGGTGTAGTAATTACGCTGTATTATGCTGATTGCTCTCATGAACTGTCGCTGATTGTTCTGTTGATAACATACAGAGGTAAATAGGTAAATGAGACCCCCTAAACAGTGAATGAATCTGTGCTTTCAACACAGAGCAGGTGCAAACAGAGTAAAGCTTAGTCCCTCATTAGTTACAGAGTAATTAAGCAAATGTTGTGGCCTTATTGTAAAGTATAAACATGTCCTTACTCTATCACATGAGGTTACTTTGTGGGGACTTAATCCATGACAAATGCACACAGTGCATATGTTTCATTTTCTAATGCAGCATGACTGCTTTATGAAACCATATGTTTTAAATAGACAGCAAGCTTTTTACAACCACTTAAAAAATAATTGTGATATTGAAACCTAACTAAGCTAAACTAATATAAAATTGGTGAAAACAGATCATACAAGTTAGAGAGGTTCTCAGTTCCAAAACTGCTATTTAGACAATTCATTCGATAACACAGTTAAACGTTTGTGCACACCAAGCCCCTGTTTTTTTTATTAAACAATGTTGCATGTTTAAAAAAAAAAAAAAAAAAAAAAGAAATCAAGTATCCCAGTGTGTCTTATGTTTGTAAACTAACTCCAAAGCAGCTATCCATCTTAAATACTTGTACAACTGGCTCAATTCTGTACACATTACGCATCAGTCTAGGCCAACGTGGTTTCAGACAAATTTCTGACCTTTGCATCATTTTTCAAAGCTAATCACGAAGTGTAGAATACAGAGACACAGAATTTAAAGACAAATTTTAGCTGTACTTTGTTTGTCTTCCGTACCACTGTTTAAGCTCTTTCATGCATGCATTAATCAAAACTCTTCAGTGAGGGACAATGCATTGGATGACTCACTAACATCGTGGTTCATTTACAAATATTCCATCCTCATTCATGTTATTGGTTTTCACTATAGTGACAGCTATGAAAGAGCTAAAGTCAGTGAAGCTGCTAGTGTTTGAAACATGAGTGATACAAATTTTTTTGTTTACGAGGTTAAATAAGAATCAAAATTGCACTGACTCACATGGTCTCAAAGTTGACCACTAATCACAACACAAAGAAGGCACCAAAGTTAACAGCAGTAATTCTGTTTGAGTGATAGTTATTCACTTCTCTTTATCTGTTGAAATTTAGGGACTAAAGATTAAAATTAGTCATTGGCTATAACCTAGCATAGTTGTATGCTTTGCCCCTATTTTGAAATAAATTGAAATACAAACAATGAAGAAAATGTAGCATAAACTGTGAAAATACATATCAGCAGTAAGCAACAGGAATAAGGATGAAACTGAAACATGTGTAGTCCTTAAAATGCTAAAATGCAATGGACAGGCTAGTACAACATGTCAGAATCAGTGTGCAGGCTTTATTTGAAAAAAATGTGTTGTCATATGAAAGTTTTAATAGAAGAATAAATAAATTCAAAGACCAAAAAGCGATTACGTAAACTTGTTATGCAAAAGGTTTTAGTTTAATTTAACCAGGATAGCTGAATAATATATTAATGTCTTACATGAGTAATCATATATGAATTTAACTTAAGTTAGTGAAAAACTAAACAGATTTTAGTGGATTTTGAAGACCAGCTACTTGGTAGTAATGTACTGTAATTCTAATAGCAAGGAACCTTGTTGGTCTGCACAAAGGTGTGGGGAATGTCCAGGTTACACAAAAGTCTGAGGCTGCAGGAGCCATTATAAACGAGAGCCAGACTCTGGAAACAGGAGGCTAAGGAGAATGCTGGACCAGATGTGTGAGGATAGAGTTAAGGATGAGCTGAATAGATAGAGGTGACAAAGCAGAAGTGTCAAAAGATGAAAAGGTCAAACACAAGACAATATGGGCAGACATGAGGGAAAATATCTTCCGTATTCATCATATGTGCAAGTTTATTAATCCCCCCAAGATGCTACCATCTCTGATATGTTGACAGTTTTTGACATCCATCAGAATGAAAATGAACCGTTGTATTTGAGCAGTCATCACCCAGACTGAGGGTCAGTGGTTCAGTCCCTGGCTCCTCCAGTTCAAAGTGTCTTTGGGCTAAACGCTGAACCAAGCATCGGCTCTGAGTTCTTTATTTTATGAGTCTGTGCATGACAAAGAGAATCTGAAACAAAACAAAACTGGAAAAATGTGATAGAAATTTTAGATGTTTCTTATCTCATTTACAGAAATAAAGGCATGTCGGAAAATCATGCTGCACATTAAAGATGATGTATCCAAAACCACGTAAGTTTATAGAATCGGGAGTCACATGCTGAAGTTAAGTCATAAAACATAAGAACTGCTTGCCTTCCCCAGAGGATATTTATAATATCTGAGAAGGCCAGTTCCTTTATGAGTGGATACTAACATGGCATCCATCTGGACAAATTCTGATCTCTATAATTACACTCTTTAAAGTGCATACCTCACTGAAACAAATATATGAGGAAGTAACCTGTGGACACCACATCCCCTTTGACTTCATATTGTTTTCTTTTCCATTTAAAATATGTAGAAATAATGACACAAACAACAACAAAAATAACTTTAAAATAATGACTAATCATAGCAGTGAAAAGCTGTGGAAAACATCCAGCTATGCAACCATTTTAAACACTTCAAATGTTCCAATCCATATTTGTCTCCATATTGTAAATTCTCACCCTCAAATTAACATAACTAAATGTAAAATGTGTCATTCTATTATTACTATGATAATAAAACATAATCACTGCTCTAATCCTAATTAAGCTTGTGGCGGCTTTTGATGCCATTCCAGAATAGTGAAACGTTGCCACTGAGCCATAATTTCAATACCAGCCAAGAGGATTTCACAAGGACAATCCAATATTTTTACCCTGGTGTTTGCCACACTAAAATCTGTTTTTGCAAGAGTGTGGAAACATTTAATCGATTAAGAATGTTTTTAATTAATGGATTCATTTGGTGTATCAATGAAAGATAGAAAATTCCCAACAGATAAATCATGTCAAATTAGGAATGTGTTTACAGACCATGGGCTGCATGTGCAGGCTATTTGTGTCTCTAGAGGACACACAATAAGGGGTTAAAGAGGGATAGATGCCTCATTTAGAAATTACTTTCAATTACTACAAGGGAGCCCAGCTTCCGTCCTCGAGGCACAATCCTGCAGGTTTTCCATGTATCCCTGCTCCAACACACCTGACTCAAACTAGTCACTTATTGGGCAAAACGTCATTGGTTGTTGGAGGAAGCCAGGTGTGTTGGAACAGGGATACATTTATAACCTACAGGACAGCGAGCCTCAGGGACTGACTATGGACACCCCTGAATAGTGATACTGGGGCAGAATAGTCATA
This sequence comes from Telmatherina bonti, assembly GCF_933228915.1. Classification (NCBI taxonomy): domain Eukaryota; kingdom Metazoa; phylum Chordata; class Actinopteri; order Atheriniformes; family Telmatherinidae; genus Telmatherina; species Telmatherina bonti. The sequence continues at coordinate 27,584,133 of NC_136610.1, read as the reverse complement.
ATAAAGTTAATAAAAGACACCATGAAGGAGTGGAGATCCACGTATCTACATCTTTTACTCCCGTTAAGAAGCATTTATGTATTTGTGATCACAGTTCCCAAGTTGTTTTTTGCACATGTAAATAACTCCACAAAGTAACAATACCCCTGTGGAAGGACTGGGACAGAGAGTATTTCACAAAACATTAACTCCTTCTTCAAATCCACTAGTGGTTTCAAGTGATGTTAGTTTTCAGTTCCAGTTTAAATGTGTTTTAATGTTGTTTCTTCGTTGTTTTACACATTACGTTACATTACACTACTTGGTGGAGATTAAATGGGCTCTATTTCTACTTTTCTGAGCTTTCTACAGTTTTATAGAGTTAAATACTCATAAGACATGTGAGCGGCACCCGTTTTTTTTTTTTATCACCTAAACGCATGTTTGAGTTTTCCAGCACTCTCCATGTTTGGTTTCCATGGCGACAGAAACAATCGGTTTTTAGAGAGTTTTTTTCTACTTCGAAATTTTAGCAACGTCCCGGGGGTGAGGGATTCAGTGACTGGTCATCTTCTCCAGGTTGTGCCGTTCATAAGAAGAAAGCCACATCCACCTTCACTGCTCAACACAACCACTCCAGTTGACCAATCAGACGCAGCCCGCAGGCAGGACATGGGGTGGAGCCTTCTCTGTTCGCAGAGGCTGATCTGACAGGATCAATACAAAATGAATGAAGGTGTTTGTGAAAAATTTGATTATTTTTTGCCCTTCTGGACTTGCATGTTAAAATAAATTCGACTGAAATGTGCATAATAGAGTCACTCTAAGTACCATTCTAAAAAAAATGACATGACACGTGTCTGCCAAGCCGCTCCAACTACCCGCAAACATTCATACAGCAGTGTTGCCAGCACTGAGGGGAAGGTGGCAGGCGGTAGAGTGTCTTGCCCAAGGTCACATCAGTAGAATGACTTGGATAAAGTGGGATTCAAACCATCAATCCTCATGCTGTTGGACGACTGCCTCTGCCATCTCAGCCACTGCTATCCAAGTCACATGCTTCATTCCTAACAAAGTTTCTGTAATGTGCAAGGCAACCTCTAACTCCCAAGCACATCTAACACGGTCCTAGAAACACAGCATTTAAGGAAGTAAGTGCTGCATTAAAACACCACATTACACTGAAATACTGTTTTGACTGGTCTCCATTTCTATCGTTTCTCTGATTATCGACTGCCAAACTCCGCCTCCTCGCCCAAACACAAAAATTTGCAAAACACAAATATTACACCCCCAACTAAAATCAGTTACTGTGGAAGTTGTAATGACAACGGGGAAATATCTCATGTTTGTCAGGACTAAGTTTACAGTTTTGCTGTGAGACTGAATTGACTTATCTCATGCACTCTTGCCCTTTTAACTACTGTTGACTGTTTAGCCATTGCAGACATTTTCTTTTGGCTCATTGCTGCGGTTTTTACAGCCCAGTCTCACCAGAAAATGGGAAATATAAAAATGAGTCCACGTCTTCAAGAAGTCGGACAAGAAGTCTAAATATTTTCATTAGCTGTCATCATCACATCCTAAATGTGTGGAAACATCAGCAGCAGCTGCAGGAAGTACTGATCTGTGAAAAACAAACCTTTAAATACATAGCTTTTTTTTTTTTTTTTTTGCCTTTTAGTGAACTCCTTCTTATGAAACTACCGTTCACTGTTTTTTCGAAGAGCTGAGAAACTCCCCGAGCACCAAACCGCAGGAAAGTTAGTGACTAGCCGGGGAACATTTTTTTCCCAGCAGGAAATAATAAAGAATAGATGTTTGAGATGAGAAAAGAGCCAAGACAAGAGTGAATTTTGCATTTATTGTCACCATAACATCAACATAACACCTCCAAATGAATGTTAATGCTTTGGTCCTTACTAACATATTTTCTGTAATGTGACAAGACTGATGTAGAAGCCGCTGAATCATATGGGCGACAGAAATAAAAATGTTAATCTCTACAGCAGGACTTTGCACACACAAACGGTTTCTTTTATAATTTAATAATTACTCTTGGACGTTCCAGCTACTGCAAGCTTTGCAGAATGACTGAAATTAGAATCACTTGCGGAGCTCTTATCACTTCATACGAATTGCTGCTTAAAGTGATGCCAAGGTTTCCATCCCTCATGTAGTGCAGCATTCCTTCTGTGTGTGTGTGTGCTTATATGACATGTGTGTGCATATCCTCCACAGCACAAAAACGTTTTATGCACCTCAACACATTTTAATTTAGTTTAATCTCAGCCCTTCCACTGGGAATGCAACATATAATTAAACTTTATGGAACTGCCCTGCAGCTCAAGCAGAGCAGCAGATTGTCTCACACACGCCGACTCACAAATACTGAGGATGCAAAATAATTTGTGTCAATGCATAATCAAATCATTATATAACTTATGATTTAAAATTCAGCATCTTAAAATAAATATTGATAAATCCTGAGAGCATGTGATGCATAACTGAAAGAGCAGCATGAATATCTGCATAAACCATAATGCTTATTTTCTATTACATCAAAGTGGGCGGATTTCATTGATGCGATTTTGCGCTTCATTACTTCTCAGTGTATTTGGAAAGCCACACTGGATGCAATAACACCAGTTGTTATGAACAACAAACAGAAATTGGTGGTGAATAGATTTTATCCACTTTTTCTTCCAACTCCTGTCTCTTCACAGAATCTGTTACATGTTTTTTTTTTTAGGTTACATAGGACATAACGTGGCCATCCGTCTATCTGAATCTGGCTTATAGTGGTCCATTTATATTGGACTTTCCATGAAAAAGGAGTGGTCAGGTCAGTAACAACTCGGTTATACCAGGCTCAAGGACTGAGGGCATCAGCAGGGAGATTGAGTGAGCTCAGATATGGATCAGATGTTGTGTAACCTGTGGATGAACATGTGTTGCGCAACAGGTGCCTCCAAAGACAAAGAAAAAGATGGGTCGACATGCATTCATGCATCACATACAAACACCTCCTGGGTGCCTGCCGTGCTTTCTGCAGCTTAAGGAAAGGCCAGGGGTATTTTGTTGCTGCATCTCTCTGTATCCACCTTATATGTGGAACAAAGGCCTACTCCTCTGAGACCTCCTGCATCTCCTGCTCCTCATCTCTCCTGACCTAGTTTACCTGATTGATTTCAAACCAGCTGGCCACTTGTACAACATGTACAGTCCTCAAGTGTGTACCTACACATGTGTGTGGTCAAAGCATCCATGCAATGTATACAAAAGGATCCAGCATAAGGTCTTGGTTTAGATGTAAACAGCCATCTCCGGTTTCGCTTTCAGATTTAATTTATTTGATTTGTTTTCCTCCATTTTTTTTCTAACCCTGTACTGAAGGAAAAGTTGACAGCCGATAATGCAGTCAAACCATCTTGTGCAGAACTGTTTTTCCAAAAAGATGTAGCAAATTCAACACGTTCTGAAGGCAATTCCATCTCCTAAGCAATATGAGTCTTCTCTTCACTCCAAGTAACCTTAGTTCAGTCCATCTGGGCCTTACACACACATGCACTTACACACACAATTACTGTGTACTGCCAGTACTGCTCCTAACACCCCCTTCATGTCCCTTTGGCCTTGCAAAGTCTGTTTCTCACATGATCACACTATTTATAAACTCTCTTTTCTTGCTTTCTTCTCAGTCTGGGTTTGATCATCACAACCAGCGACTGTCACATAATTCCATAAATGATTGTGATGATTCATTCCTAATATTATATTCATACAGATTCCGGATATAAATGAGATGTCAGTACTTTTTAGTAGTACTGCACTACGACGGCCCTTTGGGGTTAGTTTGTTTTGTTTTTCCTTTTATTTGTTGTGTTTTTCCTTTCAGAGTGGTAGTTGGAGCTCATCAGGCCAAACAGGAGCACCTGGCCAGTCCTCCTTATATGCCATCTGTTGGAGCATGGAGTCCCTCTTCCCTTCCTTTCTCCCTTCCGGCTTCCCCGCTCGTTTTAGTTTTGTTGGACACTTTGTGTTGTTTAGTAAATTATGTTACATTTTTGGTTGCAACTCGACTGGGTGCCGCTCCTTTGTTATGGCTTTTGAGCCGGGTCATGACAGCGCTGACTCCGTCAATATTTGTGTATAAAGTTGAGTCAAACTGGGGTTACAGCTTAAATACTTGCTTTTGATACAAAACCTGGTGCTTTGTCTTCAATGTGCACCATGTTGATTTCGCTTCTCATCGATTAACAGTTCATGGAAAGCAAAACAATGAAACATACCAGTGACAGTGACATGCCAAAATGGCCATAACAATAAAACCACTTTGTCACAATGCAATTTTGTGGGTTACAGAAATTCAGTTAAATTAAACTGAATTTCATTTAATTTTACTTGTATATTGCTCATTTTACAGACAATCCAGTTTACTCTATTTCATTCAATAATAAGTCAATTAAAATAAAACAAAAAATATGTTATTTAATTATAAATAAGTTAATAAAAGCCCATTTCTAAAAAATATTTGGTAGGCAGGGGTACACTTCAAATCCAGGCCTGCATTGGCCATTTGCTGCATGTCATTCCCACTCTCTTGCATTGAAACTGAATAAATCCCCTATATATCCAATAATATATTATGCACCAAAATAAAGGAAAGTTTGAGTGTTGAATGATAGTATAGGTTTTACCACACAGACAGGAGGAAGCCAGAGTACATGTAGAAAGCTCTTGCATACATGGGGAAAACATGCAAAGTCCACACAGAAAGGCCACTCCAGCCAAAACTCTAACCTGTAACCTGTGAGGCCACAGTGCTACACACAACGCCACTTAGCTGCATCCAAAGCAAACTGCGTTTTAATCAACAGATGCTGCCGCCTGGCAAACTAGATGAAACACACCTGTCCCACGATGCTCCAGGCTGGAAAATAAAGAGTTAAGTGTAGTTTCTTTGATGGCTCAAGGAAGAAATTTTTCACATGAAAATAAGAAGCACAAAGTTTTAAGGTTGAAAACAAACATAATTCTTCTTAAAAAACATTCAAACAGTAAAGCCACGAGCATTAAAGGATAAAAAAAAAGGTAAAAGTACACACAACGTGTACAATGAGATAAAAAAAGACTGATACACATATTCTCTGGCATAACAGCAAGTCATTCAAAAACTGGAAAGTTGGTTATTCAAATCCCCCGTTACTCCAGTCAATCTGTTGTTGGGTGCTTGGGCAAGGAACTTCGCCCACCTTGCATCCGGTGTCAGCAACACTGGTGTATGAATGTGCATGAATGCTTGGTGGTGGGAGAGGCCATTGGCACTGATTGGCTACCACATTGCCACCAGTTTGCCGCAGGGCATCTACGGCTAAATGACAAGCTTCCCACCACCATTGAAAGAACGTGGAGTACATAAATCAGTGTTAAGTGCTTAGAAAAGTCCTCTATGAATCTAATGTATTTTTTTCCATTTATTTGTTTTATATTTTCATCAAACAATGACTGAGGATTAGAGTCAAAGTTTTAATTCAAGGTCCCAGTGACACGACAGATTGAACAGGCAAAACAGCTTCATCACAGCAAAGGTTTTCATCAGGTTAAAAAAAAATTATCCATCTTTGTTTTATTAGAATAAACACTTAACTCTTTCTTTGTGGAGCTTCTTTCCCCAGGTGTAAGCTGCTCTGGAGAGTTTGACATCTTTTAAATAGAGGAAGTGGATTAATTTTTGTACTTAGAACAGTTTCACAGAAACAGCCTCTTGGACATTACTCTCTTTTCAATCAGTTGTTAAAATAATAATATAATGCAAATACTGAAAACAAAAACAAAAATTTGTTAATTACATAAAAAAGTAGTGTAAAACAAGTGTTAGTGGGAGGGATGGTGGTTCCCTGCACTTTATCCTTTGTTTTGCCACATTTCATAACAATGGCTGAAGTTTTGCTAGCCACTCAGATTCTTATTCATTTTCCAAGAAAACACAAATTCAGAGATTTTTAGACTTCCAAAGAGACATAATGATGTCTGATGATGTCACACCAAGGAAAAGTCTTATTGCTCTACAAGTAAGGCAAACATGCAGATACACTAATAAATTGCAATAAATTTCCAAAAGCATGAACTGCTTAACAGATGAAGACATTTATTAATCAACACCAGTAAACGAGTGTAAGTAGATCTCATGTCGGGAGAGTTTATGCACTGCTGCTACAAACAATACGGAGCACAAATATTTTTTTCTTTTTAATTTGCATTAATGACTGTTTGTTGCTGGTATCACAATTAAATTTAATCTGGTCTTTTATCAATTGTTATTATTATTAATACTGTTATTGTTGTTGTTATTAAGGTAGTACTTCATAACTTCATGGCCTTAAAGCCATATGCATCTTAGTTACTTTGATTGCACAGTACATGTTTTTTGCATATTCCTAAGAGCTCATAACCTTGTGGAACACCGATGTTGAGAAACAACCCTTCACATTTTTTTTCTGTCTTGACACATCACTTTACAGCAGCATTTCGCTTTATGACACCACATCACATGCTGGCAGCTGGATATGAACACTGGACATTTTGACTATGCATCATAACTGATTCAGCAAAGACACCAAAAAGGACAAGAGTCAATATCTCACGAACTTCAACTTTCTGGGGAAAGCCCAGAAAAGAGACAGTATGCGAGATAGATGCGTACTGAAAAAGTAAAACACACATGAACAAGTTTACTCTTCGCAGATTGCTTTGTGCAGCTATGACAAATGAGAGTTGATGATCATTACCTCCACATGCTTTTTTTTTGCCTGTTTGGAAAATTTTAAGCACAGACAGGGAATGATGGATGTCTCGCCACAGTTTATTATAGCTGGATTAAAACTTTTCCACTGCTCCACGGTTAAAAGGACCAGTTCCATGTAAGACATAAAACAACACTGGCACATTGAGATTCTGTAGCTGATGTTTCGACAAAGTAAATACCTGTTGGACATAAAAGTGATGATTTGTTCAAATATTTTTAAAAGTCCCTTGAATCACTCTGAAGGTTTAGGGTCAAGATATTTTAAATGGAAATAAATTTAGGCTTCTTCACACTGGTCAACTTCAGATTAACCATAGGTGCTTTACACACCTGAACTTTAAGATTAAAACATAAATAAACAATCAAACATAAATAAACAGTCAAATAAAATCCAAATGAAGATTAACCAAACATAAACTACTTCTAGTTCGCACTCTCTGCAACTGGATGTCTATTGACAGCAATGTAGAATTGGTGATGGTGGACGGTCTGCTACAGATTGCTGTTTTCTGGGCACATACACAGGCTGTGAATCACTGGATCAGAAGGAATAATTCACAGCTAAACAAACGTAGGCCACCATCCAGGCCAGCCCACTCTACTGGCAGTCATGAACGGCAATGATGTCACACACAAACGCATATGGGCATGTACAGATATCGTATGAACTTTACAAATTAAGCAGTCTAATAGTATCCCACCCATGTGCTGACATATCGCAGAGCTTATCATTGCTGCTCCTCTGTAAGTCTTTTGCTTACTTAACCCTAGAACCTAAGGTTGGGTGATTTTCATCCATGTTATGTTGATTTTGACTAGCAACTCATGCTATGTTAGTGTTCTGGGGTTAAGCAATATTTTTTTCCACTCTCAATCTTTCTGATTACATTTTTTATTTCATGTAGCTCTTGTGCTCCTGTTGTAGCCATTTCTCCAGTTGGTTCACTGATTGTGTTGCTATAAAGATTGACAGTATATCTTGTGTTTACAGAGAAATAATCATTTTTACTGTGTGGACATATTGTTTAAAACCATAAGTGGCTCAAGAGGACAACAAACACAGTAATGGAAGGGATCACTTTATTCTTTCCAGCACCCTCAATATAGAGGGGCAAAGACCATGTTTATCTCACAGACTGCTACATATCTTTTTACCCTGTGCTTTTTATTCTAGCCTACTAACAGCATAAATACAGGCCATTTATTTAATGGGATTAGGAGATAAGGCTGCTTTCAACTTGACCAGGCCACCACCGCTACACAGAAATCCTCTCTTGTCCCACAGCCCGAGGCTCATACTTGTGCTAACCGCTAACACTATCATCCAGACGAAAGTGGGAGGGGTGCTACAGAGATCGAGATGATCCCTGCCAGTGGGCCTTTAGCCTGGGTGATTTATCTCCTCTGCCTGCTGCTTTGGGAATGTGGGAAAAGAGCATGTGGCCTGCACGGACTGCACCAGAAATACCTCAAAAACATCTCTGTTGATCTCAAACTGGATCAGATTGAAGACAGTAAAACAAGGGAATAAGTCTTTCTCGTCACAAGCCACGTTAATAAAGTTTCACAGCTTTAGACTGGCTTATGTGAATAAATTAGCATTCATGGTGGCAATGTCACAAGCACATAAAATCTGCAGTGCTTACACTGGCAAACATGAAGTATTCATCTATTATTCAGTCTTTTCAGTGTTGTATCTACACATGGGGGACAACCATTAAAAAGTCTCCTGGCACAAACTGATGACAGGGTTCAAGACCTGTTGTCATCAGCCACCCATTTATGCCAGCTGGCTATTTCTGCCAATGAAGCAAGTTAAATAGCAAAGAAAAAGAGTGATGCTTTGTCATTAGTCTGCAGTTCTTGTTATTTCCATGTGGGGGTGTGGCAGAGGGCAAAAACTTGTGGCGGAAAAGAACAAGATGCTCCATCCCTGACATTATAAAAGATCAAGGAGCTCTAAAAGGTCGCCGTTGCCATATTCTCATTCTCTGCAGTATTGACACTTGGTATTTCTCTGATCTTTTCCTCTAATTAAAAAAAAGAAAGACAGTTTCCAGGGCTGCAATTCAAGTATGTTTGTGAGCTGCGTTAGGACTGCTGTCAATGTTGCCTAGTTTCTATAAGTGTGTTTGCGTGTGCTCCATCATGTGTGCTTATGCAGGAGTTTTGTCAAGCTAGCTAACTTTCTCCTTGCTAATAGTTTTGATGAATTCTAAGAAAATCAAACTTTTTCAGACCAGGAAGTTTGTGACAGGAAGAAAAAAAAGTCAGTTTTTGTGATTATAAGTTAACTGTCACACATTACACATATGTGACAGTTACTGGTGTGTAGCTGTCACACACCAGAATGAAATTATTTCTGCTTTGTCCTTTTTATTTGTCTTACATTCATTTAGCAAAGATAAGCGATGAGACAACATAGAAAAAAAAATTGTCATTGTCAGCTTCTGACTCAGACATCTGGTGATATGTTGTATGATGCCTATTATGTCAATAATTTATGTTCTGTCCATTCACACTGTTCGCAGATTATTTATATCATTTGCCAGCCACAGTGGAAAAATATCACTCATTTAATGCTGACAAACAGTCAAAAACCCCTTTTATGCAGCCTGATGAATGTTTAAAAGATTTGTTGAATCTTGGCTCTGAGTGTTTGAGAAGCTGAGGCGGTAAAGAGGGTGTAGTTATTGGCATTTGAGGCAAAAGTTGAGGGGATTTTAGAGCCAAACAATACTAGTCACTGAATTTCTTGTTGCAAATCTGAACTTAGATTCTGGGTTGCAGGTGTGCTCAGTAGAAGGACACATTGCATTGTAATATCACTGATTCCATATGAACACCAGCAATAAAAATAACTGAACCTCTTGCCACATGCACTGCAGTACACGAGCCAAAGCAATTCAGGTCCTTTTGTGCACAGCAAACCATGTAAAGTCAAGATTATGCAGCCCCATTCAACTCATCATTTCAAGAAAAAAAAAAACCCAGAAGACATCAATGCACTGCAAGAAATCCAACTTGTATTGTTTGGCCTGAAACAGTCATTTCAGTAAGTAAAACTTGAAAATATATATTAATGGTATTTAAAGCAATAATGTTAATAATCTCAATCAAACAGGCAAGTTGTTTGCTCCAAAACAATTGAGTCGTTAAAAATTCTAACTTTAAGTTGGAGTTCAATACAAGAGACAACAGTTCTACGAACTTTAATTTCTATGTTGTAAAATGCGGGAAAACCAACTTTTTGAGTTATCAATTTTCACTTAAAGTCTCACTTTGGCTCTGCTCACGCAGGTAAGTTTTTATTTAAACTAAGTTTAAGTGATATGGGAAATGTTGATTAGTGTTGTGTCACATGCTGTAGATTTATGGAGGAGGCAACCTACACATTTTCAACATTAAAACACAAACAGCTTTTCACTCAGCATCAGTTAGCAGAACTGCTGCATAAGTTAGCAGCTAGCTTACCCGGTCTGACGCCATTCAAACAGGAGACGCTAACAAGACATGTTAGCTTCTGCTGGTTAGTATTCAGTTAATTCATGCTCGCCTACTTGCTGCAGCTAAAGGAGTAGCCATTCGGGTTTAAATGCGAACACATTAACTTAGAGTTGAGCAAACTCAAAAGAAAAACTTTAAATATTTAATTTTGTTGTTCAACTTAAAACTTTATCGAAGTCTGTTGCCTTGAAATTTTAAGTTCACCCAACTTTTTCTTTTTTACAGTGTAGAAATCTTGGCTATAACCACCTAGCCTTGTAGAACAGAACATCCTTGAGAGTAGGTGAAAACAGGATGACAAATAAATGAAATCCCTGTCAGGAGATAAATTATAAGTACCAGCATGTCCTTCCTCAACAGCTTTGGTCCATGATTTGTATTGGATGTATGTCTGTTTAATTGCAAGTTTGGGCAGAGTAGAACAGTGGGGTTAAGACAAGCTGGAAATTGAAGCATATTATAAATACAGAGGACACGTAGATACACAGAAACACACATTTGTGTTTTTCTGCAGTTGTAATTTTAAGGATTTTCTTGCCCTTTACCTTAATCCTGCTCACCACAACTGAATGCCTGACCTAAATCCTACAACTCAATTTCAAACACACCTTAAAATAATAAAATTCTGTATTTTAGTTTCGGTTGCCTCAAAGCTGTTGGACCCAACAAGTATAGTAAGATCTTCGATTCCACAAACACAGAAAGACTTGCCCATACAAACATGATGTGTGAGTTCAAACTGAGTTCAGTGAGTACTTCTGACTGAAAAACAGACCAGCATGCATCAGATGTACCTTCTAATCTTACCATTCCTTCTGTCTCCCTCAAAATCCTAAACTAAATCTGCCAGTAAATAAGATATTGATTGTAGTATCAAAACTAATCTTTCCTATTAGTGTATAATATTGTGAATTGTTTTTAAATTGAATTGTTTTATTATTAGAATAAACTATTTTCTTGTACATCAGATCCATCTATACTGCCAAGACAAGTAGCATTAGGGGACAGTCACATTGAAGGAAGTGGAGGAAAGAACACTTTACAAATGCTTCTGTGTTAAAAGTTTAGGGTGCACATTTGAAAAAGGGAGATCATATTTATTATGCAATGCCTCAAAAGGCAGTGAACGGTCTTTTTTAGTAAACTTGTCGACTAAAGAAAAGTGAAAATCTATGAGGAAATTCAGGACAGGCAAAGGTAGAAAACAAGAATATACATTTTGCTTTTCTGTATGAAAATTTTTCAGGGACAAATGTGTTGCCAAAGTTACTCAATTTCGCCTTAACTTAATTTACCATACTAATACACACTTACCACCCACTTTATTATGTACACTTTGCCTGTGATTGGCTTGCAACTCATTTTACTTTTGCTGGCATAGATTAAACAAGGTGCTCGAAACATTCCTCAGAAAATTTGTTAAATATTGACACAACAGCATCACGTAATTGCTGCAGATTCATCAGCAGATGAAAATTCCCATTCCGCCCCATCCCATAGGTCAGGTTTATTCAGTTCGGTCCTATATGGGATGCAATCCAGCAGGTTTATCACTTATCCTTGTTCCAACACAGCTGACTCAAACTAATGAGTCTTTGTGCAGAACCTTATAGGCTGTTAGATCCATTTAGTTTGATGCAAGTGTGTTGAGTCAAGGTCATGTTTCTCAAATCCAGCCCCTAAGGCCCTCCTGCCCGGCATGTTGTAGACACGTTCCTCCACCAAATCACCTGAGTCAGTTTATTGAACTTTCTCATCAAGTTCTTTGCAGCCTGTTAACAACTCCTCTATTTCATTCAGGTGTGTTAAGGTAGGGTTGCCTATAAAACATACAGGGCAGGGGGGGTCTGAGGACTGGAACTGAGAAACACTGAATCAAGGAATACATGGAAAACCTGCTGGATTGTTGTTCTTGTAGGACTGAACTGAATACCCCAAACTGCTCCACTGGATTAAGATCTGGTGACTGGAGACCATTGGAGTACAGTGAACTTATTGTTATGAGTTCACTGTACACTGTACTCAGCTATACTCCAAATATAGTCGAATTTAGATTTTTATATGGCACAATTAATAACTTTGTTGTTTAAGCAGTAAAAAATTGTATTACTCCCACAGATTAATGTGTGTATTAACTTCAACAGCCCTGATTAAAAATTCCTTTCTTTTTTTGTCTTTATAAATCTAGGATATATCTATTTTACATTCATATGGACTCTTGAAATTATTTTGGGACCACTGTGGGGATCAAGACCCCCCAGTATGGGAAACACTGCTTTAACCTGTAACTTCTGAGCTGATCAGACCCTTTCCACCAGTTATAAACCAGTGTGATGTGGAACTGTAAACCAAAACACAGCTGTCATGTGATGTTCTGCACATGCTTAGCATATGTGATGCTGGAAAAAAAAGTAGATTTTTTTAGCGCCTGGATGCTGAAGTCTAACAGCAGCTCCAGGAATGTACATAATAAATGTCAGTGAACAATCATAATGATTAAGGAGCATCAAGTTTTAAGGTTGAACGGTTATGTAGTTTCAGGTTTTCCTTGTCAGATTATCCGTTGGCTTTCCACGCCCAGGAACAAATCCATGTGCCCAAGTTTTCTGAGTCTTGTTTTGTTCTTTTGAGTAAACCTTGGATTTATGCCTCATCAACCTGCATTTGAGTCCAGATTCCATCGCGACGCATACTCTGAAACAGACTTCTTGTGATCAAGTAGAAGTTGCAGAGACTAAAATTAACTAAAATTATTGGCAAAATAGATGAACTGTTTTTTTTTTGTTTGGTTTTTTTTATAAATTCTACCCTTTTTAGGTCAGAGTTGATTTAAAAAATTCAGTCTCAGTACTGGCTGGACAAAGCATCCTTTAGACTTGTTGCTCTCTGTGTATGTGAATGGATGGATGGCTTGTTGTGACAGGCAGCAATTTATTCTGAAGACAAACATACAGAAGTTAGTAGTACGTTTTGCTACAGTTAGCCTTTACAGGAAGCTCACATACAGCAAACATAAGCATGTCTGTTTCATCATTGGTCTTAATTATAAGAAACACATAAAGAAAATATAGACTTGAACAAAAGATGCATGCTAGTCAGATACAGTTGGCTCTTACAGGAAGTTGACATGCGGTACTTTATAAAAGGAAGTCTGTGCAGGATGTCAACCTGAGGTTAGCTGGCTTACATCACCAGCATTTTACCAACACCTGGATATAAAGTAAAATCGAGCCACTTATCATATATCTAAGTAGTAGTTCGAAAATAAACCACGCTCATGAATAACAAGCATGTGTATAAATCCGAACACAAAATGCCACAGATGCTGCACCAAACCAATATCTGTCTCATCGCTGCCAAAGTTCTGCCACAGTCAGGGGCATTTAATGAGGAATGCTGTGAGAGGGTGTCCAAGATCCAACATCTCCAAGTAAATTAGGTTTTGTATTTCTGGAGGCAAGTGGAATATTATAGCAAATTAACAATATTATACTTGACTTCAGTTTGGTTCACAATCAAACCCTTATGCCACATCTTACTCTTCTTTCCTAACCTTGCTCCTATACTATCTGTGAATAAAGATCACCAGTGTGTTTTGGCATCAAAGCACACAAGTAGTTGGCAGGTGAAAGCAACAAGAATAATCCAGAAAGACAACACATATGGCCTACTGTAAACTGAAACATCTGCCTTCCATATACAGTATAAGCACACATTGTCGACAGCTGCAGAATCTCAATGCCTTTAGTGCTTTTTGTCTCAGTGCTTTTCTGAGAAAAAGAAAAAAAATTCCCATAGATCATGCAGTGAGGTATTTACCCCCCCCCCCCCCCCCCCCTTCCACCCACCCAAACACTACTGTATGTTTAGACAATTACATCAGTTTAACCTCGTGTCTGTGCGAATGCCACATATTATTCATTATCAGGATCCAGTCGCGTTTAAACTGAATTTTTTTTTCTCTTTCTTTCACCTTCAGTTTCATATTGGTCCATTGCAGTGATAAAATTTACACCCAAACGCATGTTCAAAATAACTAAATGCCTGTGTGTTGCAGTCACTTGTTGTAACCTTCAATTTGTTCCACTGCTTTAGTTTTGAGTAGTATACACCATGCAAGTGAGTTACACAAGAGGACATTGTGGTCATAGATTTAAAGAAAGACTAGATTTAACAGGATGGAGTTATGTTATATTAATAAAGCAAATTAGGGCTGGGCAATTAATTGATTTAAACGATTAAGTCGAATTTGCTGTTTATGAAGATACTGATACTGATCTAAGCCAGAAAACATGTCCAGTCAGGTCATATTTGATGCGTTTACATCTTTTGAAACTTGTGAATTTGCACCCATTATGGCCCATACTGGTACACTCCCTCTGCTGTGTTGCCATGGCGGCTGTCTTTGCCAGGGTAGTGCCAGTGATATTTCAGATCATGTTTCCTTTATTCTTTATTCATATTTGCTTATTCCATATGTGAAACAAAGACTAAGTCTTTCACACTGCTCTGACAACTCTCGCAACAGTGTGTGTTTAGTTGTATGCACAGTTTGTTTCCTGCCTGTTCAGGCTGCATCTTGGAAATGCAAATATTGTGTTAGTGAGTCAATTACCAGTGATTGGAAATTCTTCTAGAATCACTTTGCCATTGTACAACTTTAGAACAGTAATTATAAAAATATTGTTAATGTATTAGTTAAACTAATATATCATATAGCAGGATTAAGTCCTGCTGACCACCCGACCCAATGTCATGGCAGAATGAAGTGATATGTTTAAACACAGTGCAAAACATTGCAATTTAACAATTAATTGTGTGAATGCTTTTAAACAGTTTTCCTGTTTCTCTTTATTCACGTTTATTATTATTCTTCCGCCGTTTTTCAGTCGCTCATAACTTCCCCTAGGTTCTACCGATTTCAACAAGTTTGGTATCAAAACGTTCAGCAGAAGGGTGCTCTGAAGTTTCTACTCTGTAACTGTTTTACTTTTTAAAATATTCTACTTTTTTTCTACCATTGAAATTAATGGAAACAGCTGAAAATTCCACTAAAACTTTTGCCCTTTCAAAACGCTACTCCTTTCACAAATATTCACCTAGAAACACCATTCAAACTTTAAACAAGTCACAAGACATTCAGCTATTTAAAAACGACTTTTCTTGTCGATATGTTCTACCGTTTTTGAAATATCGCAGTTTTAAAATCATTCAACTTTTTTCAAAATCAAATTTTTGCTCTCACTCTAGCCGCACTGTAAATTTTTAAAACTTTTCGCACCTCGGACAAGTTGTCATAACTCCTGAAACTTTTGCCCTACAGACATATTATACATCAAAACCTTGCAAATCTTCTTGGCTTTAACTCAGTCAAAGAATGAAAGAGCTGGGATCTACAGATTTTGAACTACGGCCCTCCAAGCGACCTAAAGTCTGCTTTTTCCCAATTCAAGCTGCCAAAAGACAAAGGAAACATGACCTCTCAGCTCCACTTTTTTTTTTTTTAACTCGCTGTCATTTAAATTCAGTTAACTCTAGGATGAAATCATTTACATCTGTGTGTTCCTGAAAGCCTTCTGCCGCTCACGGTGAAAGAATTATTTCAATATCTGTTACAGTTTTCGTGTAACGTCGAGCAGTTCGGAAGGCTCACAGAGGGTCTGCGAAGCAAAAAGTCTCCCCCTCTCAGCCCCAGCGTGTCATTTTGGAACTGCAGTGAGTGAAGGGAGGGGTCGTTGTCATGACAACTAATAGGTCAAAGGTGTTCAGTGATGATTCAGCACTGTTAATACAGAGCTGTTTATGTCTCCTGTCCAGCTTAGGCCTCAGCAAGAACATTTTAACCACGTTTAACTGTCTTTTACTCATTTTTCAACCGTCGTCAACTGTCTTGCACTCATTTCAGTTCAACTTTCAACCCTCTTTACTCCTTTTAAACACCATTCCAGGCTTCAACACTTGTACTCATGGCTTCAGCTTTATATATACTTCAGCTAAAGGCTTCAACCAGGACATTTCAGCCATGTTGAACTGTCTTCCACTGTTTTCAGTTCAACTTTCAACTGTCTTTACTCCTTTTAAACACCATTCCAGGCTTCAACACTTGTACTAATGGCTTCCGCTTGATAGTAACTTCAGCTAAAGGCTTCAACAAGGACATTTCAGCCATGTTGAACTGTCTTCCACTCTTTTCAGTTCAACTTTCAACCATCTTTACTCCTTTTAAACACCATTTCAGGCTTCAACACTTGTACTGCTTGCTTCATCTTCATAGATAGTTCAGCTAAAGGCTTCAACCAGGATATTTCAGCCATTTTTAACTGTTTTTCACTTATTTTTTGCCATGTTCAACTGTCTTGCACTCATTTCACAACCTTCAAACAATTTTTACACCTATGTGCATCACAGTTTAGCATTACAGTTTAGCATTACAGTTCAAGCTTTCAGCATGAAAGCATTCACACTACTGTTCTGCAAGAACAGCAATTTTTCTAGTTATAAAAGTTCTTGCTTTCTTTTTTAGATAAAAAAAAATCTTTACTCACTTCCATACAACAGCACAGATTATACCTCGCTATGTAATTACATTGCTGTTTTGTTTGATGTGCTATTGTTTCCATATTGGAGAACTGAATTTCAAGCCATCTTATAAGTTTATCACAGTCATTTTATGTCCATGCAAAAAAATCTTTATCCCACAAATGACCCTGAAGTGAAATGTTGTTTGTTTTGACTTACAACATTGACCAAGCTGGTGAAACTTCGATCACAAAATATGGCTCTCAAGAAAATGGCAATAATCTTTGTCCAGACAGGCTTCCCATATTAGAACCAGTTCTGGCCTACAAAATAGTTGCTTTAATCCACATCCAGGCCAATGGCTGGCCCACAGGACACATCCCATGATCCATGTCAGGCTGGCAACTAACTTCTGGCCCACACATTACTTGCCAGTGCCGTAACTGAGCCATAAGTGCCAAAAATATCCCAGATTCGACCCAAAAATATCTGCCATCTGTGTCCTTTGCTCCTGTTTCCTTTGGTTAGAAGTTCAAATAAATAATATTTAAGATATATATCTTCTCAAGGTTTGGGGTTGCATTTCTCTTTTCTCTTACTTGTGGGTTGCACATGCCATCACATCGCATTGATGCAGACTTACACAAGACCACAAGCTAGAGGTGCATCACAGTCACCCAATTTCTTAACATTGATTGTGGATATTACCAGATTTTGGTCTTTTGGACAAACTATGACAACGTAAAATCTTGACCCTTCCATTTTTCATTCCTCTTCATCCTTTGTGTTAATCTTTTCTCAATCTGGAAAATTTTATAGGTAATAGTTCCTCTAAAAATGATCATGTACAAGGACCAAGCTCAAATAATGAATGAAGAAGCAACCAGTGTTGCCTCAAAATACTTTGTAAGCCCTCTAAGAAGCTTGGAGAATGAATGTTCAAGGCCACTTTAACAGATTACATTTTGGTTTCTTGGAAAGAAAACATCAAGAAATGAGGTGTCTCACATTTTAAACATTTTATGGGGAAATTGAGCTTTGACCGCTGTAGCCCTCCAATCGCCTACTAACATTCAGAAACACATGTCTTTTCAAGTTGAGGATTCAAACATTTGGGAGTATTTTACCAGCAGATCAAGAACATGTAAAAATAGAGTTGGACCATAAAAAGAAAGAATTTCAAGCTACTAATAAGCACAAGCATGTCATGTGGTTAACTGGTGAATTAAACAGCTTATTCAATGGGAACATTATTAATACATCTATCTGCTCCCATTTAATAAGAAAAAAAAAACTGAAACAATGAAAGCGTTTAAATGTAAGAAAACATTTTTTTAAAAATGCAATTAAACTGAATTTGTTTTAGCCAAGATGTAAATAGTAAACTGGTCTTAATATAGTTGTTTTCACACATGCACTACATCCCTGAATTATCCCCTTAGATGTCCTGGAAGGACAACATGTAACAACACAATATTCACTCCTAACTAAATGCAACTATTGTCAGCTGACTCCTTTGTAATTTCTGAAAGATTGCCCAGTGAAATCACATGTGAATGTTAATGTTCTGCAACATTTTCTGCATGCAAGTGTGCGTGTCCCTAACAGTTGCTTCACACCATTTCCCCTGACCAGGAATGGCACAGCAAACATTAGAAACAGAGTTCCCACTCAGATTTAAATATTTCTGCAGCAGCTCTTGGCATTTAGGCTATTGGCTTTGTTGCTGATCAACAATCTAGTATTGCAATGTGTTTCGCACTCTGAGTTGCAGGAGTGAGCACAACACCAAAATTGGTTTTAGATATGTTTAGCAATGATCTTTCAAGTTGATCCTGGGTGTTTTTATTTTATGTCAGAGTGCACAGCTATCTCTGAATAAATTAAGGTCCCTTCTTTCATAAATGGTTGATCTGCATGGTGGTTTGCTGTGTTACCTTGCAATGCCAGGGTTTCCACTACAAATCTTAGTTGCATGCTTTAAATTCCTTTATATAGCATGTCTTGCCGAGGCCTTTTTAGGGCCCCAAGCAGAATTTGACTTGTGGGACACAACACAGCACCACTTGTACTAAACTATTACTTACTGGTGCTTTATAAATTTTTCAAAAGATGCACAAGTAAAAGTAGAAATATATATAATTTTTATTTTTATAGAATTTTCTTTTTTTTTGTAAAATGATGTCATATTATACTGTATTTGACTAATCCACCAAGGCTGTTCATCACCGAGTCAGGAAGTTATTTCTGCATGTTTTTTTATTTTTTTTATTTTAATAACTTGAATTGATGAAGGATGAAGAAAAGCATAGATGTAAACAGTTGTAGTTTATTCAAGCGGTTTTCTTTGTTTTCTGGCCACTTACACACTCAGTTAATGTAATTATGTCAAGCTCAAAGAAAACTAAGGGGGGTAATGAACCATATAAGTCCAAACTTAGGAGGTTAATCATACGTCAGTGCCACAAGCCAATGTCAGAGGGACAGGCCATTAGTAAAGAGAAGCTTTGTCTTCGTATGGCACTCTCTCTGCCAGACACACCTGAAGCTACTGCCAAATGTCTGTAAAGTGAAGCAGCCTAAACAAACATCTGAAAGGCTGCATATCTGTAATTACACCAGTGTACGTGTGGTGATGTCAATTTGACACTAACCTGACAACTTGTTCTCTTTTAAATAACTTGTACCTGTTTGGATAATGGAGACAAACACTCCTCATTCCTATATGCAATGCTCTCCAGCTGTTAAAACACTGACTTAGTGCTGATCCTCATTCATCACCATCCAGCTGCTGCCAAAATACACAGAAGAGCCCAAGGCACATGCGCCACATGAGCACTCTCTTGCTCATACAATAAAGTTCCCTTCTATTACTTTTTTATTGAAGCTCATCAAAAGGATTTAGAAGTTATTGTGGATGGACTTCTGAAACTTTCTTCAAATCAGTTTGGACTTCCCAAGACAAAAAAAGTCACCTTCTTAAAATAATGGCAAGTCATTTTTTCAGGGTTTTCTAAACCCACAAAAAAAAGGATTTAACCAGATATCTATAAGAAACCAATATTTTGTGTTTGTAGAAAATATGTTTTTTAAAAATTACAAAATCCAGTTTAAAGAAAGAAAATGGGCTCAGGTATTTTCAAACTGCTTTGGGATCAGTGCCACACCCCATGATGGTAAAAACCACGCATAATTCTGGATTCTGTGATGGTTTTATAGAGGGACACAATGAGATTTAAGTGATTGTTTTTGTTTTTAGACAAGATGCCCATCCAAACTTTATAGTCATCATTACACAATTATGCACACAAATTATATACAAGTCCAATAAGAAGTATTTTATGTACATACTCAATAATTCCTCTACCACCTGCAGGTTCTCTTCCAGACAAACACACACTCAACATGCGCACTTACACACAGCGTAAATTAAATCCCTGTCTCTCGGTCGGCTGTCTATTAATGTATTCAGCTGCACACCTCAAGTATTTACCAAGCTCCAGGTGTCTGGCATCCCCCTAAAGGTGACGACACTTTGAAAGGAGGGGGACAGAATCCTGAAACAGGAGGACAGTTGCATTAAATGGGTGTCACAGAAAGAGATAGGAATCATTTAAGGAAAAAGGCCAAATCCCCACCACTTTCTGTAAATATAGCTTTAAAAGAGCAATTCTTTGGACAGTCAGATGTGTTCAGGGAATTCATTTCATTGTGTTTCATGGCTTCGGTTGCTTCTATCTAAAGTCAACCAGCAGTGCAAATACAACTATTTTAGCACCTCCATCGTGCTATGGATGTTGTGTTGTGAATGTTTACCACATCCAGAATATTAGTGATGTTGTGGATAAAAATGTATTTAATTCATGTTTTCATAAGCTGCACCAGAAACAAGTTTTCAACTGTTTCTAACTGAAGTTCAACAATCAAGCTTAAAATGGCAGATGGAGGAAAACAGAGAGGAGTCTGACCTTAATTTAGCACATATGCACACTGTGGATGTTTGATCTGCTCTAAACGAACTGTGGGTCACTCTAGCAAGGACAGTACTATTTGTTTGGTACAGTATGAACACCAACCATACTCTGCTATCATGATAAGTACAAGGTTCGGAAATATTCCTGCAGAGCTTCAGCATGATAATAATCCTGGTGCCTGATTACCACACACACACACAAAAAAAAAAAACAACAATAACAAAAGAAATCTTGATGTAAACAGAGGAGTTTTAGAATCTTGATAATCTTTTCTGCTCTTTGATATTTCACTTGCAGCTGTCAATGAGATCCCAGTACGCTTGACTTGTTGCGACTGCCAATAAAGTACCAGCATGCATGTTTACAGTGTGATGAGGTCGGATCTCCTTCCAGTTGAAGGTACAGCAGCTTGGAGGGGAGAGGAAGAAAAAACAGCGTGTTCAACCAAAAGTTATGCAATGCACATCGATTCAGGAGTGTAAACATTCAGCTGCCACTTACACAACTTGAAGTGTGTGTTCTGTCAGCTCCATGTTCCCATCTGGGGAAACCATACAGTGGATTTTTCCTCAAATGTCTTTAATGACTTGAAGAATCTGTGACGGTGAGGACGGATGCAGTTAAGCTTGGCTTGTGCCTGATGCATTTACTGCTCAATGGAAATAGAAATGTGACTTTTTAAGGAAACCTTACTAAATTCAAATGTTGATATTCAGATGACCAGACTTATCCATTTAGCCAAACAAAGGCTTAATTTAAATCAGAAATGTATCTTATTGTAAATATAAGCAGACATTTTTAATTATTGTTTTATTTCGTTCGATCAAGGAAGTGCTGACAACATTAGAAGGGAAATCTTGTATTTCTAACACAGGAAAATGATGGTGGTTCACACTCCAATAATCCTAAACCTGATCTAGTCTGGTGAGATTACATCAACAGATTGGCAAAGGAAGGCTAGAACCATTCAACAGTAGCTCAGCATTGAGGGAATTAGAAGATGTCTTCCATCTTTTTTCTTTTCTGCATTACTGCATTTTTCTTTATATATTTATATTTCTTCTATCTTTGGTTTTTGCATACTGGAGGAGAAGATGGCATAGTAAGCCAGCACAGTACTAACACCTTTGTGTGAAACAAAAAAAACATGCAGATGAGAGCCAAATTTAAAAAAAAAAAAAAAAAAGGACCTTTTTGGATCTGGTAAAGGTGCAGCAGCATGTGTGTGTGTGTGTGTGTCCTCCAACTCATAGCAAAATACTGCATGGAAAGAAAGAGCAGAGGAATTGAAATGAGAAGAAAGCCACTAAAAACAAACAGAAAACCGAAAGCACGCAGTAACGAAGCGACAAGTGAAGGCTAGGCCTTAATGTGATGAAGGAATTTTGACTCATAGACCAACTGACTAACTTGTATGTAACTTGAGCTCGTTTACACTGGCTTGGTGAACGTAGACAGAAAAGAAGTCAAGAGTTTGGAAAAGCTCCTAATTGGCTTTTTACCCTTAAGGAATTTCCAGAAGTGCTTTGCTTGAACGGTCTAATGTGTTATAAAGCAATATCTGATATAATAAAGATAAAAACAACTTTTCTGGGGGTTTTTTTTGTTTTTTTAACATACTGGATGCTGCATGTGTATAAACCTTTTTGGCCTTAGGCCATTTGTATAAATAACGATAATAATGAAATGAAAATAAAAAATAATATCTTCTCTTACACTGGAAATGTGTGTATAAGTGTGTATACAAATGAACAAATGGAAGTAATTATTGTTTCAACAATTTTTCATACAGATTCTTGAATTTATCTGAATTTTCTCATTTTCAATGAGTTAACCTTCCTAATGTTATGCCTACAACTTTACAAAATTCATTTTTATCTTGGAAAAATAGTAAAGTAGGATGTGCCTTATTTGTTTTCATGACACTTTAAACTGCTTCCACTGAAAACAACTTCTTTAGTTATTATCAATTTCCCTGTTGTGCTCACAAATATTTAGGATCTCTTCCCCTAACAGAACAGATTATACTAGCAGACCTTAAAGACCCCTCAGTTATGATTTTCTTATCTGATAAATCAATTATGACCCTCATCTCAGTGACCTTCAAAAGGTGTCCAAACCTATACAAACTCAGTTTTGCTCATTAAAAACCAATGAAATTGTATCTTTTGTTACTAATTTGAAGAAGAATGATGTAAGTGTTGATGATAATTCTTAATTCATGGTTGCATTCATGGTAATTTTTAATTCATGGTTTAATTCATGGTAATTCTTAATTCATGGTTTAATTCACAGAGGTTTACGTTAAATGTTTAACTGAATTAATTTGATAATTTAACAGTAAAATAGAATCTGTTCTGAGTTTGAGAATGTTAAAATGCTCAGATTCTTACATCAATATGAGAACTTCATTACCCACAATGCATATAGGTTAAGAACGCTCTTTTTCTATGTTTCTTGTTAGGAATGAACAGAACAAGGTGAAGTTGAGTTGAAGAGTTTCTCTGTAACCTGTGCACTCGGTGTTCACTAAAACAGACATTCAACCCCAAGCCAAAGTCTCATCTCATCCTTTTTTGAAGCGGTTCACTTGCACTGCAATAACAGTATTTGCAGGTTTAGGGGGAAAGTAAAACCAACATAAACACCATGTCCTGGTCATGTCAAACATCCCAAGCAGCTGCGTTGAGAGTCCTCCAAGAGCGGTCCTGATAAGCTGCACAGTACAGCTCAGAACTGTCTTCTGTTTTTGTAAAGCAATGTGTAATCCTTCATCTTCATGTCATTTTTTAGACCTATTTAATATTCTGTGTTTAAAATGTTGTTTAAAAGAAGGCCAGCGCTCGTAGCTCGGCTTTTAGGCTGTATTCAAATGCAGGAATAGTTATTTCTGGCCTGTACGTGCCTCATATTCACAGCCAGACATGTACTCAGATACAAACATGTACACAACAAATAATATGCAAATGCACATACTTTGGCCTCGGGCCATTTTCTGAGGCGGATCCAAGCGAGACTCTCAAGGTTATTAGAATGCCATTTTACTGTTTTTGGAGAGGGGTTCAGATTTCCAATTTCTCTTGACCTCACTCTTTTCTGCCTCCCCCTGGGCTACATTGCAAATGAACGGGGTCACCATGGTAAAACAGGCCCCACCCAACGGCTGATGTGCCGCAGGCACCCTGGCGGCAGATTTGATCCAATCTACATGGAGCCAAGAGTGCAATAAACAGCGCATCATACTGTGATTAGTTTTATGTCTGTCACCATACAATAACAGTGTGGATTTTGAACATTTTGTCTCACGCTGCAGGATTCAGCAACAGCTGGAACAATGTTGTGTCTTCATTTGAGGTTTAGGTGAGAGAAAGTGTGAGATGAATTTATGGTAAACGGGGAGTCTCTCGCCCTTGTGTCTTGTGCGAAATAGTCTCAGTTTTTTTTAGTGCTCTCTCATTGCACCTCCATTCACACATTGGCCCCTTTCTCAGACGATTGTTGACAAACACATAACCCTGTAAGAGATGGTGCAAGGAGCAATCTGTGGACATTGTTCCTCAGAGGAGTCACTTATAAACAAGTCTGTTGTACCAAACACAGGATACATTATATTCCACAGAAAGATCTTGTTTTATCTGTTAATGTTGTCCTCACATTGAATTTTTTTTGTTCGTTTTAGTAACCAATAGTAACCTTGTTTTTTATTTCTTTATTGGGTTCAAGGGCACTGTCAATGTCGTTGAGGGGACGTCTTGAGTGTAGAGCAGAGAAGAGAAAGACAATAAGGGATGGATGGAAACACAGATTGAGGTACCGATATGAAACAGATCTTTATATATCTTCCCTAAATGTAACGGTAACAGTTTATTTTTATTTTATTTTTTTTACCTTTCAGCTATACGCCCTGAAGGGGTTGACTCGCCACAACAACCAGCTGGTACAAAAGCCCCATTTGCACCTTTGTACTTTGGTTGTATGCCCAAATGTAAAGTCCAGAATAAAGCTGGAGAAATCTCAAAGAGATGAGATGTTGCAATAAAATCTGCATATTTGTCCTTGCTGAATGTTTGTTGCATTTTAGGGTTCATACCACTTAGTTCTGAGCAGAGTGTATAAAGTAGGAGTAGAAGTAAATAAAAGTAGAAGTCCTACCATGTGTATGAATCTACTGATTCATTCAGAACAGGTGTTTTCATCAACAATCTCATCTACCTGCAGCGGAGCTAAGCTCATTCCATTCACCTGGTTTAGTGACTGGTTGGAAAGAGCTGCCAGACAGGACTTCTACTTTCTAATTCTACTTTATACGCCTCTGGTTCTGAGTCTACAAAGA
The DNA here is from genome assembly GCF_933228915.1 of Telmatherina bonti. Taxonomy (NCBI): domain Eukaryota; kingdom Metazoa; phylum Chordata; class Actinopteri; order Atheriniformes; family Telmatherinidae; genus Telmatherina; species Telmatherina bonti. Next base: position 27,559,013 of record NC_136610.1, on the reverse strand, counting down.
ATGGGAAGTGCAACGATCGTCTTAGAAGAGCAACACCTACCACATCCACAAATAGTTTGACTGTCTGGTGATACCTGAAGGACATATTAGAGAAGAAATTAAGTTTTGTATTGTTGTTTTAAGGTTGCAGATAAGATGTATTGCATTATTTTATTTAAAATATTTTTTAAAAATCAAAGTTGGTAATGATGGGAGCATAAGTCATTGTTAAAACCACTTAAAACATTCTTAAAACAGGGAGTCAGACTCATTGTCTGACTGCTGCAATGTAGCAAGCTTTTACTCCAGTTGCACAGGAAGAGTTGTGTGCAGACATGCAACAGAAGAAAGAGCATAGCACCCACATCTTAAGTACACCACTATGATTTATATGTTGGATATGTGCAGAAGAGAGAGGAGTATGAGTGTAACAGCAAACTCAAGCTGAGCAGCCTGAACTCTGTCAAAGAGTTGGCTTCTTTCTTGGAGGCAAGTTGATTTATCAGCTCAAGCATAAAAATATGCAGCAATATATCTTTTGGTAGAGTAAAGTTTTTTGTTTTTTTTAATATATATATATATATATATATATATATATATATATATATATATATATATATATATATATAAAAAATATACATATATATATATAAAATATACATATATATATATATATATATATATATATATATATATATATATATATATATATATATATATAATATACATATACGTATATGTATATAATATATGTATATAATATATACATATATACATACATATATATATATATATATATATATATATATATATATATATATATATATATATATACATACATACATACATACATACATACATACATACATACATACATACATACATACATACATACATACATACATACATACATACATACATACATACATACATACATACATACATACATACATACATACATACATATATATATATATATATATATATATATATATATATATATATATATATATATATATACACACACACACACACACACACACACACACACACACATACATACATACACATATGTATGTATATAAGATGTGTATAAAAGTGTGTATTATTGTGTGTGTAGTCACTTTTGTGTATTATTTAAGTCCGTCTCCTTTGGGAAAAAAAAACAAAAAAAAAGAATGAAGTGAGTTGTTTTCTGCTGGGTGTTGGGGTTGCTGTTGTACACTATGTACAACAGCAACAGCAGACCTGTTGCTGTTGTACATAGAAATGAAGCCATTCATCTGAGGTAATTCAGTGATGTGATGAGGAATCCCTCTTTGACATGTCACAATAAAAATTCACAGCACATGAACAGACATTTTTTTATGGGTTTTACCTTTCAAAATGGTTGGAGATCCGATGATCGGATGGGGGAATGCTGGAGTGTGTTGGAGACACTGAATCCAGGGTGCTTTTGCTTTTCCTGTTTAATGACACAAACCTGAAATGGACAAAGTGTTTCAAACTAAAGAAATTCCTTTTTCTTGTCCAAATCATGTGCAGAACAGTCTACATTCAGTATATATCCTCACAGCTTGAGTGGACTTCTTTGTCTCTTCAAAGCCTTCAAAGCAGATTTCAGACCTCAACACACCTCTTGTCTTATGCATGAGTAAGACATAACTTAAAGTCTCTTCAATCAGCATTCAAAACCTTAACAGTATCTACCTCAGGCTATTTTATTGTCAAGTCTCCTCATACGGTTCACTATACCTGGAATGTATTCTCTGGATGGTAAGAAATGCATCAAAAATACCAATAAAGGCCTACTTTAGCTTCCCAGCTTCCCACAGGGAGTATTTAGGAACGGCAATAAAAGTCAAAGCTTTCTGTTTTCTGAAAAACAGAAAAAGGGAACATGAAGAGCATTCCCAGTGGCAGAGCCTCAGTGGCGAGCCTGTCTCTGCCTGTCCTCTACGAAAGCTTTTAAGAGACACAGACAGTGGTGTGTGTGGTTGACGGTGTGTGTGCGTAAGGATATAGCATCTGGCGGAATCTGGCGGAAATCACACCGGTGTTACCACCCCATCAGCCTTTTCAGTGTTTAGGTGGAGACTTTTGTGTCACTAAAATACATAAATACAAACACAACAATGAAACAATCATGCCTTGTGGGTTCTGTAAACTCTTTGCAGTGTATCGAGCCAAAATGCAAATTAACATGGTGAGCTGTAAGACGCATCCTCGCATCAGTTTATCACAATTCCAAAAGACTTGCAACTTTCTAAAACAGGTAGTGGCTCAAAACCTGCGTGTGACTTTAAGCAAAATCTTAGGATTTTTATCCAAAAAGTGGATGAAAGCCGGTCACCATTTTTAAAAAGTACATGCAAAGCCACATGGACACAGGAAAAACTATTTCTATTTTGGCCAAAAAGTGGAACAAACCGGATAAAGCCTGATGTGTCACATGCACAACAAGCTCCATATTTCCCCTCTACGTCTCAATTTCATGTAGCATGGTGTGAATTAAAGCGCAGTGAGTCACTTCCCCCTTTAATTAATAACCGTCTCTGTTATTATCAAAGCCACACTCGAATTTAGCAGGGAGAAGAGAGGAAGTGTTTCCTCTGCACCTCATAAAAACCAGAGAAGGTGGTGAAGGAGAACTTTGACATGCGGAGCAAAAGTAGCGGACGTACGAGCTGCAACTGACATCTGTCAGCGGTTGTACAGGTAGCTGAAGTACAGGTTGTAGATTATATCTAATTAGCATGTATACGCATTCTGTGTGTGTGCGCGTCTGTGTGTGTATGTGTGTTGGGGGGTGATAGTGAGAGGGGGTTACTGGGGCTCAAGTTTAATAACAACCTTGATGCTGTTCTCACAGAGGCCTCTGAAGTTGCTTCCACTCCATCAAGTCGGTGTGTGGTTGCCTAGCAACCAAGTGTCCGGTGTTCCCGAGCGGCATTGTTTGTTCCCTACGAATGATCTGCCAGAGAGCAGGAAGATGGGCGGAGGTGAGGATGAGTGTAGGAAAGACACAAATTGGTAAATGGAAGACGCAGCCTCGAGGGGCCCCGAATCAATGGCTGAGCAAACAAGCTCCGTCTTTCTCTCCGCCAGCCGCCATCTTTCTCTCTGCTGGATGCTTCTCCTGCAAGTCTTAATCCGCTCTCTCCCACACTCTCTTTCTTCCACATCTGACTTCATTCCATTTTTTACCGTTTTGCATGCAGTTTCAACTGATTAGAGATTATTTTCTCTTTCAAATTATCTTGGTTTCCTTTAAATTCTATCTCCTTGTCTCCCTGGGTTTCAGTCGTCTGTGGCATGCCACCATTCCTGTACATGTTAGATAAACCGATTTATTTTCAAGAAATTAAAGTATGTCTGTCTCCTGCGACTTTACAGAACACTTCCAAGTCTGTACCTTTCCTGACAACAAAAAGCTAATTCTTACACAACCATCAGACGAGGCATGGCTGAGGAAGAAAATGGCGTGGACTGGCCTCCACTTAAAAACACACTACAGAACTTTGGACATTTTCCTGGTCATGCGCCCCTTATTGACAGCTAATTCAGCATCCATCTTGTACCCTACCTAACCTGTTAGCTCTCTCCAGCCAGCTAAAGTCGATCTTACAATGACTCTTGTCCCTTTCTCTTTTTTAATCTTCTTGTGTTTCTTTGCTGAATCAGCGATGTTACATGTTCAAAAGCAGCCAGAATGTTTTATAGCGTGAAACAAAATTCTGCTGAAATGTCACACATTGTCCCGAATGTAAAAGTTCTATAGCGCAGTTTCTCATACTAGAAACACTGCTGGGCAGCTGTGGCTCCAGAAATGCACATGATAGATGTTGTGGTGTCATCGACAAGTCCACAACGCAGTTTTATGGTCAGAAAGTGTCGTATGCAAATTTGACAATTTTGGCTTTAAAGCCAAAATGAACATATTAACAAATCAAGCTGAGGAAGTAAATAATGAAATGTTTGGGTTTTTTTTTTTTAACTCTCTCCAAAGAAATTAAATGCAGGAATGTTTAGGGTTTTTTTTTTTTGTTTTTTTTATTCCATCCCACGTTTTCTGATTTGAACTAGTTCTTACGAAGTTTGAACACACAAGTGCAAAAGCCCCATCAATGCTAATTTTGTTATGTCGAAATGAATTAGAATTAATATTCAAGCAAATTATCGCCGTTTAGAGTATCAGTGATGTCATCAATCGTCATAATGGCAACTCTTAGAACTTAAAGCTTTTTCAATAGTTTAGTAGAGAAAGCAGCGAAGTTGCAGATGTCCTGCTGACCAGTCAAGATGTGGCAAAAGGTGCAAATTGATACTTGAGGGCCATTTAGTGGAGCAGGAAGTGCAGGAGACAAAATTTATGAGTGGGTTTATGGATGCTTCCAAGGAAGTCCCAGACACTTTAAAGTTTAACAGAGTAGCATGACTGAGGAAATGTAGAAGAAAAACATCTGAATCCAGTGTCAAGAGCAAGTTGCTGATGTGCTTCACATCAGATGTTTCAATGACCTGACTGATCAGCTGATGAGGACTGAAGTTCACAAATAAATCCTTTTAGAAATTTGTTTTAATATATTTATATCAAGATTTTAAAGAAAATTGTGTTCATTAAAGCATTAAAGTTTTCTCGAATGTTTTTCAGGTTTATTGTTGACATAACATTTGAAAAAGCTTTATTCTTCCTACAGACCACTTTCAGTCTCACCCACAGGTAGACATTTAGAACTTTGACCTGCCATCCACTGTTTAACTGAATAAATCTAATAGACTTTGACCCCATGTATAATAAAAACTGACCACAACTGCATTCTGCAACACGCACATTGCATCTTCTTTTGTTTGAAGGTTTTTTATTAGATTTTCAGTATTGTTGTCTATACTCAACTTCAACTCTCTGTACTCCAAAACCAGCTTATGTTTCTCCAGGCAAACCTCCCTGTGTGGCTCAGCAATGTAATGAAATGGCTTTATGTGAGCAATATTTCTCATACAGGGCGCAGTGTGAGAAATAAAGTTGGGCACTGCTGACTTTCACAAGCCGAACCAAAATAACTGTGGCTTGACCAAATCATTCCACAGGCCAGCAGAGGACAGCCAACAATCAAAACAGATTCATACTCTGCGAGGCGCTATGTGGAAAATGTGGAGCCGTGCTTTTCATTTTGAGGTCTGTGGAAGCTGGATGACATCAGCGCATGTCTTCACGACTTTGTGAAACCTCAGGCTTACTATGCAGCAGGGCTGCCATTTTGGCAAATGTTCTGAAAGTATGGCATTCTTTTCCTTTAGCGCAGTAAGTTAATGGGTCTTGACAGATCTTGTTATGCAATGGTTGAGACAAAATCAATTTGTTCAAGTTGGTCCCAAAAGAGTAAGCTTCAAAGCAAACAATGAATGCACACTGAAGCGTGAGAGTCTACCTGGCCTTTCTGCTTCAGTTCAGCTTATATTAGCAGTGAGACGTAACTGGCTGGGGGTGAGAACACACACACACACACACACACACACACACACACACACAATGATCTCCTCTAAGGACACAATGTGCTCAGCACCATCTCTTGTTCTTGCTTTCTTTTTCACCCTTTCCCCCTTCCTTAACCTAATTATATCTGTCCTTTTTTCTTCTCCTCCCATGCACTGCAGAGCTGGCGTTTTCTCCGCCACTAATGACACGGTGTGATCTCCACAGAGTCCCCAGCCAGCGAGCTCGGGTCACATATGTTCTATATCATCTCCTGAACGCTTCCATATGGAAGCAATGCCACCCATGCCAGAACCTGACACAAACAAGGTGCCCATGCAAGAAGGAGACGAAGTAAAACTGACCAAATTAGTGGGGAGACAGGAAGCAAATAGAGAGGAAAAACAGTGAGAAGGATGGACAGAGAGAGAGAAAAGGGGAGCGGTGAGGAAATAAACAAAGGAAGGCAGACAGAGAGAAAAAAGAAGGTAGAGGAGCAGCCAATTAAAACTAAAACAGGGGCAGAGTGAGTATGCCGGAAAAAGAATGCATACCAAGTCTACTTTTTTCCTGTCTGGCTGTTGATAGACAGAGACAGTCATAAACAGGAAACCCTAAAATGATGAAGCGCCATGCTTCAAGTCTCAATTTTCACAATATCTTTTTTTTTTTTAAGGCAGTCTTCATTGAAATATTTAAAATATGTTGTTAAAACATTGCAGACACCTTAGACATTGTCTCTCTGTCACAGCTTGTTGGCTTAAATGTTGTTTAAATTTTTATTTTAGAGTCAAGCGCTGCTGTATCCTCATGGAGGAATCTTCTCTGATGTCTTTTATGGTTTGAGGTGGTAACTAAAACTAGATCCAGTTTATCAGAGTACTGATGTTCATCACAATACGGAAGTCCAAGCAAACCTTCAGGCTTGGATGGAGACAAACATCAGTTTTTTGGTGTTATTCAGGAGTTTGGGGGGCTCTATTGCTGAACATTGATTTAATTCCCTTGTTATTGTGTACTGTGAATAGTGCATTGTATAACCCTAATTTTATGACTACTGAATCACATTTGATACACCAGAATGTCCAAATTGGAGGGCAGTGGAGGTTGGCATGAAACGCCTGACAGCAAAGTCGGAAAGTCAACATTGATTCTGACTTCTTGTGTCTTTCAGTAGATTTACTCTGAATTGTTGCTTTAAGTTAAGTTTATTGCCCTCAACTAACTTTATTTGGCAGTGTCATTTTTATCTCTTTTCTCATGTTTTTTGTAACTTTCACTATTTGTTAACTACTCGGTCAAAGGTCTAGTGTGTAGGAATAACTGGCATCAAGTGGAAAAGATTGGCATAGAAATCACTCCACGTGCAAAGCTCAGTTGTTATAGATTGGTGGCCATCAGCAACCAGTAACAAGGTCTTCATCTGTCACTGGCTCCAGCGGCCTCAGGTGTAGCAATGACTGCACCTACAGGTGACCTACTTTTGGAACTTTTTGAGGTGTTGCTTATCTAAAAAGGTGCTCTGACACCTATCAAACGAAGCCATTAAAACTCTGAGGGTTTCTCACTTCAGACACACAGTTGTTTGTCCATTCAGAGACACCGTAGAAAAAAAACGATGGTACATGGCAGCTTCAGTGCATATGTGGATCTACAATTAGATGTAAATAGGTAATTATAAGAGCATAAAAGCACAACATAAATTGCATTTGTCTGTCATTGATGTCTGATTTTGTTACACCTTGCACCATTAGGGTCAATGTTAAAAATGAAATTGTTCCGTTTACAGAGAAAACATCACTTGTGGTAAAATTTACCCAGATTCTGTATTGCTTTTGCTCTCTTTCACATGTTTTTCTTTTTAGGTGAATAAAAGGTGAGGAAAGGATGGATAAAAGAGAGGAGACAAACAAGCGGTTGCCATGCAGATGTGCATGGAGCTTGTGAGAATCCTTTTCTCTCACTTATCAGCTCATCACCCAGACAACATCAGTTCTGTTAAGTGAGGAATTTACATGAACGTCTGATATATGAAAAGCTTTTTACACATTGTACGATGACAGAACTGATCACACACATCCAAGTGTGATGAGTCAAAAGAAATATCAGAACATAAAAGCATATGCATACATCCTGACAAGTACAAAGACACAATGAGTGTCTCTTTCAGGTGTTGGAGTATGACACAAAGTAGAATCTGTTATTTATGTGGCAACAGTGTCTACAGGGATGACATATGGTTTCGGATTCTATAGGGAGCCAGAACAGCTTGTGCATACATGTGTTAGTTAGTGGAGTCTTGTAGCCAAAAACATGCAGGACAACCAGAGGAGACATAGTACAAACACAAAATATCAAACAATCCCCACAGAAACTGACACAAATGGATTAAAATCAGTAACAAAGCAGAAAAATGCCTCCATAGTTCATTTCAGCCATAGTTCATAAACATTATTTTCTTCTTCCTATTTCAATTTTCTTTTCTTTTACATGAAATTTACTACAATTATTGCGTTGTACTTGTTGTAACTCTGGAGCATATTTTCTGTGGTTGTTTTTCTATTTGTTGCTATATCATGGAAAAGAGAATAAAAAAATGGTAAAATGAAATTTACAGTCAGGTTCTAAGACTTTTTCAGTTTTACATACAAAAAACACTGATATTTACTGACGTATGTTTCTAGTCCTACATAATTTGATTTTTGGATTAAATTAATCAAACCAAATATATTGAAATTCAGTCAATGTGGAATCATGACACAGGATAAATATTCAACACAGATGAATTTGATGCAGACTACAACAAAGAAATACTCATGAGTTCTAACGTAATTGTAATCCACAATTTTATTAAACTTTGATGGAGGCAGCTCTGTTAAAGATGCTACGATAACTGTTTATTGCTAAAAGACAGAAATTTGTTAGAAATTCGCAATACTGTGATTTTTTTTTTTTTTTTTTTTTTTTTTAACAGAGACAGTCTCTTAGCAGATCAAGCCTAAAAGAGGAATTAGGATCAACCATATGTAGAATAACTCTAGATGGAAATCTAAGTATTTAGGTAAAAAAGTAACAGTCAAGTACTTCTCTGTAACTTTGCTGTGTGGTTGTCTGAGTTTAGTTTGTGTGTAACGGTCAGCTTCCCGGCTTGCTACTGGATATTCACATGATATTAACATGTCAGGAATTATTGAGTAAAAAATTTACATTTTGTCAAAAACTCAAAGCTTTATGACAAATTAAAGTTAGATTTTAAGACATCCCACATAAAAAACAAACAATAGTTGTCCTGTGGACAGATTCCCCCACCTGAGCTGTGGATCTCTGCTGTTTGTCTTGGCTGCACCTCTCCTTGTTTCGGCTGTAAGTTTAGGTGGACGGCCGAGTCTTGCTAGGTGTGCAGTCGTGGCGTACTCTTTCCATTTCCAGATAATGGATTGAACAGTGCTTCATGAGATGTTCAAAGCTTTAGAAATCTTCTTATGGCCTAATCCTACTTTAAACTTCTCCACAACTTTATCTCTGACCTGTCCTGGAGTGTTCCTTGGACTTCATGGTCTCATCGCTCCATAACATTTCCTTAAAGAAACCTCTGAGGCGTCACAGGACAGCTGCATTAGTACTCCACACAGGTGTACTCTATTTAGTCATTAGGCCAACATTCAATCATTCAGCAGCCAATCAGGTAACTTCTGAAGGCAATTGGTTGCACTTAGAGAAAACGGGGCTGAACACTGTCGCACAATGCACTTTTCAGTTTTTTTATTTTTGAAAAAAAAATCATGTTAAATTTTCATTGTACTTCACAACTGAGTAGCACTTTGTGTTGGTCTTTTACATAAAATTTGTTATGATTTGAGTGTTCTTCCAGGACCCAAACGCGGACACGGATCAAGATTCAGATTCGGATTTATTGGTTTTCTGGGTTGAGTAGGTAGTTAGCAGGTTGGCAGGCAGGCAGGCAGGTTGACTGGCAGGCAAACAGGCAGTGAAGCGGGCAGGCAGGGTCCTCTGATCAGGAGAGCAGACAGAAAACACATTAGATTTGCAAAAAGGCAAGTCAGACAATCTTGCAGATTCGGCCAAGAGCTGTTACCACAAGGTGAATAACAATCTGGCGATGGCTGGATGACTGAGCTGGTCTTTTATCCTGCTGCAGCTGATTGCCTGATGAGAATCTGGTGAGGATTCCGTTGCTGGGAAACTGGACACACCCACACAGCAGGGCAGGCACCATAACAAAATTACAATAAAATATATTTATGTTTGTAGCTTATAATGTGTCAAAATGTGGAAAAGTTAAAGAGATATGACTACTTTCGCAAGCAGCTGTTAATATCTATATATATATATATATATATATATATATAATTTTTTATGTAAAAAAATAATTATTAACATAAAGCACAAAATAAATCTTTGCACAGTTATTATAAAAGTCAAAGTTAGTAACTAAAAATCCAGCCAATGTGGAAAATTTCTGTACTGGTATCAAAAGATTGATTTGAAGTTGAAAACAGCCAGTAAAAGCTTTAAAAGGAAACCAATCAGCTCTGCCATAGAGCTTTAAAAGTGAGATACTGTTCACATATAAAATGATTGAAACTTTAAAAAAAAAAAAAAAAAAAAAAAAAAAACCTGCTAATTTATTGTCCTCGATACAACTTTTCTCCACATGCTGAAAACAGAGTCCATGTTGCTGTCCTCATTTTAGCTGTTTATGTGGCTTTGTGGTGAGACTGAAGTTAGGACAGTCTGGTCTTGTAATCAGGGTCCATATTGGATTATGTCTGTGTTTGTGTCTGTTCCTGTATCTGAAGCAGCCAAACACGTGATACCCACACTCTCGCACACGCACAAGCAAACATACAAACACAGCATGCTCTGCAGATGTACCAAATTCACCACAAGCCAACAGACAAATATCAACATGTGCCATGTTTTTTTCTTGGTGTACTTCAAATCTCACATACTTTCAGAGCAGTGAGCACGCAATGGAGAATAACTGCCGCTGCAGGATTAGCAGATATATGGTGCGGGGAAGACTCATTTGCAAACATACCTGTCCTTGAAGTCTCTGTTCCTTCACCACAAGTTACCATGGAAACCGGCTAAAGCAGGGAGTTAATGTGTGTGTATGAGCGCACATTCATAGCAGAGTTTGCAGGTAGGAAAGTGCTCACACCTTACAGACCACCCTTCATTTTTAACACCTGACTGTTGGGTCTTTTTTTCATGATGGAAGGATGCTTGAGGTAAATGGCTGCCATCAAACTGTGTAAAAAATTTAGGTTTAGACAGATATAAGGGCAAAAGGCTTAGCAGTACTTAAATTTGCAATGAAAAGTCGCTGCTTTGTAAACACCCCTGCGAAGCACCTCATGTGTATAACTTGCCCTTGACAGCAGAGCCAAAGAGCAAGCACATCATCGCTGGACTCATTCTGACCCAACCCTCATCAGCCACAGCAATACCAATGATGTATTTACAAGAGGCAGACAGAGAAGTCCCGGTGAATATTTAATGATAGCTCTGTTTGAAATTTTGAACAACTTTAAATTGATTCATGATTTTTTTAATGGGGTCCATAGAAGCTTCCAGAATTGCTAAATGTGTTTCTCCCACAATGAGCAAACATCCACAGCAGGAGCAAAAGAAGAAGAGAGGCCATGACACAGACAAATTTCCCAACATCCCCTTCCTTTTACTAAACATGCATGTGTGATACATAAAGGGGCTTCTTAATGTGTTGACATGAGCACTGCATGAATCTGTACACATCCACAGTAGTGGGAAGTCAGTGGAAGGGAACATCCGGGTCATCAGACCCTTCAGAACCCAGATTTAAAGGACACTGCTTCTCTGGATGCTTTGTAAATGTATGCACACCATTAACATGAATCTAAATAGATGATAAATGAAGCCTAATAGAAAATGTGCAGTGAGCAACATGCTGTTGTTTGGGCTAAATGAATTCTGCAGTTCATTCACACACTGTTTTTGCTCCGTATAAATGTCATGGTGTGATGTTTCATGTTGTCTCTTTAGTTCCCTGGTGTCTTGTTTTCTATGTAGCCTTTGTTCTTGTTCGTTAGATTCACCTGGAGTCATTAGGTAGTTCATTACACCGGTATCTTGTTTGGTTTCCTTGCATATATACCCCTTGGCTTCTGTTCCCTTTGCTGGTTCATTGCTTGTGTTTGCTTTGTGTCAGGTTATCCATAGTCTCCTTTGTTAGTTTCATTTGTTAGCTCCATGTGTTTTTGTTAGCATCATGTTCTTGCTTCTCCATGTTTGTCTTCAGTTTAGTTTTTTTGGGGATTAAAAATGTCTTTTTTTCTGCATCGCTGACCCCCATCTCCGCATATAGGGGTCCACACCACCTCCACATTGTGACAATAAATGAATTATAAACCTATAAATCGATTAATAAATATGTAATGATCTTCTTGATATTGATGAGAAACTTAGAAATTGTATGTTGCTAATATTTTTTATTTGTCTGTTTCTGATTGGGCCTCAGTTTCTTTACTTTTTTAGTCTATACTTTGAAACTCCTATGAGCTGCATTAAAAGGTGTTCTATCTAAAACACTTATCTTCCTCATCTGTTTAGATGTTAAGGTGTCCCATTTGTCTGTTTTATTCTTCATCATCACTTGTTCTCACGTCCCTTATCGCGCTCCAACGAAGAAGAGCCGCAGCCAAACATCACGAAGGTGCTGCTCAGCTGCTGCAGCAACAGGAGACAACTTCCTCCAACTCTTCTCATCTTATCAGCACCTTGTAAATGTTAAAATAACAACCCTATCATGCTGCAGCAGAACTGGGGTACAGTCTATTGGATATTCAGAACATTGGCGAGACACATCCCTATCTAAGGATGCTACATAAAGCTAATTCTTATTAACAGTATATGAACGCCCACTGACTATCAGTCCATCACGTCAACACACACTGCAATGCATTTAGAGGTATTAAAACATAATCTGCAAAAACTTTTCAGCTTTTTTGGATTTGTCACAATTAAATGAATGCAAAGTGAATCCAGTGCCAGTCTGCTAATGCCATCGCTGTTTTCATTTGTTTTTTTTGTAACTATCACACAAACGTTTAAAGGGGTGCTATTATGGTATTTGGAGTTTTCTGAGCTTTCTACAGTGTTACAGTGTTGAATCCTCATCAGACATGTGAACGGCACTGTTTTTTGTCACCTAAACGCATGTTTGAGTTTGAGTTTGAGTTCCAGCACGCTCTCCGTTCGGTTTCCATGACGACGAGAAACACGTCGTTTTAGAGATTTTTTTCTACTTGGAAATCCTTGTGACGTCCCGGGGGATAAGGTTCGGTGATTGGTTACCTTCTACTGGTTAACAAGGGCATGTACAAATACATCAGGCAGGCGGGGCTTAATGCGGAGGAGTCTCACTCCACTCGTTTTGCCCGCAGGCTGATCTGACAGCCTATGGAGAGGGTCGGTCTGAAGTAAATAAAGCGATTTGTAACAACAACTCGATCAATCCCAGCCCTTCTGGTCTCAGAAATAAAATTAAATTAGCCCAAAATGCACATAATAGTTCCACTTTAAGACTGTTTTCATGTACAGCAAGGTATTATCCTGAGTAAAATCTGGAAGGAAATAGAGCTCAGAGTACAGCTGTAAGGTTAATGTTTCTTTTAGGTGTTTCTTTCTTTTCTTTTTGTACCTACCAAGCATGTATATCTGTGTAACAAGTTAGTTACACAGATATACATAGTATAGTACATAGTGTTTAGATATGTACAATATTAACAGGTTTGTATGGACACAAGTATTTGGATTAAAAGCCTCATCAGAATAAAATTGCTTCATATAGACATACAAAAAGGAAAATTCTTATCCAATCACATTAATTCAGATCTAACTTTACAAAAAGGGAAACTCTAAAAAAAAGGGGGATTATTATTTTTGTTCTGATCAGTGTGCATGCAAACACATATTCTAAAAGTTGGGCAGAAATTATCCTTACCACACTGTTTGCCTTACTCAAACAAGTTTATTTAAAGAAAAAATTATCTCAAGGAAGACAAGGATGGACCAAAGCAGAGCTGATTGTTATGTCATACATTTACACTGCTTGAGATTATAAAAGAATTTAAAATCATTAAAGGGATAGCAACAAAAAATTAACAGCAATAAATATGAAGACGTTTTATTGTTTGTTTACACCGGAAAGCTCCATTTTCTTCATCTACTGTTGTTCCCAGAAAGTCAGTCATTCAAACTTAAGATACATGTAAACACACATCATGATCAGGATGACTGGTGCATGTAAATAATCAAGTTCTGATTAAAACTGTAGCCTGACTGAAAACAAACTTTAGACACCCAAACAAGACTGCTGCAGGACTGTGACACTGTCCAACCAACCCACACACACAAACACACACTACTGCCTCCGAGTCCTAGTAGTTTTATTATTGACCATTACTTTATAAATAACTTTCTTTTTCTTTTCATTTTTGTGTCCAACAGTTCACATAAAAAAAAAATTAAAATACATTTAACTCCCCCACCCCCAACCTCACCCCTCTCCCACCCCCGATCTCTCCAATCTTCTACATCAGCTTGTTTAACTATCTGCAGCCGGTGTTACAGCTTAAAGTGGTTCTACCGGTGTTATTCTAGGTGATACTGTAATTACAGGGGATGAGCTAAAGATTATATATGCATATAAACATACATATGTAGCCTTAGGGTGCATTTGATGACACATTGTGAGCCAGACATACTAAACAGACAGGATCAAGAGTGACCACATATTTCACATTTTTACCTGCATTTTAAGAACTATTACTTATGTAGCTTTCAATTTTATTTGTTTAACTTAATATTTTCTTTTGACATTATAGCTGTTATTTAAGAGATGCTGCCAAACAGAATCTGGTTCTTGTACAATGACAATAAAGCCTCTACCTTGTGGGACTCCAGTGAATACATAAAAGCGACTTTAATTAGCTCACTTCTAGAGTCGTAATGTTAAAATATATTGGGGCCACTGATCCTTTGCATGAAACTGAAAAAAAAAGGCTCCAAGATAAACATCTGTAAGCATTTCTATAACTAAAATATTGCACAGGCACAGCAAAGTCCTGCAGGCTGATTCATAGAGACTGTTTCATGGATTCAAAGGAACTGAAAGAGACTTCTGGGATTAGAAACCACCGATCTTTCACTTCCTATTACAGTTTAGCTTGAACTAGCCAGATCAGCATGGTTGTTAGATCAAACTTTCCCTACATCTAGACAGAAGAATTAATCTGAGATTCACTGCTATTATTTGTGCTTTTTGTCCACTACAGTCTATCGGTGTTTCTGCTGATACTAAAGCAGTGTGAATGCTTGGATTTGATCAAGGCATGGTCACTGACACATATGTAACATACATTTTAATTCAAATGTTTGCCCAATAATCACCTTAATAAAATATTTGAGCTCTTGTCATAACCCTTTAACTTTTATACTAACAAAAAGATCAGATAAAAATGTTTTCCTGTTTGTTTTGGATGAAAATAAACAGAATAAATGTTCTTTTAGCAAACGGTTGAGATGTTAAAAAGAAGTTAAAACTAATGTAACAACATTAGGTTGAAATTTGAAACTGTAGTGATATAACAAACACTTACTTATGATTTTATATACCCAAACCAATTGGTAGAGATGTTTATTTCCACAAAATTCTTTCAGAAATTCATTAAAGTCACTGCAAATTTACCTCTACCAAAAGGTAGACCTGAACCTAAAGGGTCAAAGCAAATAACACCATAAAAGATTATATTCAGCCATAAGAGGCCCAGTTCAAATGTAAAGGATGAGTTGACAGAGTAAATTTCACAGTCCGATTTGCTTGTTTAAAGTGCCTGTAAGCTCACAAGAGCATGGCTTTAGGATTCAGACTTTAGCCTTGCTTCATTCAGCAGCAATAACTCAGCCGGTAAAGTCAAGCTGCAAGTATTGCTCTGCAGATGAGGTTCAGGTGTCCATCTCATCCCTCTCCCCTTCCCACGCTTAATTTATATTACAGGTGTAAAGCAGTCTCTGCTTGGTTAAAGGTCTCCTCAGAAACCCTCAGGGCCACAGTTCTCCTTGGCTTGCAATAATTTATGAACAGCGTTGCCAAGCTTTATGAGGCAGGAGTGTCAAGTTTGTGATGCCTATATCCATTCTGGACACGGACTCTGACTGTCTAAAATATAGATCAAAGACACTGCCCAGGGTGTGGATTAAGAGAACATAGTGAAGAAAAGATGGATTTTTTTTTTCTTTTTTTTGTTCAAGAATGAGATCTTGGTAAATATGTCATTTATGCAGAAAAATAAAAACACCTGCGAAAGACAGAACAGTGGTTTCATAGGTACTATACGATTTTGGAGATGCTACCTGCTTTCACAGGCCTTCAAACGTCACATATGAACCCTGCGGGGCGATCATTAGACCAAAGAAGAGTCGTGAACCATCTATCAGCGCTCTGTGAAGATGAGCAACCTGACAGAGATCAGATGTCTCGTCTCACACCATCCCTCCTTAGTCCCAGATGCATTTTCTTTCCTTCTTTTGTCTCATCCCATCATCCCTCTCAGGTCTCCCATCCCTCTTCCTTGGGCTGTTAGTCTACATGGTTCCTTTTCTTTCTGCATCTGCAGCACATCCGACAGAGAGCCACATGAGAAAACCCGACACACTGCATGATGTGAGCAGAGTCAACAGGACCAGAAGATATTTGTTGTCTTTTGATGCAGAAGGGCAGCACCATTACACTGTTTGGTGTTATCCATCACCCTCCAGTTTAGGTCCATGCTTCGTGGCAGCTTTCTTTCAACTTTTTGGAGGTCAGAGAGAGACAGAGGAACCGAATGAGTCTTCTCAATGTTCCTTGGCATTTCTTCTTCACGCCGGCAGCCCAGATCTGCGAGGCTGAGTGACAATAGGACTGAGAAGGCTGCCATTTCTGAAAGAACAGACACAAGGTCAAAACCAATAGACTGCTTTCTGACAACAAACACTCAAGTGTCACCAGGTACGAGTTAAATAGATGGCAGGGCAGCGAGTACAGGTGCCCTCGCTGGTTGTGCAACAGGCAGAGGTGGTTCAAAGGCTTATGCTTCTTACACAACAGGCATTTAAAGCCTCTCTGTTGACTGTCACTGTATTAAACAGGCTCCGTGCACTGCTGCTGCAACATATCCTGGAACTCTGCCAGCTTTCACAGAGATGCTTTGCAGATGTGTTATGTTGTTAATTGCCTGGCATCATGGAGCATTTATCCAAAATACTGTGTCCACATTAAAAAAAAAAAAAAAGAGAAAAAACTTCCCTGCTGGGAAAAAGAAGGTTTTAACCTTGTTAATCCTGCATGATGCTCTAATGGCCTAGAAGATGTGAGAAATGATGATGTCAGTGTTTTGCTTTTATTATTGGAAATAAATTCATTGTTTATAATCAGTCAAGAATACATAAAGAGTCTCTACGGTTCATCCGATAGACCAGAAGCTGCTGCAGAGGCTTAAGTCTTTGTACACGGCTTGAGTTTGAATCTGACCAGCAACTTCTTATTAGTTGCTGAGAATGTGTCTGTTCATAATGGAAAAGCAAATGTAAAGCAAAAAGAACTCCCTGCTATATGTAGGTAGGTAAGAACAAGTTCCTCGCTAAGCCACATTATTTATAGGCTATTTAAAGGTATATTGCTTCTCTATCTGATAACATTTAAACCCACTCTGAGCTAACATGGCTGTGGTTCTGCTAGTTGCATGAGTGGGAGTGGACCAAAAGAGCATAATCTTACACTAAATGCATTCATACCACAAGCAGGGAAGGATGCATAAAACTGAAACTGCTCACTGGAAGGACCACTGGAGCCGCAACAAAAAGAGCGCTTGATGCACCCCACAGATGCACCTCTTTTGGACAGTCTGTGAGGTCAGTGAGGGGTCGTCACATCTGGAACATGAGAACATCTGCAATAAGCTAACATACCACAAAAACCACTTTTAAATTTATCTGACAAACAAAAATTTTAACCAACTAAACCAGTTCTTACCCCGAGATAGATGCTCTAACAGTATGAATGCATATTCATTTGTAGCTGACTTGCTTTTGTGTTGAATGTTTCATTCTTGTTATATGTCTTGTCATGTGCAGCACATGTTTACACATATGTATGCTCACATGTGCTTTGTTTGCTTTATGACTGAATGACTAAATGATAAGTGTCTTTCATCTTGGATTTCTAATAAAGACACTCCAGTCTCATGCACTTGAAACATGCATTTTTTTACATACAACTTACTGTGATGGGTTTATACTTTAACTTTTATTGTTTGTGCCTCGTTGTCATGCAAATTATAATGACCTGCCAAGGGGCAAATGAACTGAAAGGCCTACTCTATTTCACATTTACATTTGTGTGTTTACAGTTTTGTTTATTAATTTTCATGTTTCCTTTTTAAAATGCATAAAGTAAAAGAAAAAGTAAAGCAAGTCTCAGCAATGATCTTTGCCACTTTGTGAAGAGTTTGTGTACCAAAGACATGAACTTCTGGACCAGAATTATTTACAACAATTGAAACATTTTTTAAGTCATTTTGACTTTTTGAAAAAAAGGAGAGATGAGTTTTTTAGGATGTTATTCAATGTCGGGACAAGGAGCTCAAAGAAAAAAGTTAAAAGAGAGCTCCGCTGCTCCTCTGTATCACCTGAAGCAACATCTGACACAAGGGACTGAAGTGAGGAATTAAGAGGACTGGCATCAACTCCCAAGGAATTTAACAGAGCTATAAAGAACCTATCTGTGTTTTCTGACAGAGTTTAGAGGACTGCAAACACATGCATGCAAATGCAAATGCATGTAATCACACAAACTGCTGCATTACAGTCCGTTAACACATTCAAGGCGACCGGACTGATTGATGGACTAAATGTCACTCCGGTTAATGTCTGATGATAAACAGAGGAAGATGATGTCAGAATAACTAATCAACACTGGTATTTTTCTGCAGTTTAGGCCTTCTACTCGGTTTTGTGACAACAAAGCCAACATGTGATCTCTGCCGCAGGACACACAGGCACTTTTACCAGAATTCCCAGGTGCTCACACGCCAGCTGCATCATTATCTTTTTTCACCTCTTAGCTCTTGTGCTCCTCTTTCTCTCTCTCTCTCTCTCTCTCTCTCTCAATATAGCTACTATTCTCAGCAAATAATTAGTTAAATCCTCATTTCAAAGTTGGCTTAACACAATGAAAATACCGTTTGCCTTACCCTGAGTGATGAGACATACAGCCTAACAACAATCGCTAACCTTCACCTCAGCAACAGCTCTGGAGTGAAGGGAGGCCAAATATAGCCCACATGTCTTCTTTTCTGACTGTGAAGATCACATTCGCACCGAGTGTACTCATCTCTTTCAGGCTTCATTTCCAGAAAAAGGCTTGGCTGTGCTTGAATTTATCAACACAGCATCCCAGAGTTCTCAGGGGAGAATGTGAGAGCCTTACTTGGCAGCCTCATCTGCTAGAATGCCATACATATCTCATCAGTCACTGGCAGGAATATCCAGGTAGGATGCTCAAGGCTTGTCAACTAGACTGAAGCACAAGCAGAATTCTTGCCAAGGACTACATCTATTTTTAAAAAAAAACATGACAGATGGAATAATAAGTAAAACTATGATCTAATCTGTTGATGATGAAGACCTGTATTGTGGTGGAAAACAAGTGAAAGTTTAAATTGCTTGCTGGCTGTGTTAGTTTGTGTTCGCGTGGTGGATGCAACAAGTCGCTCAGAAGCTCTCATGCCAATACGGGCAGTATGACATGGATTCATTTAAACATTTGACTGTAGGACTGCTGCTTGACATTGTGAGTTAGGTGAGAGATAATGTAGGGCATAAGAAATCAAGAAGTGCTGCTTAAGGACAAAAAGAATGCAGCACCCAGCCACAGAGGAAACTTCACCTCAAATGTTGTTTGTTCAATAGCGATCAATAAATCAGAAACAAATGTCTTCCAACTGAGCATACATAGACACACATACATGGGCTGAAAGTCTATCATCCAATCATCTGATTAGCTTGCTCTCTTTCATCGAGGTCAACAGCTTTTTGCTTCTTTTTTTTGCTTTAAATGTGCTACTAAAGTCACAATCCAAAATCAGTAGACCCTGATACCAGTTTAACTTTAATAATTAATGGATAAGTGCTAAACACTGCAGTACCAAAAATGCCAAATATATTTAAAAAAAAAGAAAATAAAACATTTGCCTTTTCTATGTCAGTTCCAACTTAGTTACATACAAACATGAAGTTATGGTCAAAGCTGGCTGTTTTCACTGCCCCACCAAATGGCACAGATTTATGGGAAAATGTTGACCAATCACATATGAGCATATTTCAGTTATGAATTCAGAAGTAGCATACATTTGAACACAGTCGCAAACATTCATTTTAAATGTTCTGCTATAAGAACAAAAGCTCAGTAAGTTGTCATTTAAGCAATGACGCTGCTTTTAATAGCAGCATGCTCTTTATAAAGTACCAGTTAACCCTTAAAACTTTACCAGATTACTGGTGTCCCCAACAACTAGGCTACTGCTTATATTGTAAAAAACTTCTCAGGATTGGTTGAGTAAAGCTCTGTGGGGTACTTTGTAATCAAATTCTAACCCTTGAATGGATCTATGGAAATTTTCTAGGCATTTGTGTCAATCCAGTTTCAAAATGTAGTGTTTATTCAGACACTATATGGTATATCAGTAATAAACAATCAATGACAACATGATTGTTTATTATATTTTCAATGTAAAAACAAAAAAAAGATAGAAAGTATTATTATGTTTATGGAAACTTAAATTTTATCTGGAAATAAGGAGAAACATTTCCTGTAAAACGTAGAAAATTCACTGATTCATTTATTTGCTACCCCGTTTCATCCAGTCAAGGGTTGCAGGGAAGCTGGAGCCTATCCCAGCAAACAACTTAGATAATTAGATTGTTTAGAGACAACAAGTGACAAGCAAGTTATACGTCAGTCTGTTGAGAACAATGATGTTTAATAACTGGAATAAAGAGAAAAAAATATTTTGACACGTGGTGGCACCACAAACAAGCTGAGTGGGAATTTGTTCTGTGAGCATAGTAGCATAAATAGCCACAAAAATAAAAATAAAAAAAAATTTAAAAAAACACCTGGAGGAAAAATATGTAAATAACATCTGTTGTATGTTTCAATTATGATTTTTTTTTTTTCCCCTGAAAGCCAAAATGAAAGAGAAGCAAATGAGAAAAGGTTTGGTCACTGTTCATCAGTATGTTGTTTCTACAAAGTTCTTAAGTTATAAACTCTGTTGTTTGGTGATATGTCCATTGATAGATACAATTTAAATAGTTTTACCCTAATAATCTGTCCTGACAAATATGTTTTTGCTTTTAATTGCTCTTTAAAGGGATTAAGTTTTGAATGCTTTTTCCTTCTTTCTATCATTTGTTAAAAAGAAGAAGAAAAGCTAAAAAAAGAGCTGGACGTATGGTAGCAAATAAAATGGACTAGTACTTCCAGGTTGTTGGGCTTCTTTGGGCCTGTCTGACACTTTTTGTTTGAAGATTGTCCTCACCTTTCTTGGTAGTCTGATCATGACCCCTCCCTTATTCACAGCAAGCATAGCAAGCCCGCAGGACACTGAGGTTGATTCCTTGGCATGAAGCAGAGGCGGCCAACTCCGGTCCTCGAGAGGTGCAGCCCTGAAAGTGTTCGGACTTTCCCTGCTACAACAAACCCAACACACATTGGACTTGAGTAGCAGACTCATGCAGAGCTTAACATCAAACTCTGCAATAGTCTGCCAATTCCCCATTCATCTGAGTCAGGTGTGTTGCAGCCTGGTTGCAGCAGGGAACCTCCCAACATTTGCAGGGCTGTTGCTATAGAGTTGCCCACCTACTAAAGCATATTGAGTCCCATTCGGGAGAGAACTGGACACCAAACAAAAACTGGTAACGCTGCTGTTGTTATTGTGTTTCTTTTATGTAGCATATTTCTTCAGTTTTTATTATGTTCTGACTCAATTTAATTTTTTAGAGCTAACCGAGGCGTTGCCTCAGGTTTAATTGATTAGTTGTTATTAACTGGGGATCAATGCTGGGGATCTGGCCCTCCTTTTAACTAGTGTTTTTCCTTCTTTTATTTATTTTATTTTCAAAGAAAAAGTTGTTTATATGACCATCACTGTGGGGTTTGTGTGTGTGTGTGTGTGTGTGTGTGTGTGGAGCATGTGGTGCTGTTGTGGTTTTTCCATTAGTTGCAAAAGGAATGGCTCCCCACCAGTTGGAGCATCTTTTTAACCTTTGTCCCTCGTGCCTCTCTTTCAGAGTAGCAACAGCATCAGGTCAGCTTTTTATAGGGAATTTAAAACTCAGATTTTTCGAAAAATGACTCTTGTCTAATTGAACACTTACACTGGATGACACGCCTCTGCTTGCATTAAGTAACAAAATACCACAGGCTTGGTTTGGTGAAGGTTTGAATTATTTCTTTGCAAACCTCAATTTTAACATTAATTATGACCAAATTAATGAATGACGGTTTATTCATTAAAATGTGGTGAGCAGAAAGAATTTTAACCCTTAAAGACCCAAATCATGAAAAACAATGTAAGAAAAGTCCTTTTTTGAACATGAGGTTTTTATTTGTAAAATAAAAAAAATAAATAAATAAATAAAAAGATAAAAGTGTATGACAGGTCAACATTTCTTATAGTTTAATCGTCTCCTTTCTGGTTTCATTAAGAAAACAAAAATCAGATTGTGTTCAACAGGATTTTGAGCAAAGTTTTTACCACAAAGTGACACCAAATGTCTCAGAAATGGTATGTTTCATATACGTCACAGAGTGAAACTGTGTGAACCCAACTTCCTTATAAATGCAAAAGGCACAATGTCTTGTCGTAAATTTCCAGCCATCGGGTATGTTTTACTGCTGGAACAGACAGAAAGCAGGATTACTCCATAATCTGAGGAAGTGTTATGAGAGGAAAATAAAGCTAATGCTTGCAAACCTGAGCAAGTAAGTTAGGCAACTCTATATTTCACCATTTTCTCTTGAGTTTTCTTTTAGGACGTATAAGCAGTATCGGAGAGAACCGACATATGATTAGGAACAAGGCAAAGGCCTTTTTGGTTTGTGCAAATGTTTGAATGAGCACATTTACACATAAAATCAAAGTTAAAACTCTTAACCAATGACGTCTCATGTACATAAAAGTTTTGTAACTGTTAGACAGAAGTTTGTCAGTAACGCTCTGTTTTTTTACAGTTTTTTTAAAACATTTTAACCTTAAAATGAAAAGAGATGCTATAAAAAAAGAGACTTTTTGACCTTGATACGATTTCTAGATGATCATGTATTACTCATTAATTACTTACTATGCATTAGACAAGACCACACATCTTTTTACAAATCTACACTGAGAACAATTTAGCTCATGACTGGTCAAAAATTCTGTGGCTCCTTCCTTCCCTCCACTAAAACATTTTAACCTAACTGTTTGTGTATAAATATAAAGTCTTTTAAGGTCAGGTTGGATAGACACAGTGAGATATATATCTTTGGCACACACCAGGTTTTTTTTTTTTTTTTGCCCTGTCAAATCTCTCTAACCCATCCAGCACACTCTCAACTCAGCACGCAGTGTTTGGAAAACGTGTCAGCCATACTCCCAAAATATGCTGATAATTTCCACACTGCATGACTGGATCTGGGCTGAATTAACTATTTCCGGCTTCACAGAAAGACAAATTGTTGTGTTCCGCCACGTGTGGGACTGCACCAGAGATCTTTGTTGTTTACATGCAAGTGCAATTGCAGACGGGAGCACACCACAAACAGCAGTGTCTCGTTGAGATGTGCAAAATCATTTTGCCTACAGTGTACCTGTTGCTGCACATATCCTCCTAAAGCAGCCGCAGCTACACTGAAAAACCACACAGGTAATTGCCAAGAAAATCCTTGAGCTCAGCAGCTGAACTGAGGCTGTCAGACAGAAACAGAGCTCCCATCACTACCATCAGCCTGTGTGGGCATCGGCGTGTTGGTGTGCAGACATCGATGTTGAGATGAATCTCAGTTCCGTGGGTGTTTAAATTGTTCAGCATTTGCTTGAAGGTGTTTTGGGTCCCTGACTGTCTGCAGAAAGACACTTTGAACTTGTGAACCTGGAGCCTGGATCAACAACTGACCTGGGCGCAGCAGACTGGGAAACTATAATTAAGGTTGATGAAAGAACATTCCTGGGTTCTGATTCTGCATGATAAGCGAGCTGTGGAGGTTGTAGGCAACCTGTGCTCCTATCAAATGGGGTCATTTAAAAGCTGGGAATGTGTCTTGATGAAAAACTGTAAGTTAGCTAACATTGAGGCAAACGTATGAACGTGCATGCCCACAGACAGATGTGTGTATGTAGGAACACACACGCATGCAAGCAGAAGTTTCCTTTTTTCCCATAATAAAATGAATAGAAGAAAGAAAAAAACACTTTTTAAAAGTTTGGAAAGCAAACTAGTTGTTACTGCAATTATCCCCGATGGCATCCAAGGTATAATTAGCTGAAATAGGCAGCGCTGTATCTATAAATACCACAGACTAAACAACAGTAAACAAAGGGACAACCGCAACCAGCATCCTCTCACATTAGACTTGACTTCTCTCCCACAAACCCAAACAGCTACAGCGTCAGTAGTAACCACTGCAGCAGCAACAGCAGCAGAATCATAACTCAGCAGTCGGATGTTTATTATTAAACTTTACTGAGAGTCATGCAGCTCCAGAGGAGTGTTTGCCTTGTTGAGATCTTTCTTATTTAATACATCACTACCTTGTGGTTCTTCTCTTTGGTCTCAAAGCTGTTCCTTTTGTTGTCAGTGCTTACCTCGTGTCTGCCTCCTTTTCAAACTAAAGTTTAGCTTGGTGTTAAACAAAGCCAGAAGTTACACTTTCCTTGATACGATTCAGATTTTCAGAATGACGACAGCGAGGCAGGCTCACAAGGCAATCCGAGTCAGAGAAAGAAAGAAGATTACATCATGCAGGATGTAGCTACGAAGAGTAGCTGTTTATCAGGATGACAAGTGAACCTGAAGTGCCTAAACACATATGTGCAATCCATCCGTGAAGACCAGTTCACCTGCAGGTATTCACTTTGTAAAATCCCCTTCGAGGGGTCAGTGTCTTACTTCGGCTGTGGGAAGTGGACGTTACCACATGTAAACAAGTCACCCATCACCCGGTTTCATGACTTCAACACTGCAGCTGGAAAAATGAAGGAAGTAGACAAGTTGTGGTTACAGGAACCAGTTTTAATAAAGCTAAAGTACATGTATAAAGAAGTAACTTAATGACATGTCTCTTTATCATCTGCTCAAAATGAAATACAAATTTTATAGAAAGTTGTGCTTCATTTAAGTGTTTAGTAATCCTTTTGAAACTTTATCAATTTATTCTTTAATCAGTTACTAAATTTAATGATTTGGATGAACATTAAAGGCTTTCTGGAAAAATACCAGTTCAAAACGCAAGTTTTATCTTGACTGAGAACTCAGTTTATAGCACCTTGATCTTTATGGAAATATGAAGGTAATTTGTGGAAGCTTAAATGGCATCTGAATTCAGATCTTTTGTCAATAAAGTTTTTTTTTTAGTATTTAGGTTGGAATGAAATATTAATAAGAGCACCTTATTAAATTCATAATCTTTAAAATTGGAAAAGAAAAAGCTGTTGCCTGTTTGCTGCTCTTTCAAATGTCAGCACAGGTTGATCGAAAAAAGTTCAACTTTTAGAGCTGCAGTGATTAGCACTAAAAGGTTAACAACACCCCCCACCCCACCCCCAACCCCCCCTCCAAAAAAAAAAAGAGAAAACAAAACAAAAAAAACCTTTTCATTTCTTTGTGTTAGAAAGTCTCCACAAGTTGCTTAGCAACCTGAAACAGATGACAAACCTGTGTCTCAATTGTCCTTCAGTCATCTGCAATATTCTGATGAGAGGTGGAGAACTACGTTTTGCAGCTACTTGTGCTTTTTGGATGAATCTTGAATACTTCATAATTAGGTGAAACTTGCATGATGTATAATCCAGTGCCAGTAACTTAAAGGTGATGATAGCAGAGGTTTGCCTTGTTTGGTTGACAGCATGTTGTCATTGACTGATCTGTCAACAAAACTGAAGTAAAATTTTATGTCCAAATCTGTGTGCAACTTTTACACTTGTTAGTTTTACTAACCAGCACAGGTGCTATAATCCCAAATATAGTGACCATGGAGTGATATCAGCAACAGAAAAATAAGTAAAAAATATGTCAGACAAGACATACGTTTGCTTTTCTTTTCAGCACTCTAGGCTACAGCTAATGTGGCTCTATAGTTTTTGCTATTAAATAGCTTAACAGCTCAAGAGAGGATTTTTTTTCAGCTGAGCTAAGGAGGACTCCCAGTCCAACAAAACCACTGTGATGACTGGTGAAAATACCCAAATGTTAGACTTGCTCAAAGTCAGGAGCCCTAAATTGTATCAAATTCCCTTTTGTTATAGCTGTTAAGTAAACACATCAGTGTCGGAATATACAATCCTAACCTAAAAGCATTTACACAACCTGAAATCCTGAAGGAATGCGTTTGATTTATTGCTATTGTGAGCTGCTTACTTGCAGCAAAGCAAAATACTCTCTTTACAGCTTGCAAAGAACCCCGTGTCTCATTAAGGCCTCTTTGATTGGTGACAATGGCAGATCAGTTGTCAGTTATACACGTATGAGGATGGCATTTATCTTCTAATTTTATTCCAAGCAAAACATCTCATGAGCACATTCTTCGAAATGTCAAAGTACCCTTTAGTAATCTACAATGCAACACATGACTGTGCATATACCAGAAGTTTCTGTTCTGTCAGTCTGGTCAAAGTGCCCTTTTTCAGAAATAATTATTCTGCTTTTTATTATTTTTCTCAAACAGTTTCCCAGCTTTCTTGCAACATACCACGATGCGTACATTCATTCACGTACAGAAACAGACCTTGCGAAAGCCCTGTGCAGTTGTTGCCAGAACCTTGTGACCCAGAGATGAGAGGACAAGGCTCAAGTGACAAGCAAATGTTCCCCAGACCTAGAACAATTAGCACAGCTAGCACAAGAGACAGAAACAAAGACAGGGTGATGCAGCCATATGGTGGCAGCTGACTGGGGAGAGGAAGAACTGCAACCCTGCAGAGCTTCAGTCACTGGGGGCAACATGACACGAGACTCGGTGAAAAAAACAAAGACAGAGGAAGGACTTGAGGGAAGCTAATCCCAAGAACTGAGGTGGCCTTTGGAAAATTTTCTCAGGCTTTATTTCTTCAAAGTCATTCAAGTAGTAAGAGATCATTACAACTTTTAATAATCTGAATATTACCATGAACATTTGCAACGTAAACATAAAACACAAGCTGCTAACAGAATGAAAAGTAGGCAGAACATTCGTGCACCTTAGCAAACAAATATACCGAGGAAACGCTGTATATTATATTGGAGTGTTTGAAGGAAAGTCAAAGCATGTGCTCTTTTCTTTTTTTCCAAAACAAAATACGTGCTGTGAATTCCTGGCGTGGCTTCACAGAAGAACAGCCTTGTTTCCCTGAGCTCTGTGTGGATAATATATGTTGGTGGCTTGTTGCTGCTGAAGTTGTTGCTCATGTGCATTGTTAAGCAGGTGTGCTTGTTGGTTGCTGCATTCTCCATCTTAATTAGGTCTGTATGTCTGCTCCACTTCTTTTCTTTCCTGCCACACGAGTTCAGAGCTGATTAAATATTTCCAGTTTAACCCGCGTTCTGCTGGTAAAGTTCATGATCTTTTGCCAGCCAACATACACCAAAAGTCTTTTGAGTTAAATTTATGAGGTTTTATCATAAAATCCGATTTATATTAAAAGTATTGTTAATTGTCTATTTTATCTGCATGAACACAGCAGCACTGTTTGCCCCACCAAGGCAGAGGTTCTGCTTCTCTCTGTCTGCCTGTTTGCAACATAACTCCAAATGTTATGGACTGATTTTAATTAAATACTCAGGAAATCTCAAAACAATGGAGTCAGGAACAAGTGATTAGATTTAGAAGATGATACACATAATGACCTAAATTTTTTAAGGATACTTGCGTATAGGGAGATGTAGAAGATTTTGCCATTTCAGCTTCTAGCTCAACAGATAATGGCATTGGCAAGGAAAAAAGAAAAAAAGCTAATTATCAGATGACATCATGTTGGATGTTAAATACACTAACAGCTAGCCCACACTGTGGTTAAACCAGATTGCCAACATTAGAGAAAAATCCAAATATATTTAATAACTTCAAGACTTGCCCTGTGATGAACTGGCGATCTGTGATGACCCTGCCTTTTGCCCAAAGACTGCTGGGATAGGCTCCAGCTTCCCTGCAACCCTTAATGGGACTAAGCGATTAGGATAATGAATGAATGAATGAATAAACTTCAAGACTTTAGAGCTTTTTTCTTCATCTTGGTGTCAGAGATTTCCAGGGCCAGAGATTCTGAATAAGGCATGGACTCTATCTTGATGATGGAAACAGACAGTGATATTAGCTTGAAATATACATAAGAATGTTTATATTGGGTTGATATGGGCTGTTTGACCTTTTGAGGCTTTACTGAGTTGATTGACCTTATGGTTTGGTGGGGGTGTCAAGTTTTCTGAGTGCTTCTAGTTCATGTAATTGAATAATATTTTGAGACACCTTAAGCTTCAGTTGTACCGACGTGGTTAAGCTCACCAGAATGGTGACATTCGTGTCAAAGCTGGCTGCTAAAAAAAATATTCATTTCACACATATTGAGAGCTGCTATGCAGGAAACACACTCAAACTGAGTGTCTGTCTCTTGCGTCTGTTTTATGATGTCTTTTATAGACCATGTCATAAACAGCACATGACTTTCTGAAATATATTAAAGATGGCTCATCAAAAATGATACCAATAAAACTCTGTAATGGGAAACAGCCTTTGAATGAGTCAAAATAAAGTAACTGGCAAAGGAAAGTTAACAAAAGTTTAAATAAAGTTCATATTTTCAATTGAGCATAAAGTTTTTCGTGTGACTATTGAAGAAAAGGCAGCAAGTTAAGGTGTGTTTTCCATTTTCTGGTCAGGTCAAGTTAGCTCCTCCACAAACTGACAATAAACATTAAGATCCCACCTGGCTAACCCTTGCAGGAAAATAGTTTAACACGCACACCCACATACACTGTAAAACAGAATACTAAACTGAACAGTAAAAATGTTTCTTCCAATGATCTTTCATCATTCAGCTTTTTTTTCATAACCTCGTGGCAGATATGAACAAGTCCTACCAATAGCTAGTGAGGGCCGGACAGAAGGACCGCATGGAGGCGCTAATCATGACAGCACAGATCTTCCAGGCAGGACTACAGGAGCAGACTGTGCAGAGGCCCCTGAAACAATCCAGCACCTGACGACAGCTTACAAGATACTTCAGATACTTGAAATACATGGAAAATACTTCCATGTATTTAAAGAATACATGGAACGGCATAACCAAGTACAGCAGGGGTCACCAACTCCGGTCCTCAAGAACTACCATCCTGCAGATTTTGGTGGTTCCCTGCTGCAACACACCTGACCCAAATCAATGGCTCCTTAACAGACTGGTGCAAAACATTTCCATTTGAATCAAGTGTGTTTTAGTGGGAAACTCTAAAACCTCCAGGATGGTAGCTCTAGAGGACTAGAGTTGGGTGAGTCTTGGTGTAAAGAAACAGCTGTGTTTCTTTACCTTGGACTGGAGACCCATATGTCACAATGGGAAACACATACCAAGTTATTGGAGAGTGAGGTGACTATAGCCTCTTTCCCACTGTAGGAACCATTTGACGTTCCTGTAACCTTTTCAGTTCTTTGGCGCATTCGGACAGATCGGAACTTAGGGACCATGCCCCTGAGTTCCTATAACCATTTCAGCGCCTACTCAACTTCCGGGTCTTTCCTTAGTTCTGTAGGAACGCATCTGACGAAGCAGGCTGACGTAGGTGATAGCTACGCCCTCGCGCTGAGCGCCGCTACTTAATTTCCGCATCGTCAGACCCCGCCATTTTTAAAAATCACTGTTTACGGAAGCATGGAGAACGCAGCTGATAAGTGGACGGACGACGAAGTCAGAGCCCTGCTGGCCGTTTTTTCAGCCGAGGAAATCCAGAGGGGGTTCGAAAGCACACAAAGAACACGATGGCCTTGTCGCTCTCCATTTTTGCTCCTTTGTGGTGTTTTCCTCTTCGCGGTTTGTTTTGTTGCTGAGTGGCGCTAAAATAACACGTCACTGTCGCAGATGGTTGCGTCAGATCGGTAGCGATCGGGTCTCCGACTCATGTCCGAATGCAAAGTGACACGGTTCTCTGGCGAAGGACAGTTCTTAGAACGCTATTAGTTCTCAGAACGCAGTTCTTAGAACGTCTCTGTCCGAATGAGACTTAAGATCCTGTTGGACTTCCAGATACAGACTGACAAAATGGTGGTGGCCAACCACCAACCAGACATAGTGATGATGGATATGAAACAAAGGAAAGCCAGAGTGATCAATGTTGCCATCTCACATTATGCAATATCTGGAAAAAGAACACACACATTCATGTGTGTGTGTCTGTATCCGAGAGGAGTCTTTGTGGAAGACCAATGACACATTAGAGGGACTTTCAGCTGGCCAGGGATTGCTTCCCCCTGGATGAGTTGGAAGAAGTGACCAAGGAGAGGAGTATTTGGGCTTTTCTGCTGTCCCCACACCAGACCCCACAACATCAGGAAAATGGATGGATTCCATTATGTCAAAAGCTGGTTTCATACATACATCTTTGTTTTCTTTTCTAAACAGTTGACACATTTAATAGAAGTAAGAAACTTCCAGCTCACTAAACCAATCAGTGGCTATTATTGTCAGAGAAGAGAGATGATTTGGGCTTTCTGAGACTAAAGGCTAATAACAGCCAAGGTGGAGCGGCGTAATGATTCAGTATTTAACACTGTTGCCTCACAGTAAGATGTGTCTCTCAGTTTATGCTTGAAGATTAGGCCTCAGGCAGAAGTCTGAGCACAAATGGTCATCTGTCTCTATTCGTAAATCCTGTGATGGGAGGGTGTCATGTCCAGGACATACCCTGCCTGACATGAAAAAAAAAAAAAAAAAAAAAAACTCCAACCCCCACTGTGCATGAAAATGAAGAAGTAGTTATACAGATTTTACTGACATTCGCTTTGCAGTGTCCTCTCACCCTGTTTATCTCATCCATGTATACCAGAACTGACTTCTAGTTTTAGCCTGAGAAATGTGGAAAAAATAATTTTTTAAAAAAAAAGGACCGAGCTGCATTCAGGTAACAAAGGTCCATCTTCTGTTACCTTAGCTTGGTTAGCATAGGTGCTAACCATAGACCATATATGCTAACACTGGCAGGCAAACACCAATGCTAACACTGACGTTAAACTAAGGAGACAGCATTGCTACAGTTGGAGTAAGTAAAGATGGAAGATGTTTGTTTTTTTTTTTGTTTTTTTTTAAAAGTTCAGCTTCAGAGTCCAAACCTGCACTTTCATTTCAACAACAGTCCCAAACGCAAAGAAAACTTTTCTGTCTTCAAATAACAATGTTCATGTGTAAAGTGTCTCAGTACAAGCAGACTCAGTTCACAACATATAACATGACTTAGGTTGAATGGATTTTGGTTGAACTTTGATAAACATATTTTGTTTAATCACATTACAAAATGTGAAATTATTAACCTAAGTTTAGACAGAATTTATCTGGCCATGATGAGCAGAGAAACCTCTAAGTCGGATCCGCTTGTTCACTTTTACAGTTTCAAATCTGCACTTGTGGCTGCAAGTAATTCCCAGGTTTCACCTTCCTCTTTAATAACAACAAATGCCACACCCCAAAGTTTAACAAGGTCATAAAACATACACACACACACATGTGCACAAAGCATGTGGTGTTTGCCGAGAAGCAAATGCTCAGGTGTTGTTCACTCCATAAAGTTTCGGGTCAGATTTGTTCCAGATTGCATCAGCATGTTAGAGGGAGCTGGCTGAACATCACTCAGGCAGCTGGCCTAGTAGTCATGCAGGCAAACACGCACACATGTTGGTTAGATTTTCAGAGAAAAGAATAATAAAATTTAAAAAAAACAATGGTTGAGAAAGGGAGGAGTAACAAAGAAGAAAGAAAAGAAATGAGAGGAGACATAGCAGGAGAACTTTATAGCCTTTGCTGCCACGTCAACAAAAGACAGCCAGCCCGCCAACGTTGGGATGAAGCAAAGAGAAAGATCTCTCCTCTTTCTTCGTCTTGTAACTGTGAAGGAACTTTCTCCACTTTATCCAACGCTAGGACTCATTTGACCAGCTGCTCCAAAAATGACACTTAAAATAAAAAATAGTTCATGACCTGAGAAGGAAAATTGCCTCTTGGAAAGCTCTTGATGCTGTTTTCCAACTTCCTCACTCATTTTAAACAGATTAACTCCACCGAATTAAAGCGGCGTGTTTGTAAAGCCCATGGTTTCCATGTGAGCAGTCAGGTGAGAATTATATTTACTGTCACAGTCCATTTCAAGCAAAATTATAGGAAAACTTTGGGAGTTTTTGCATAAAAGCTCTGCTATATCAGAAGGTTTATTAACTATAGAGAGAGCTTAAAAAAAAAAAAAAAAAAGAATACAGAAAACCTGATTTTTGTACTGCTCTGCAAAACTTCCCAGCATCTCACATCATCATTTCATGCTGCTGTTGCTGCGGTGGGCATCTGTTGAAGGTCTTGCTTGTGTTTGTGGGGGAGTATCTCAGATTTCCTCTGCAACTACTTCATCATGTTATGAACCAGAGATCCTCAAAGGTCTGTTAACTAGTAATCATTTTGGTAGTAATTTTATAGATGCAGCTGCAGCACTGTAGTGACTCCCCCCCCAGTAATGGTCTAACAGTTTGATGGAAAATAGAAAGTAGATATCACACTGATTAAAGGCCGGTTGTGCAGCGTTCTCTCAGGCATTGTGTGATTTCTAAGGCAGATACCACAATGAGACCTGTTGATAGTAAAACTTTGTCTGATAACATCTAAAGCTGCAAGGCATTAAATGTTTTCCCTGCTAATTTAAAATGACTCAGATTTCCGTTCTATTGTATATGTTTGGATGAACAGCAGTCACATGTTTAGAACAGTGCAAAGTTTTTATTTAAGGACTGATTTTACTCAACAGATTCTGACACAGAAGTATTAATGTAGAAATTATAGTTTAAAACAAAGAAAACCAACAGACTGCTAACTTTCCATCTTCCTGCAGAGAAAGGCCAATAAAATGGATTTCATTTTTCATCCGAGCCTCATAAACTATTTAAAATATTTTGAAATTTGAATGGATATTTCTGAATAAGAGCAAAGGCCATGATGACTGACATAAACAGCCCTCTGTTAGGCACAAACAAGCACCAAACTTTACCCCTTCCGAAACCTTGGCTCCTCTAATTGTAAGCCCTGACAGCATATGAAATATAGTTAAAAAAATACCAATTTTATTTTATTTTTTCTTGTTTTTAAGCAAGGAATTCCAGTCTGTCAGGTACTATGTAACACAGATCCTCAATAGCAGGCCATCCTACAACTTTTAAATGCATCTCTTCTCCAAAACATCTGAAATGACTGAACAGCCATCGTCCGCATGCCATTCAGCTCGGCAGAGGCCTGGTACCGAACCATCTGTTTGATTCAGGTGTGTTGGAGAAAGGATGCATCTAAAGGCTGCATGATGGCAGCTTCCGAGGACTAGACTTCTGATGTTACGTATTAGCATGATGGAAACTCAACAAGCTCCCTTGATGCTTTTTGAACTGATAGTATTGAGCAAATAAATCAGAAAATTATGAAGGCTTTTTTTTTTTTTTTTAAAAGAAATTAATTAGTCAGACAACTTGGTTTGAAGAGATGGTCTAGAGCGTTTTGGCAGGACATCGACCTGAAGCAAACATGTAATAGCAGAACAGAATGGGTGCAAAAAGTGGTCTGTATTTAATGCCAACTTAAATCCCACTGAATCCACAATGGAGCTGCAACGAACTAATGCACTAAAACATCACTGTAGGAGTTAATATTAATCTGTGAAGGCATAAATTTTCCATGAGAAACCATAACACTATATCAAACTAAAATCCAGGGGTTTATTTGTCAAATGGGTTTCAAAGATCTTTGCGTGACATTTCCAGTTTGTATTTTCCCCTGAATGTTAGACTAAATTATATTCCTTTGCCATGGCATGATACAGAAAAAACACTTTTTTTTTTTTACAAGCTTGGATGCTTTTTAACATGCTTTGACATGTTTCCTCTTAAATCTTGAAGCATTTCAAGAAATTACTCAACATATAGTCAAAGCTACTGTCAGCAAGTTTTCTCAGATTACTGTGAGCATGTAATGAATCATGGCAACTTCAGAAGCTTTGAGTTGGCAAACTAAAGAATGAAGTTAATATGCATTAGAAATGTCATGTTATTTCCAGTATATTTATTCACTGTGGAGGTGAAGCCATCTGCCAATCATAAGCACTGTGAGCCCACGTGTTTATCTGAGTGCAAGTATGATCAGAGGGGAAAGAAAGCACTGAGCAGGCTGAAAAATGAAAACTGTTATATTATCGATCATATTCCCATTGTTTACATGATCATTAGTCTTTCACACAGATACTAGGACAATAAATTCCTTTTTTTTTTTTTAGCGAGGTGCTGTTAAATCCCACTCAGTTCTGCCACAGATTCACGTTCAGATCTCAGCGGCTGTCCACAGGTGATCCTTTGGCTCCATCATGTGTCCACCAACGATAACACAGACCATCACCTCTGCTCTGACTCATTTTAATGCTTAACTTCAATCATCCCCAATGGGATGCTGTCTTCTTGTTTGCGGTTCTTTTTGGGGGACGGGACGGGGGACAGTGCCTATATTATTATGAAGTACGTTTGTAGAGGTGTGAGCCACTCATAATTCACATTTTACTGCAGCTGATTCAAGGTTTGGTTGGAAGAGAAACACTTACTCGTGGGCCTCTGAGTCCAGCCTCCAACAGCTGTTTGACACACTTGCAGCTTAAAGAACCGCAGCACAATCCTACTAAAGGAATTCTCAACAAAAACCTACATGCACGCCACATGGCTGCCAGAAGTTGGTGATGAGTGTTTTCTTAACACAAAAGCTACATCTTAATGACCCTTTTCATACCTGTAGTGGTGAAATGGAAAAGGAGAAAATGAAGAAACAAAAATGAACTTGTGCAGTTAAAACAGTAAGTCTAGTGTTTAAAATAAAACAAGGATGAAAAAGCAGCCAAGACGAGAAGAACAGATATAGAATTTATTTTCAATATCCATTGCAAAGAATAAGAGGTGACACAGCTTGAAACAGATAATACAGAATTTATTTTCAACCAGAAGTAGGAAAATACATAGGTAGGTGTAAAGGAAACAAGCAGAACCTGTAGTCAAAAAGAAAAATAAAGAATAAAACTAGTCCAAAGAGAATCAAGAGGACGGCTAAGGGGTACAACAGAAAGCATTGTTTACCATTCAGTTTAGTTTCAAAACAGTATGTGTTGATTTGAAAACAGCTGCCTTGATTTCTCATCAGGATTAATGGACATTCTACAACATTGTGCAAGTGTTTCATCATTAGTCTTTTTTTTTCCTTCTTTTTTTTTTTTTTTTTTGCTGGTATTTCATGAATGGTAAACAATAGTTGGTCCAGTGCATAAACACAGTGACACAGATCAATATATGTACTCAGCTGACTACAGATAGACAATCCTGATCATTGAACTACCACCACTAAAATTGGCAGGGAGAAGAAGATGGAGCAAATATACAAAATGCATGATAAAAAGGGAGAGAAAATGTAAAAACTGTATAAGCGAGACAAAATATTCTTGAGGAAATTGAAGATGGAGAGTTTAAAAAAAAAAACCCCAAAAAAAACCACCGCCAGTGTGAAAAAGTGAAACAGCTACATTTTCCAGATTAACTTCAAGAAAAATTGAATGTGAATGTTTCTCTTTATTATTGCCAAGTTTAGCTGATGGGTGGAGAAACCAAACTAACCACAGTAGAAAGAGAGGATGATGATGGGTGTTGATGCGATTCAAGGAAAAGGACAGAAGTACCTTGCTTTCCTTACAGCCCTACTTTTCATGGAGACAATTAACTGAACCTGAAAGTAAGTGTGACTGATAAGTGGGAGAAACTGCACTACGACACAGAACTGAACTACAAGCAGCTTTGGTGTGCACCATTACAAGAGATGCAGCCTGGGGGGAGGGGGTAAAACAGAAACATTTGCTCTACGCTTAAGCCAACTGAGAAACAATGAAACAGTGACTTTAAAAAAAAAAAGAACCCAACAACGTGATCACTCACTGGGGCTCACAGCGTGTCGAAACTCTGCTCTGATTTGACACATATTTATAGGAAAGGGGAGGAATCTCAAAAACCAAAACCAATCTGGGAGTCAAAATCAGCGACTATCGACAGTAGCTAGCTAGTTCAACAGATTTAACCACTGTAATGCACGAGAACAGAATGAGATGGACTAATAATACGCAAAAAATCTTCACAGGACCAGTCTAGCGGCACATCATTAGCTTAGTCATAAACACGTTTTACACCTGTCAAAACTGTGTTCTCTAGTAATGAACTGCAGCCACTAGGAAGACAGCTCTGCTGCCCTGACCTACGGGGCACTAGCACTCTCCAGCTAGTGCCATGCAACGTCCAAAATAAAGCTGAGATTAAAACAAAAACAAAGAATATCCCTGTGTTGAGTTTTAACAGATACCAACGCGGCAGGTTCTTTTCCACCGATAAGCACGGAGGCGTCATCAGGAACATTCAACTACAACAAACCATGATTTCTACAGAGGATTTGGTTTGTGATGGTGAGGGGGGGAGGGGAGGGTCAGCAAGGAAAGGAAATGATGAGGAAAGGTTAAAAACAATGCAAGCATAAACACCATCATAGAATTCATGATTTTACACAACACAATTCAGTATCTTTTTTTTTTTTTTTAGAAAGAAAACATGAGATACATCTTTTATTCACACTTTACAAAAAAAAGGGAGAAAAAATAGCTACCCCTTCAATCTACTACAAAACTAATGCCATTTAGGGACA
This sequence comes from Telmatherina bonti, assembly GCF_933228915.1. Lineage (NCBI taxonomy): Eukaryota > Metazoa > Chordata > Actinopteri > Atheriniformes > Telmatherinidae > Telmatherina > Telmatherina bonti. The sequence continues at coordinate 27,522,275 of NC_136610.1, read as the reverse complement.
AAAAAAACTGGACACATTGGTTTTCATGGAGAAGGGTAAAAGAAATAAGAGGGGAAAAAAAGGGGGAAACGTGACTCATTAAGCTGAGAAGTATTTACCTGTTTCCCTCTCGCTTTAAAATTTTAGTTCAACATATAAAGTAATGGGATCTTTTTCTTTTCTAACCAGACAGAGTGAGGGGAGCTGCATCTGAATCTACTAAGTGCTCATCATCCATGTAGAAGCGTGACTGCTGAAGTATTCATGTCACTGGTGACAAATTTCACTTTCTTTGTTTGGGATGCAACAAATACGATTCATAGATAACAGGTAAGCTCATTTACCCTCATCCCTTGTTCATCCAAAAGGGAGGAAATGTGGGCTCCCACCCTTTCCAATGCAGAGGTAGGGGCTCCACAAATGGCACTATAGCTGCAGTGATAAGGGTAGAACTATACAAAGTGGCGGACAGAGGGCTTTAAAAGACACAGCTTGAGCATTGTAGAAGTTAGATTTAATCTGAGGTCAGGTGGTTCGTAGGAAGGAGGAAATGGACAGGCTTAGGGAGATTTAAAATTCGTGGCCAGGAAGGAAAGCTTAGGAGCCAGGTGTTTCTGGGGGCCTGGGCATGGAGCTGTGCTTCGGTACAAAGAGGGAGCAAAATAATCCAATGGTGAATTTACAAATAAGACACCCTCCTCGTGAGAGGGTCAGTGGAGAAAGCATACCTGATTACTATAGAGCTCAATGAATAGGAAGGATATACACATCATCATTACATCTTCACATCTCATAAAAAAAGAAATGAATATTAACAAAAAAAACAAAAGAGGAAAAAAAAGAAAAAAAAAGGACATAAAATCTTCACAAATGTCTCAACAGTATTTAAAAATAAAATGAGAAAAGGTTGTTCAGGCGTTCGTTGTGTGGAAGTAGTGCAAGACAACGTCTACTGCTACAGCGAGGCACGATGTACATGTGGGATTTACGCAGGTTGTGGCAACCACGCATCACTTTCGAGTGCGACACGCAGATGAACAGATGTGACTCATCCTTGTGTGTCCTTTTATCAGAACCAATGGCAGCAGTGTGGATCAATGGCTTTGTTAATGGGCAAGAAGCAACAGGCAGAGTTTACTGGTTGTCTATTTACATCGCAGCAAATCAAACCAACCACAGAGAGAAAAAAAAAAAAAAGGGTAGAAACAAAAAGGTAGAAACAATACTGACACATTACAGTTTATCTCTAGGGAGTGCAAAGAAGTGACAGCAAACGCCTCGAACAACCTCTTCTTACGTCTTTTGTACAAGCTGGTAATATCAGTTCATCTTAACATTAACTGGATAAAAATTTAGCCATAGTTTACAATACAATCTTTTTTTTTTTCTTTTTCAAATCTGATCATAATTTACTCTTCGTACAAAAAACGCCAGAAAACAGGTCTTTTGTGGTTCATATACAATCATGTAAAGACTGAGTCTGGATTTCTTTTTCTGTACAAACACTTGTGAAAAAAAAAAGAAAAACAAAACACTGCTTTTGTGTATGGAACTTATGGCTGGGGGGGGGAGGGGGGAGGAGAGTTACTACTGGCCTTGGAGACAGTGCTACAAATCTGCCTGCAAATTACCTTTGAACATCTGTGTGTATGTGTGTGTGTGTGTGTAAGCTTGCATGTGTGGAGTTGGATGGAAACTCCTGACAGTGAGAGAAATGCTGGTTTTATCCCGGTGTATCGACCATTACTCGCTCTCTCAGCCTAAAAGCAATCGCAACAAATGAAGAGGTTTGTGATAGGCCCCCCATTGCTTAGCCAATCAGCCTAAATCCTTTTGCTCCTCTCTTGAAAAAAGGTGATACATGGGCCACATGAGCTCCCAAGCACATTACTAGCCTAACAACTATACAAGCTGGGGTAAAAACAGTCTGCAAACAGAATGGTAGCTGCTCTCAGGTTCTCACAACGTTCTGCCTTCAATGCTACATGCTGCCGATGTGAAATCAGGCAAATGTAGGTTTTAAATGCGTTTTTGCACATACATGAGGGCAGCAGTGGGTTTGGGGGCGAACGCACCAGAGCTGGGGTCAGAGGTGTAGACTATCATGTAGCACCACGGGAGGCCGCGACCACAGAAAAGGCCTCAGCACCACAGAATGACAGCAGGAAATCTCACCTCATACGAGCTGCCCTGCATCCACCTCCAGGGATGATTAATTACCAGTTAACAGCTGCTTTGACTACACCTCGATGCGTTTATGCTTTTTTGGGCCAAAAGTAGACGACGTGCAAAAAAGCCAACGGTGGAGATCTGCAACTGACAAGTCTGCTGTCTTTGCTGGTTTTAGATTTGTACAGGACAGACAGACAAGCAGACCATCAACTCTGAAGCTTTTCGGGTGAACGTCGTCCACATAGCCGGTTTTACGTCTCCCCTTTGCTCTTCAACCAAACCGCGGCCTAATGTGACGAATCTGAGCGAGCTACCACCCTCTCGAGTTTGAAGGACAGAAGCAGAGTAGGTGGGGTTGTTGAATTTCATGAGGAAAGGGAAGTCCAAAACAGAAAATATGATACACAGACAGGACTGAATCAAGCAGTTAAAAAAATAACATAAAAAGAAAAACGGAAAGAAAAAAGAAAAATATAGAATATCTTTAACATCATACGAAAATCCCTGTCAGCCAGACCTCACTGTACGAATATTTTACAGGTTGAATTTTTTTCTCTCTTTTTTTTTATGTCTTCCTCCTCCAGTGTGGTGGAGGGAAGAGCTGGTAGTGGGAGGGTGCAGGGTTAAGAGGGAGAAGCTGTGGTTGCAGCTCCCCCTGGTGGTATGGCAGGGTCTCACTACCTGCGTGCAGGCAGGTGAAGCCCATTGACCTGGGAGGGCACGTTGGGCAGGAGCAACTCCAGCTGAGCAAACAGGGAGAAGTGGTCAGAGGGGATGTGAGGATGTGGGCAGCCGCTGACATTGTTCTCTACAAGCCAGTGGGGGTCCAGAGGGCCCAAGATACCCAGCACGTTCAGGTGAGGCTTGGAGTAGAAAATATAGTCGATGACACCCTGAGGAGAGGAGAGAATTTTGTGCAGGAACGGTTTCATTAAGTGTAAATGATGATTTAAGACATTATTTTGCATGCTTCTTCAGTAAAAATAAATGAGAAATGTCAAGTAGAAATGAACTTTATTTGCAAAATTACCTTAAAGTCGAAGGTGTAATTGGTGTAAGGCATCAGGCCGTTCTCGTAGGCGCTCTTCAGCTTGAAGCCGTGGGTGATCCTGCCGTTGGACGTGCTGTTCTTGCCATTGCAGTTGAATTTGGTCAAGCAGTCACTGTAGCGGAGCTCCTTGAAGTCCTTGTGGGTGCAGTCCACGCCGCCAGTACTCAGGTACTCCACCACACCTGGGCAAAAAGGCATTTTTAAATGAAATGGAAAGAAAAAAAGCAATACTTGAGCCCATGTGACCAAATCCAGTTTGTGTTGAGATTGAATATCAGTTGTTATTTTGCTTGGATTCCAGGAAAACACCAGCAGGAACAAGAAGCTGTTTCTCACCACCTCCTGATAGGATAAAAACCACTAACTACAAGCACTCCACTACGTATCTCAGGTTAATCAATAGAATCATTTTCCCAAATCAAGTCATCACTGTAAAGTAGAGCAAGCTTTTTTTTTTTTCTCGTCTTGGGAAACGTCACATGAATGTTTCTGACTCGAGCTGCATTTTTAACATTTTTCTCTGACAGCATCATCTCCACACTGTAACTCCTGAATTTTTCTTCAAACTCGTTCCTGACTTATTGGATATGACTGAAACAAAGCCATTAGTGTTTAAAATGATCAATTACTTCTTTATACAACCCTGCCTGGAAAAGAAACACGGTTGTTTAGAGTTCTTGCTGCCATGAGATGGTCTCAAACCTTCAGTCTTTAATGATACATTTTAAGTTGTGTAAAAAATAAATATGTCATTTATTACAGTTTAATATGTGATCTCTCATCTAACTTAGCATTTTGTTACAACTCTCTTCCATTAATATCAGTTTCATTGCTGTTTTTTTTATATTTTGTGAGCCATCAAAGAACAAAACTAACTTTTCAAACGGCAGTAGGCCAATAACACACACAAACACACACACACACACACACACACACACACACACACACACACACACACACACACACACACACACACACTTATTCTTCACAGCTGACTTATGTTGTTATGATTGAAAAATATTTTCATTGCTCGGGAAGCAGCACACACATTTTCTGGTCGTTTTTTTTCTTTAAAAATACTTTGTGTAATATACTTAATTGGCTTAATACTTTCTCTCCGAGCTGCACGGACTCATCTTGGACAGTGACATTGATTCAAATCATTAACATAGTTTCAGCACAAATTTCACAATGGGCTTAATTTCCTCTCCATGTGGAACGAAAGCGTCATGACTGCAACTAATTCTTCCCGCCATTTAATTACTAGTTTATTCTGTAAGTTACGAAAAGCTGTGGCAACAACTGAGTAACAAGTGTGAAACTCAGTCACCATAACGCCGTAACTCACACATCTTCTGGTTGCCTGTTTTGTCAACAAAATAAGGCAAACAAAACAAAAGTACCAGCGAAAAGTTTCAATCCGGTCCAGGTGTTGTGAAACATTTTGTAACGCGCTGTTAGAAGATGCTACAAAACAAGCCGTTTGTCTTGTTTACTTACCAGAGTCTGGCAAAGAGTTGAGGTCAGCGCACAGCACCAGTGGAATGGCATTGGTCTCACCAGAGACAGAGGACAACTTGAGACTGCGAGTAGCCTTGTCCACTATGTTCTTCACCTCCGACAGGAACATCATGGTCTGGACCAGCTTGACGTCAGAGTACTCTGGATCCCAGTGCATGTGGGCATTGGCCACCAGGAGAAGCTGCTTCTCCATGCCGTGGAGCGACTTGCCAGCTGAAAGGCCAGGAGAGAAAAATGATCAGACAGAAGGGATATGAAAAGTATTTAAGACATAAGATGCCTTCTACTTTACTGTAAGAACTGTAGGCATCTGTAAGAACACAATCTCTTGCAGTGGAAATCCAGCTGTTCAGCGAGGTTTGGACAAAAACCCAAGCTGACCTTCATAAATGTAACAAATCCAGAATAGTCATGCCCTGAACTAACATCCAAAAAGTCAAGATATGTTTAACACTCACAGGAAATCTCCATCATCTCTTTGCGGACCTCGAGCAGCACAGCAACACCAATGTTGTCCTTCGTCATCACTCTGTTTAGCATAGCCTCTGAGCCCTCGGAGTTAGCCATGGCCAGCTGGTTGAACTCCACAGTATGCTTCTGCACCGCACTGAACCTAGACAGGAGAGAGGGACGAAGGAAACGAGGATTTCAGAACACATTGTGGGAACTAGGAGGAATAAATCATTTTTAAAAAAAAAGTAGATTGCACATGGTTGGAATAAGAAAAATCATAAAAGGTGTTTGAGTTCATGTAAACTAAACTGTGGGTCATGCCAAATAAAATGATAAAAAAATCTTATGCAAAGTTACATAGATGCCCAAATAAACTGGTGCAACACCAATAGGATAACAAGAAAGATTTTTCCCTATAATCCCATCCAACTGGGGAGCTCCTTATTGTACAACAAAATGTTTGCCTTTTCACCATCAACACTAAAATATGGGCAAACCAATAAGTCACTTTGCAGCATTTTAATGATCAAGTACAGCAAATTAGCTGAAACATGCAGGACTGTTATTTTTGGCAGCTCAAACCATTTTAGTTCAACATGACTAATTCAACCAGTTTACAAAGCATGGAGTTGGGTAATAGAGAATGAGAGATGAGCATAGCGTCCTCCCCCCTGACCCCTTCTGTCAGTTACCTTACCTAGAGGAGTACTGGGTAGATGGGCCTCTCCTCTCTCCATGCGACTGTCTCCCTGCACTACATTTCTGATTTCTAACCAGAATTAGAACATATCTGCTCCCTGTTGCCTGTTTGTATGAATGACTGCAGAGGGAGAACTACACCTCTGAAATCAACCCCCTCCTTTGAACAGAAGTGGTGGAAAAGAGGAGATCTACTGTTGTGAGGAGGGATGCAGTGATGCTGGTTTTGCCCACTGATCCACTGAAGGCAACATCATGGGTTTAAGTTTAATAAGCTTAGTTTAAAAAGTCCCATTAAAACCCAAACATTACAGACCACTGAAGAAAAATGTCAGCAACACTTACTTTTCCGTCTTGAAGAAAATTGCACATCCATCCACGTGTTTGCGATCAGACTCCGACATTGTTCGGGCTCGTGACTTTGGACTGAAGAACCCGTCATATCCTTGCTCTTTCAGCTCTGGCAAGAAGTAATTGTAGTACTGCTCGGTCTCAACTTCCTGTGAATTGTCAAAATACACGTGGCAGGTGAATAAGAAAAACTGAAATTTGTGCCACAAAAGTCCAACAAACAATTTTAGAAACAAAGATTATTCTGTTTCCAAGAAGTTATTAGGCAGCAGCATGACATTTTGCTAAGTAGTGTATCTAACAGTAGTTTGATTTGTGTCAATAAAGAAAAAAGAAAAATCATAAATTGAATTAAATACAGGCCAACGATGAGCAACCTCCCTCTCTCACCAAACATTTTACAGTAATGAAATCATCCACAAAGTTACAAGTTATTCATGATTAGTGGCTGTTTTTGAAAGTGATATTTATGTCGGTCTCCTGGTTAGTTTACGGTCCAGCTTGTGCATCATAAAGCTTTCACAAAGAAACAAATAATTAAATTTCCTTTTACACACGTTCATGTGGACCAACAAAGACAGCTGCCACAAATGGCAGGAAAACTACTCATGATGCAGAAGAAAGTTCAAGGCCAACTTAAAATGAAATACAAGGTTCTCTGCAAACAAGTGGTGTGTGTGCTTTACATAAACTTTAAGGGGGCCAGGAAAACAGAGCTGTTGCTGCACCACTAAACTGTCTGCTTACTGTAGGCCAAAAAGCACAAAGACATGTTGATCCATTTATTTAATGAGAATATTTGCTTAGATTTTTTTAAAATAAAGTGATATGAAAATGTTACAGAATGCGTGTCATACATCGGCATCATATTGTTTGTACAAACTCTGGAATTACGTGTTAGGTCCATTTATGATCCATCATGTGTGTATGCATTGTCATTCATCATCGCCCTCATGCTACTGTGTGTCTTTTACGTTGTCACAGTATTTAGTGAGTTCATCCAGGACTGGACTGTGCTGAGTTCAAAGTTTACTTCCACATTTTGACACTGGTTGGTAACAATAATGTACCGCTTTAAAATAGTTTACAACCATTTTCTTGTGCAACCACACCAGTAGAAAAATAAAAGCACAAAGTTTTTCACTCTTCTCAACTTCTTCTGCATTTTCTTCAGGTGCTTTTTATGTGGAGGTTTCTGCACTGTTATCTTCCCATTCCTCCTCTTCTTCTCTGGTTTGTTCATTTCACCTGCTGTGTGTCCGCTACAAAAATCAACACTGCCCCCACAATTTTTCAGTGGCACTGTTCAGTTTTCTACATGAAGCCTCTTGAAAATGTACCAAATTATGCATGTAAGGGAGAAGGATGAAATGAAGGATGCATCTGTCTCCGTATCAGTCTTCTGCGTAGAGTATAAATGTGCTTTTACTGAACATCTGGACTGATAAGCCTGATGGGGCATGTGCTGCCTTTACCACTGTAGCATGTCACCAAGTTGGACATATTGTTGTCTAGAAACGTTAAAAAAAGCAAGACGGCAACTTGAAATGTGTGTACAGCCAATCTTTCCAGGGTTTGGCATTTCTCAGCTAAGAATGGAAGAGAAAATAGTGCATCAGACTCTCCTGAAGTGTCCCAGCACAGTGGTAAACTTCCAGCAGACACGCTGCTCATTTGCTGCTGTTTGTTGAGCTGACTTCACGCCTTCACTAATGCACAAACTATGGAGCACTTGAAACATTTGCAAGTAGCACAGTCCTGTCTGTAGCATGTTCAAAATAAGCTAAAAGTTCTTTTTAAATCGACTTCATGAATACGTTGCAGCTACACTGGAAAGCAGCTTCTATGATCAGACGCCCTCTTTAGAGGAAACAAGCCACAATCTGTTTGCACCGCTGTCACACCACCGAGTGTTCCCAGATTATTTATCCACATACATTCTCTTTTAACACATTCTCTACACATAAAATAGCAGTTTTTATAGTTAAATTATAACTGCCTTTGTTTTTATTAAGATTATGAAGCAACTGTAGACATCATCTCTGATTTACTTTACAGGGTTTTCTTAAAAATAATTCTGTAAAACATTTTAACTGGAATAAATTACTCTTAGTGACGTGTGGTTTACTACAAATAATTACAACATACACAACAACAACAGTAATAATCAACATAACCTTCTCTATTTATATGCTAATTACACAAAGAAAGGCTGCAGTCATTCATCAATTTTTACCCAGAAGTCTCTGCTTTAATGTAGCAGTGCTAAGTGTTGTACCATTGTTTCCAAAAAATATTGGGAGTGATTTTCATACATATGTCCTGAAAATGCACAGAGGATCTATAAACTTTCTAATAATCACAATGTTTCTAAAACTAATACCAATTTTATTGTTTTGCAGCCACAGCAGGAAAAAGTAAAGATTCTTGAGAAGCCATCTTAAGTCTCCTGGACCACTAATCATTGAGCCAGTCTGAGGAAATTACATTTAATACACGATGAACCCAGTTTGCTTTATGAATAAATTTAATTTAATCTAATAAATCTGTTTTTACCCCCGATGCTTTGTTTTTTTCCTGCTTTCTACTTTTGGTTGATATCTCCCCCACATTTAACACCAGCAAAACTCACTCAGTGGAAGAAACTTGTTGAACAGGTTTAGAAGTGTCTCAAAGCCATTAGATGTTGCATAGAAACTTACTATTTTACTTTAAAAGTGACCCGATAAGAGAAATTGACAGTGCAAAAAAACTCACAAATTTGGCTGAACTGTAAACCTAAATATTAATTGTCACCAGGATGTTCCACCAGATAAGCAGCTGGAGATGGATGTAAAAACATTACCAATGCATAAATCCACACCAGCTGGATTAGCACTAATGGTACAGAAAACTGACACTAGGAGTTTCTAAAGAACAGCAGCATTAGTTTTCTTTCAACACAACAATGTAGTTTTTTGTAATTAGGCATAAATGACGGATATAAAAGTTGCTGCATTTGTTCACACTCAATGAAATCTCTTCTCACCTGTGTTTTTTGTAAAAAAATAAAGAAAAAAAAAACCAAGCATGAAAAAGGGAGGCAAAGGAAAAATGTTATTTTCAGTGAAGCGAAATTAATGCAACAGCAATGTATCTGCAGTCGTATGTAAAATTTGAAAGAAAAAAAGTCTTGCTGTTTTTCCTCTGCACTTGGCAATTTATTGATGCCATTTAACTAATTTAATAATGCTGATGGCGAACATTAGACTGCAAGCAGTTACTTATAATATATGCACACTTCGACAGAAGGACCTATATTAATCATTCATATTACTGACTGATTAAGAATAAATCCATGAACCATTTTCTGACAGGGAACTGAAACTTACTCTCATCTATTCCTGAAAAATAAAAAAAGGTGCCCCACAGTTCAGTCTCTGAATTTGAACCAAATGCTTCACAACAGGAGCATTTAGATGAATCCTTACTAGATTATGCAGCATGTTATGCCAGATACATCTGATGTAATGATGCATGCCCAAAAACTTCCAACCATCCACACAAGGTCATTTTCATCATTTTTGAAAATGAATTTAGGTATTAAAAGCTAAATTTTTTATTTGATATTTCTCACCTGCAAACTGATGATGTCTGAGTTGCAGCCTAGAATCTCCTGCATGATGGATTTCTTCCTGTACTCCCAGTTCAGAGCCCATGATGGACAGTAGCCATATAGCTGTCGTGTGGCATACTTATCGCACAGCACATTGTAGCACATCACGGAGAACAAAGCTAAGAGGAAACACAGACAAAACATACATTTTTAAAAAGACTTAATAACCACAAATCTGAACATCGAGGCATGCCTTAGGATTATTATTTTTAACATTATTTAGATGGTTTTCTGCAATCATTTTGGGTTCAAAAATTCATTGCAGCATCATTTTCCCCTCCAAATGATTTACTGAACTCATTGCAAACAAATGAAAGTGCTATTGTTTCATCCCTGCCTGTCATACAACGCTTTCATTGCAGTTGTCCAAAAATCACGGCAGAAACTGCCATTTAATGCAAGACACTGTGACTAAACTTCACAGTTGTGAAAAATGCAGCTCAAATTAACCTTATGGTGAAGAAAAAGAAGGACAAGCAGAAAAAAAGCACTACAATCTTTTATATAATCCATACCCGAAGGACGTGTTCGGTCTGGTTCCTGGAGGGAGATCCATGACCGGGCTGGGGGCTGCTCTGTTGGTACTAATCACAAGGTAGATGATTAAATATAAATATTTAAATGACTTCAATAGAGAAATAGTGGCTTTAATAACAGGTAATATTCTGCAAATCGATGAATAAATGGATTGTGTCAATAGTATCAATGTGACCTTTTTTTTTATTTTTTTTTTTTATAGATAAAATTAGAAACAGCGATTCACAATCCTGTAATCTCACAATAACAGAAGAGGACTCATACTCACTGCGCTTGATAGCCCCTGCCAGATTGTCTAACAAGTAGCTGAGCAATCTCCGTGTGCCATCAGGTTCCTGGTAGAGGCTCATAATTTCTTGTGCAAGTGGGTTTCCTGGTTACGAAAGAGTAGAATTAGTCTGAGTCGCATAGGAAATTATGGGAATTTAAGGACAACAGTGTTTTTATTTAAAAAACAAAACAAAAAAAAACACCCTGACAAGCCACAGACTCACCTTTCAACCCCAGTGTTTGTAACTGAAAGAGTTTTCCCAATTCGAATGGCAGAACCCGCAACTGGTTATTATTTAAAAGCAATTCCCTGCACAGGAAAAATGAGAACCGGATCATCAGAAAAACAGAAGAAAACATGGATTTACCTTACAAAACATTAAAAAAACAAATGGCTTTCATCGCAACTATGAAACTTTTACATTAAATTGAAAGGTTCTGATATTAACAGAGTACAAAAGAAAAAAAGACATTGGCTTGATATTTATTTTCTCTAAGTTACATATGGCTGCTACGTATAACCAAGCCTTTACACTGGAGTGTAAAACCTGAAATCACAGACCTGAGAGACACCATGTTGCCGAGCTCTGCCGGCAGGCTCCTGATCTTATTGGATGAGAGATCCAGGTACACCAAGTTGTGTAGTTTGGCAATGTCTGGCGGGATGCGTGACAGTGAGTTGTCACTGAGGTGCAGGGCAGTGAGGTGGGTGAGAGACCACAGGGCTGTGCTGAGACTCTTTACTCGACCTGCAGAAACAGTGACAAACAGACAAAGGAAGTATGAGTTTCACAATCCAGCCCTCATTTTTCTTAAATATTAAAGAAAACTGACAGCTGAGAACAAACACTTCTGGAACAATTTCACAAGACACCAAACCAACAAAATCAAAGCAACACATTGTTGTGACGTAATTTAAAGTAGATTAAATTAAATTAAATTAGTCACACTACAGTTCTTTTTTTTGTTTTGTTTTTTTAACGGAGGGGCGGAGGGGTTATCTGCAACACAAAAAATAAAACTTTGACAGTTTCATTATTATTGATAAAACATTAACATTGATAAAAAAAAAAAAAAGTTTGAAAGCTTAGTGATGTTGATACACATTTAAATAAAAAGGGTGCTTTTCATATCAAATAAAATAAACAAGCTTGGTCAATTAATTACTTAAAAGAACACTTAAGCATTTTAATAGAAAATTAAATCAAATTAAAAAAAAAATAAAAGAAGAAATTACAGCTATCATGTGAGGAGGACAAAAACAAACAAGCAAAAAAATGAAAACAAAAGCTAAAAGTGAAGACCTTCTTTTGAAGATTCAAACCACAACTTCAAAATATAAATAAAAACATTTTGTCTGTTTGGCAAAATTGATCTTTAGGGTTTTTCATCTGTTTGTCAAACCAAACTGCAACACTGAATTAATTGCTAAATGTAGCTCAGAGTTGAGGTTAAATTAATAAGGAGCATGAATAAATTAAATCAGAAAAGCCAGCTAGTCCTGGCTAAAAAACAAAACCTTTTTGGGTGCACGTCCACAACGTTGGGGAGGAAAGTGATCCAGTCATGACCCATTTATTATAGAAAGTCTTAAAATAAAATGAGTTTAGTTTCTAAAATGACTAAAAGCATCCAGTCTCACATCCACCGTGATCGCCTTACCGGGGAAATAAGTTGAACAAAATGTAACCCAATTCCCCATTTTAACAAACTACTGGCAATTCTAAAGAGGCAAACAAAATAATCTGTTCCTTGCTTCACCTTGTATGATACAGCACAAAAACAATGGATTTAGACAAATTCGTTAAAGTGTGTCATAATATTATATCTTTTCTTTTTAAAGAAAAAAGGTAATGCTACAGTGTGTATGTATACACACATATATCTATATATATATGTGTGTATATATCTATATCCATATCTATATATACACACACACACGTGTATATATAAATATTTTGAAAAGTAAAAATATTGTGCTTTCAACCTACAACCTGAAACATGTGATTTTCAGCAGAACTTCTCTTGCTACAAAAATGACTTGAATGAAATAAAAATAAATCCCATTTATGTAAGAATATTTTATTACAATAATAATGCTGGGGGGATTTAGTTAATTAAGCTACTTACACTCTGAACTAGAAATAACTTTCTATTCTTCTCTAACTGAATCCTTTTTCTGTCTTTTTCTTTACTGCAGATTATTTGCACACACTTAAGAAGCTGCACTAAACCCGCATCAAGAAAGCTTTGTATGGACTGTAAAAACAAGTCACCTATAAATCCACAGACTTCCTGAAGATACTCACCACTGATTTCCAGCTCAGCCCAGTATGACTTCTTCCCATTTGCTGCCTCCTCGCTGGACATAATTGTGTACATCCGCCTGGGATCCGGCGGGTCATATTTTTCCTTGGGCATTCCTATAACACTTCAGAGATCGCTTTGATCAAAACAATGTGAGACGTACACATTTGAACATGTCTGCTGCTGTAACACTAATTCTGATGCAAGAGGTACTTTTGGTCTGAAACTGTGACGCTCTGAACGAGCTTAGAGAAGACGCAACTAGCTCATCAATTAACTGCACTATTTTTAACCTGAAGCAACAAATGTGCATTTTCCAAATGTTTTAAAACTAATTATGACCAAAAGCCTATCTTTCGGGCGATAATTTATGAAGAAAACCCTTTTCACTGCTTCCTGTGGAGTATGGTTTCATAGTTGTTACATAAGTTAATGGCATAAAAATAATCACTGTAATGCAAAAATCTAGAAACCAGAAAAGTGGACGGTTTTACACCATGAACATATCAAATGACTAAAACAGAATATAAAAAACCACGCGTTTAAAACCAGAAATAAACAAAGCTAAGCTCGCCGATTGTTCTTCTCGAGGTCGCTAGCTGATTAGCCTAGCTTAACCTAAATTGGAAGCTATCGAGCTACACACAGCATGGCTAAATCATTAACCCGCTCGCCCGCTAAACGCAACATTTACCAAACAACTTAGTGACATTTATTAGTTCAATGGCTCTAACGTGCTTCCCAAACAGGTTTGCATAATACACAAGTTAGTATGAAAGGATAATGTACACTTGTTTACATAATGGCAAAGCACTGACTTGCGCATAAACACTAGGCCACAAAACAACGCATTACTTACTTGTGGCTAGCTAGCTTTAAGAAACCGGAATCGCTTTTACGGAAATAAACAGGGAAGAAACAAGCACACACAACGCCCCGCAATGCTAAACTTACAAGCAATACGAGCTATTTAGCTTAGCATGAGTTAGCCTGCTAACTGAAAGCTAGCAGATCCCATTTGAAGCTGAGCGACCTACTAATCAAAATGGTCCTACTTGGTAAAATGACGGCAGTGCTTTATACATCGAAGACACTGTAAGGGCAAATGAGTGGAAACGCGTTATTTCTTATACAGCGATTTCATTTTTACCTGCAAGAGCATACCAAATCGCGAGGACGACTGCGTGTTCTCTTTTGTTTTCTAGCTACTTCTTCCCCGTTTCCGCTGCTGTATCATGGCGACTGTAAGGCTTTTTCTTTTTTTTTTTTTTTTCCATAGTCGATAACAGCGCAGCCGCTTCCTATTGGTCAGCGCCTTTAAGGTCCAACAGCTGTTAACCTCAGCAAATAAAGTCTATGACTCATAAATGATGGGTCTCTTATAGATGAAAGCATACTGTAACTGTATGCCAGTTTTAAAATAGACACAACTAGCAGAATAACTGCTTTATCAAACGTGTGTACCCATAAGTACCCAGTAGAGAAAAAAAATATATATATATAATATTGATTGACACAATGATTGAGATGAAACTTTTATTATATAAAAATAACTCATTCACTTGGAGATCATTGAAGCTGTGGAAGTAATGCCTTTAAAATGAACTAAAATTGAACACAATGGCATGAAACACAGCAATGCTGCAAAGTTCATCTGAAAATAATCTTAAAATGATCTTCAAATAATAACATTAAATAAAAGAAACAGTCTTTAATTCAACACTGACAGACATCCAGCAGGTGATCCTGCAGATATGTTAGTGACTCTTCCACATGTAGAGGTAAGGGCTGGCCAAGATCAGCCTGGGATCTGGACAGAAAGGCTTTTACAGCTTCTTGGACAGCAGGTTTTGATAGCACGTCATCTGGCCTGTAGACTGAGGTGCCAATTTTGCCCCCTTGTTCAGTATTCGAGCTGCACAGATAGCCTGTGGATAACATATGGTAGGTTGGGAGTTGAAAAGTCCATTACGATAGTTTTACTTACAATTATTAACAAAAATGCATAACATAACAACAAAAAACATTTATAACTCTAAGTACAAATATGATCATACCAGTATGATTGTTACTTCATCTTTTATACAAGTCTTCATTTTTATCCTCCTGTTGCACAGTCAAGACTTAGATAAAACTGTTTTATTATAATCAAATATGAAATCCCAGCACATTTGGTGTTATTGTTCAGAGAGAGACTCACTTTCTCCACCACAACTTAACTTTCCCCCAAGTTACAGCGAAGCCTTTAATTTTCTAGCAGTGTGGAGGTATTTACTAGCAGCTCACCTTTCATTGCTCTGTTATAACTGAGTAACAGCATCCAGAGGAGATGAATCAACTCTTCCCATTTTTGCCATTTTTCAGCACCATCCTGTAAAAAACATTTTTGAAAAAGTTATACTTAGTGCATGCTTTTCTATACTAGTTTCATTGTTAGAATTTTCCTAAACCAAATAAAAGAGACAGACATTCCCTTAAAATTAATACAAAAGGTTATTGCTATTGAAAAAATAAAATAAATAAAACAGATATCTTAATATCACTCAATTTGCAAAGAAATCAACAATTAAGATAATAGATGAAGACCACATAAACAAGTCTGATCCTCACCGTCGGGTCTGGTGCCAGAGTGCAGTTCTTCAGAAAGTGCAGCAGCAGGCTGAGTGACATGGGCAGACAGATTTTCTGCGGGCATGCATAGTCCAGCAGATGTTCCAACAGCTTACATCTCAGCAGCTTGCTCTGTAGGCTCTCCAGCAACAACATCCTGCATAGCAGAAACAGACCAATTAAAGCCGGGGTAGGTAATGTTGGGGAGCTAGCAAAATGTGAAAGTTGCCCCCGGTCTTGGCTCCTCCACCGGTTTTGCTCCTTGCGTGATCCAAGGCTTTTTTATTCGCAGCTTTTTTCACCAACGATTTTCTCTTTCTCTGCTGTTTAGTGGGAGGAGGCAAATAAACCGAGCCGGGTCGGGGAAATCCTTCCAGCATTTTCTCAGCCATGTTTGTCTTCCAAGTTTCTTCTTTACTACTTTGTATTTTCATCCTAACATGCTATTTATATGCAGGGAGTGGCTTTCAGGTATGCGCTCCGGGAAGGGGAGGAGGGGAGCCGGGAGAAGCTTACGAAATATAAGAAATGAAGAACTCCATTTTAGTCCGAATGTTTGGATTGGTCAGTTTTTACAAATTAACAGTAAACTGAGGGGTCTAACTATATTTCTTATTGTTCATGATTACAAAATGTATAGACTGCTATCAGGATGAGGAACCACCTCACCCAGAGTAAAAAAAACATGTCTCTGACCAAGATTACCCCAGCTTTAAAGAAGTTTGAACAACTGGAGACAAGCGGTACTACACCAATGGGATGATTACACAACAGTTTCAATCATTTTACTGATGCATTTAGCAACAAGTTAATGAAAAATGTCCACCGTTTGCACTGCAGCAAACAAATATATTATTAAACAAATGAGACAATTTTAGTACTTATAGCTGAAATATTACAAAAAGACAGTTATGATTTGCAAAGAATTTTAAAACACTGAATTGTTCATTAAAAGCAAGAAAAAAAAATGTAAAAAAGTTTAATTAACATAATGTTTGAATCTACTTTCATACTTTCAAACAAGATACCAAATGAAAAAGTATCATGAATTGGAAATCATAAAAACATCAAATGTTTTTCTTTCTGAAGATAATTGCAACTCAAATGTCCAAAGCATTAAAAAGCAATGACATCATATGCCCCATGACACCTTTTCCATCACATGACAGCTTTCCTAAAATCCACAAAATATTCAACATGTGGCCTCTCCTCCTCACCTGTGTGCTCGTAGAGGCAAGCTGCTGAGCAGCGTATGGAAAAGCTCCTGGGAGAGCTTGTTAGAGTTCAGAGCAGGACAACGGTCCACCTCCAGAGCAAGAGACAGCATCCTTTGAAGGATGGACACTATTCTGAAAGGGACACAGTACCAAAAACTTAGACATACAACCATCCTGCATAAACATGTCATATTCTGTTGTTTCCTCTGCTCCGGCAAACATCTAAATCATTTTCTTTGTCATTTACCTTATTTGTTCATTTCTCTCTCTGATGGTTTCTTGACTCTCGCCTTGCTCTGTTGATTTCATAATGGCAGAAAACAGCCATTTGATGACATCCCTGGAAACAAGAATGGTTATCATATTTTCAGAAAGCATTACTTTAATGGCATGTATAAAATAAAATATAAATTTTAGTTTTTAGCATCATCTTCTGTCACCATCATTAAGTCTGGTTAAGACAAACATCCACTACATGTTAGTATGGAATAGGTGACCACAGCAATAGAAGATGCCGCTGGCAGTTACCACAACTACTTAAAGGTTTTTTTACTTGATTTTATTTAATTTATTTTATACTGCAACAAATTTGTAATATGTTGCAGACTTTAAATTTCAAAGCACCTTTTTTTTATTAAATAAAATTAACTCCCCCGTTTAAACATCAAAAAGGTCACCATTGTTGTACTGAGTAAAACATATGATTTGTTTGCAGATCACTGCATTCAAACATTTACTAAAGCAGTGGTTCCCAATGTGGAATGTCGGGACCCACAAAGGAGTCTCCCAAGAGCACAGTGGGTACCCGAGGCTTTTGAAATCAGTGTTTTGAAACCCAAAAACTCAAACTTTACACCATTTCTGTGGCATTTCTGAGATAAGTCTGAAAATTGTTGATAATTTCCTTAACTTTGATTTATCAAAAGGAAATAATAGAATGTAGTATTTCTGGTAAGAAGAAAGCCAATGAAAGCATAAAACCAAGGATAGTTTCAACACTGGACAAGCAATGGGTCTACAACCTTTTGGTAGTTCTATGAAGAGGGCCTTTATCTGCATTACATCTTCATCGCTATTACCTACAGGTCAAGGTAATCGGCCAAATAATTCTTGCCTGTGGTTACAAAACTTACCTGACCCGAGAGAAGTGCCGATCACATGACAACACTGTCTTTGCGATGGAGTGATGGAGGGCAGATGAAGAACATCTGGCATGGAAGTCATCTTCTAAAGTCTGCACGATGTATTCCAGAAACATACGCACAACCTCACTGCGATGCTTCCTGGTGCTCTCCTAAGAATGGGACAAAAAAAAGGTAAAAATCTGCTAAACAACAAATATCTAAATGTGTTTCTTCCATAAAGTATTATGGTTATTATCATCATCATTACTATGATACTGTTATATGCCTACCTCAGAGGATTAGTATCATAACATTTCATCTACAAATTTCATTTTACAATATTTATTCTATTCTAGTCATGCAACAGATGCTTCCAAAGCAACTTACATGTGAGAAGCGATCCATTAACCTAACACATGTCTTTTTGGGAGGAAGGAAGGTGGAATACCCAGTGAGAACCCACGCCTACATGGGGAGAACATGCAAACTCCACACAAAAAGGCTCCTGTTCAACAGGAGCTGAACAACAGACCTCTTGCTGTGAGGCCACAGAGCTAATCACTGCGCCGCCGTGCTGCCCAATACTGTATATTCACACATTTTGCAACTTGCATTTCAATACCTGATCAGACAAGACGGAAGTCAGCAAATCCCAGTCCCATGGAACTGTGCTCCGAGTGGATCTGTGGTGTCTGTAATGAGAAAGCAGCTTTAAAGTTTGGCTTTAAAAGCAAACAAAGGAAGAACAACACAACATAAAGCATAGATCAGGGGTGTCCAGTCCCAGTCTTTGAGGGCTGTAATCATGCAGGTTTTAGATGTCTCCTTGATCAAACACACCTGATTCAAATGAAATGGTTCTATTCAACACCTTAAGTTCTGCCCAAGCAGATTGTGATGACTGATCAATCTGATTCTGGTGTGTTGCAGCAGGACACACAACCAGTTTAGACACTCTTGGCATAAACCAAGAACAATTATTTGTTCTTGTAGTTTTCTTACCTCTGTGTCCTCATCAGCAGATTAAAAGCCTGGACAGAGAGCAGACGGGGGCAGCCGGGATCAAGCAGAATACCACGGAGAAGGTGATTAGTGATGTCTTTGGGTGGATAGTAACCGGGCTGCAGTAGGTCAGACAAAAACTGCAAAGTGGCTTCTGGAAAGCTCTCTTCTATGGTACTGTAAACCATACTCAGGCTTCGACGGCACACCATCTCTGAACCAGATCTTTGATCTTCAATAATCTAAGAAATGACATATGGGAAATGAAAAGAAATGCAGGTCATCATCATGGTATATTGTCATGTTATTAGTTAATGTGATACAGAAATATATGTAAATACACAGTCTCTTACTGTAGCCGGAGTTGGTCTAGCCAATGCTTTCTTGAGGGTCTCCTGGCACACAGATTGCCTGTCTTCTCTACTGACAGCTCTGAAGTCCACGTCATATCTGCTTTCTTCGTCCATGTCTTCTCCATCACTTTGCCCTTGCCAAAGCAAAGACTCCGGACTGTCAAGCCTGCAAATTTCTGTCTCCAGCTGCCATTCAGGTGTAGTTTCTGTTAGTGTATGTTCAGAAGGGGAGGGCAGAGTGACTTGGCTCTCATGATCATGAGCTACTGGACTTGTTTTGGAGACAAAGTCAGGCTCAAACATTTTACAAGAGTTTAGTCTGCTTGTAGGAGAGTAGGGAGATGGGTGATCAGAGGGATAGCTTTGTCTAGATCCTTTGTCAAACTCCACTTGCTCCAAGTGGGAGGAGAGATCTTCTCTTTGGGCTTTGTCTTCAGATAAAGAAGCAAATGTTGGTGAAAGAGTGTTGTCATATGAGTGAAAGCCATTTGGTTGAATTCCACTGGTGTTGGTTGCAACTAAGCTTCCATCCTCTGAAATCGGAGAGTAGGCAGGAGTTTGTAGGTGTTGGCATTCTTTATCTTGCAGCTGCATACTTGCAAGTTCCTTACAGTCTTTCTGTTGCTCAGTAGCAGACTTCTCTGCCCAACATGGAGCCTCATCGACTGAAGGCCCTTTGTGAGAACCATCTGATGCAGCAGTTTCCCTCAAATCACTTACATGTCTCTTTGCTTCAGTGTCTTCATTATGTTGTTTAAAACACAATGATACTTGTGAAGGCTCTTTGGTTAAGTGGACAGAACACTCTGGTTGTTTCAGCTCCGTGATATGGGTTTCAAGAAAAGACCATCTTTTCAATTTCACAACTGGCGTGCAGCTACTGGAATGTGCTGTGAGGTTTTGATCCAGGTCTTGTGATGGGGAATCCACACGTCTTTGCTTTGCCATTTTGGCACCACAGTCCTGCTGTGGAGCTTTAACACTGGCGTCTCTTAAAGAGTCGTCTGGTATACTAAAATCAAGGTTGACTAAGATGTTAGTTTTAATCGAACTGTCTTTTTCTAGCTGACTGCAATCATGTGATGCTAAGTTCTTTGTCTCTGGGTCTGTCTTTGCTGCTTCACTTTCAGTCAAGTCGATGACTGATGCACCAGTGGAATCGCGTCTTTTGCGTAGTTTGAGCTCTGGAAAAGCCCATCTTGGATCTGTGAGGTCAATAAAGCTCTAAAGAATGAGAGAAAGAAACATAAAGAAGTGTCAGTCAAATCAAAGATTGCTTTCATAATTGCAGAAAAATGATCAATTAAAGATAATTAAACATTCATTCATTCATTTTCTGAACCGCTTAATCTAATTTAGGGTCGCAGGTAAGCTGGAGCCTATCCCAACTGGCTTTGGGTGACAGGCAGGGTACACCCTGGACAGCTAGCCATAACTAAACATGAATTTATCAATTCAGTTACAATTTAACAGGCTTTTTCCCCCATGGGAAACATTACCAAAGCAAGAGTAAAGAGAAAAAGATGGCAATTATAAAAAAAAAAAAAAAAAAAAAAAAAAAAAATATTGAAAGAATGTAAATCAACACTGAGGTGGCAGAGTTATGTAGGATGGCAGTGTTACACCTGTTAATTATGTGGATATAGAGCAAGTTGGTTTTATACAAAATTAAGGTAAAAAAAGAAAAGAAAAAAAAAGGTATACATGTTGAAATTTAAAAAAACTATGCCTCTGTTTCCAGAGGAATAAATTCACATTATAAATTTACATTTTCAGTTGTTATGAGAGCTTTTACATGTATAGATAACAGGAAAGCAAGTTTTTTGTTGTTTGTCAGTGACATCAGAATCATCTCAGCATTACAAAAGATACTTCTGTCACCTGAGAAAAAATTAAGCAAAATTATATAACAAAAAGAAAATCAGAATATGATTGTGCCATTTTTTTTTCTATCATTCTGCATCTTACAAGGCATTTTTCAAGAAGCAGGCAAAGATGACTTGTGCAAAATGTGAACAGCACAATGATGAGATTGTTTACACATAAGCTGTGATGGAAACAGAATCAATTTGTGGTTTAGACACTTTTTTCTTTTTTGCAGTAAAATACCTTATTAGAGCAGCATTAACCCTCCAGGTTAATGAAGGCAAGTATCATTCAAATCATAATTAACACCGTTCATAAACAAAATACTTGTTTACATTCGCTAAAGTACGTTACAAATTAGTTAATAAACACAGCGTTAGCAGCTCAATCCAACGAGAAATTACAGCTGCTAATTTATAATTCTGGTCCCATCACTTTGACAGAGAATTTGTTGACGAGTAACCTGTCAGACTTAAACACATCGCTGTTGATATTTTTTTTTTCTTCTTCTTCTACTTTTTTTTTTTTTTTTTTTTTTTAAATAAATGCGAGAAGCAACTTTAAATATTTAAAAGTCTGTGGTTTACATGGTTTAAAAATATTTTTGTCTTACTTTTATCATGCTCGCGCCTGGTCGCCCCTCGATACATTTTTTAATTCAGCACATCTGGTTGACATGCATTCCGTCGTCAGCAAGAAAAGCAGAGCGGTAAAACGGCACCATTACAGCCTGGCTGGTTGGAACAGTAACAAAGTGACAAGACGAAAAGTGTTACACGGCAGCCCACAGAGAGTAACTATGGCAACGGGCATAACAATTCACGTCCATCTAGTTATAATATTTGAAAAGTTAACATTAGTTTCCCAACTTTTTGAAACAAATTGTTTTCTTCAATTTCAGTTAAATAATAACTATTATTACTTTGAAGGCGATTGAAGGGATTCAGTGGGTAAAATATGCACAATACCTAAAATTAGAGTGACACAGACAAGTTCTAAGATTTCATAAAACTATGTTTGTTTGTTTTTTGTCTGTTCGTTTTTAGACGCCTCATTGTGCGCTAAAGAGAACCAGAGTCGCCGCCATATTGGATGGGTCTCAGCTTTTCAGTCTTGCTGCAGTCAACGTAGTTTCCCCACATAACTGTTTTCTGTGGAACAACGCGTTAATACTACACACAAACAAAACACTTTTCTACATAATTGGTTTATAAATAATGTTAACACACTGAAAAATCTGCTAAATGTAAATTATACATTTTACTCCTATTAGGTGTTTATGGAAATATATTATATTGACGCTTCACAAAGAGTTATACACGATAACATAATTACCTCCGCCAAGAGGTTATGTTTTTGCAGTCTTTGTCTGTTTGTATATTTGTGTTCAAGATAACTCAAAAAGTTATAGACGGATTTTCATGAAATTTTCAGAACTTGTTGGAAATATAAAAAAAAGAACTGATTTCATTTCGGTGGTGATCCGGATCACTGTTTCCAGGAACTTTTTAAAGGCTTTGGCGGAGGTTTGTGTTTTTCTTGGTAAGTTTTGAATTGCACAATTTGATACAATACTTTATTTTCAGGCTTTGTACAACTGTATCTCTATATGAATAAATTAATAAATGTTTTAAAGAAAAAGGGGGGAAAAAAAGAACCGTAGTCAAGAGAAAGCCAGCAACTATTAGTTGAGCAATACCCAGCAAATACTGAAAGCAGATTGTGTGGAATTAGGCTAAATTTCACAAAGTTGAATAATTATTTGTTAATTGACCATATAAAAATAGATAAATCAAAATGCATCAATAAACAATCAAACATGTTAGTATCAAATTCATTTTAGCATTTATTTTTTTTGTAGCTACCTTATGTCTGTTAAAAAGCATTATAAGAATTATATAGCACCTCTTTTTTAAGTTTGACAACAATAATTCTGCCTTCTGTAATAAACCAAACTGTGAAAAAAAATCAGGTAAAAATATGTGAAGTTATTGTTGTGGTTGGACCTACACTGTACAAATAAATGCATTGGAGGCGCATGAGAGACCCATCCAAGATAGCGGTGCGATGAAACATCAGCTCATATAGGCAGCGTGATACCATGCAGCGTCTATGTATATATGGTGTCTATGGTTTCAACAAAGTAGCCTTAAAGTGAAACTGGTTTTACCTTGTTTCTGGTTTAATGCAGATCACCAACTGCGTGGTTTTTCACACATTGCTCTCACCAAAGGGCTGTTTTCTGCAATGTGCAACAAAAAGCCACGCATTTAAATGTCAAATTAGTTTTAAGTAAAATGTGGTTTTCTTTAAAATCTGTCTTCTATCATTTTTTTCTCTCTAGTTTGTATTCATGCCATGTAAAATTATTTCTGTTTAAATAAAGGAAATGATTTACTAACACAAGCCTATAGTTTATTCACAACAGAACACATTAAACACAATAAATGTTGAAAGTGAGACATCTTACTATTTTATTACAACATATGAGCTCATTTTAAATTTTCTGGCAATTGCAACAGAGCTATGTTTGCCTCTGTGCAGCATCCCCTCTTCCATCAATGATCTGTAGCACAGTTGCTACATTACAAGTTATGTTCTGTGGTTGTTATAAATGTGCTATACAAGGAAACTTGACTTTGACCAACATTTTGTTGTGAAATATCATTTAGAAATTATGACATTCTGTGTTAATTTTTCTTTACACAACAGAAAATCAAACTTCTTTTAATCTGGGTTGAGTTTTGATAACCTTAAGCTCTGGCATAGTCCATCTTGGATCTGTGTCGGGAATGAAGGCGCACCAGTTTGAAATGAAATGAATGAGATAAAAATGAAATGAAATGAAATGAAAAATACTTTATTAATCCCCAAAGGGAAATTCAATATTGTAGTATATAATAATTAATTTGAGGAGGTCTTGTTTCGGAGGCTGATGGCTGCTGGCAGGAATGATCTTCTGTATCTTTCAGTCTTGCATCGAACCTGAAGAAGCCTCTCACTGAACACACTTTGTTGTTTCTTCACTGTGTTGTGGAGAGGGTGTGAAGAATCCTCCATCATCTCCATCAGCTTGTGCAGCATTCTTCTTTGGACAATCAGCTCCAGCGGCTCCAGAGTTACTCCAAGCACAGAACCAGCTTTCTTGATCAGTTTGTTGATTCTCTTCAAGTCTCTGGTTCTGATGCTACTACCCCAGCAGATGGTTGCAAAGCTGACTGCACTCTCCACAACAGACTTATAGAAGATATGCAACATCTTGGTGCAGATGTTACACGATCTCAGCTTCCTTAAGAAGTAGAGTCTGCTCTGAGCTTTCTTGTAGATGTAGTCAGTGTTGCATTTCCAGTCCAGTTTGTTGTCCAGCTGAACTCCAAGATACTTGTATCTTGGAGTTAATCTATCTATATCTATATATCTATCTATATCTATATCTAGTTTACCGCACACTGAACTGCAGAGTGCATCATTGGAGTCCCTCTGCCCCTATGCAGACTCTGAACCGCTCCAGGATTTAAGAGGACAGGGAATATCCTGCATGAATCCTCTCTTAGCCTGCACACAGTCTTTTTGAACTGCTCTCATCTGGCAGGCATGTCAGAACCCAGCAGACCAGAACTACCAGGCTTCTTCCCCGCTGCAGTCATTTAATAGAGGAGATAAACAATCAACCAGTTGCACAATCCATAATGGCACCTCATCACTCGTGTTTCCTTAACACTGTTCCACTCCTGCATCTATTGTATATAGTGGATATTAGATCTTTAAATAATATTTGCAGAGATGTATAATAACGAAGTAGAACTACTTCACTACTGTACTGAAGTAGTAAAACGTGGTATCTCTACTTTATTGAAGTATTTTTTTCTCCTCCTTCCACTTTTACTCCACTACATATGTTGGATCACAATGATACTTTTACTCCCAATACATTTTTATTGTCCTTCCTCATTATTCGTTACAATAGCAAAAAAAAAAAAAAAAAAAAAAAATTACTATGGTAGTTTGTTTTGACTACAACTGCCCCGACTGTAGATGGCTCTGTCATCATCTATCTGCCTTCACCTGGCTTTAGCATACAAGAATATATGAGAACGATATGGAAGGAGAACTGGCAAAATCTCCAATACCCTCTTTACCAAGATCAATACCCCAATCTACAAAATATGACTTCTTTATACATACTGGCTTAAGAAGGGAATTACTTGTGAAGGAAAGAAAAATAAAGAGTGAAGAGGAGGATGTGATGCCGTAAGTGGGAAAGGGCATGCTTGTTCTGATTTTACTTATAAAGAGGTGTGTTCAGTGGTAATGTGTGCCCTAATTACTTTCTCCTTCACAGAAGAACTAGCTAATAAGTGACCAACTTGCCTTTTAGTTGCCAAAAGTTATGAATGAAGAGAGATGTCTTTACATAAAAAAACAGATTTAAAGTATACTTTAAGAAGGGGAAAAAGCTATGGAGGGAAATAAACACACTTGATTGTTTGATTTTATTCCCCAAGTATGTTCTTATTCTTGTACTACTGCTCCAGCCAAAGGATTTTTGAATGTCAAGCTAAAAATTTAATAAACAATATAATATAAAAGGTTGAATGTTGTCTTAAATAACTACACAACACACTGGAATAATTTTACTTTCAGTACTTGAGAAAAACTAATTTAAAACTGCTTGCACTACTTCAGTACAAAAAAATGTTAAATACTTTAGTACTTCTACTTAATTGGAGCATATCAAGAACACTTCAGTGTCTACTTAAGTGACTTAATTTATAGAGTACTTGTACTTGTTTCTTGGTTTCTAGTTCTTTATACATGTCTGCATATATGTAATTGTAATTTTTATTTGTTTATACTGGCAAAAGAAATCGTTGTATGTGGTCATACTTGGCAAAAAAGCTGATTCTGACTTTGTCCAACAGCATCCATAACATAAAAGGCTCAAGCCCTTGTTTAAAGAGCAAAGAAATTATTTCAGCATTAGGTCTTTTGCATTTCCACTGAGATTTACGGGGGAGACTATGCAAATTTAGTCCGTTGAGGTGCGTCACTCCACCTCAACCCTCCAGCACACTGGTCACACAGGGAAATGTGCTTCAGCTGTACTAACACAAGATCTGATAATGTTACACACTTCTACTGGTTATGGATATTTTTCTTTCCACATTAGAGTAAAACTGACATGGAACCATTAAAAATGAGAATGTTCCTTCCTTCCTTGTACGAACTGAGAACATTCACACTGATAAGTCCTCACTGGGCCGCTGCTTAGTGCTTGGTTTCTGTAACTGGAGTAAAATTGGTTGATAAAGACCCCTTATAGGACCTGGAAAATGTTCCTGTAGTGAAAGAGCAGTTAACATGAAAAAATATGTTGAAGTGTTTATTAAAAAAGAAATAAAAAAAAAAAACTAGAAAAGCATTCGGAAACTGTAGACTTCCACCAAGCAGCTCACGTCCACCCTGTTTTAGTTCTAAATTCGATTTATATGGATACACTATTAGATTTCTACACAATGATAATGTGTCTTGGCTACATTTTTATGTTTGTTGCATGTTTATATCTTAATTTGTTCCCTTGCAGGGACGAAACTTTCACAGATCCCCTAATTTTCTAGTTTTGGATCAGACAGACAAACAGGCAGAAACGCGGGCAGCAACATAACCTCTGCCACCTCCTTGGCAGAGGTTGACAAAAAAGCTTTTGCTGTTAACATGATAGCAGAGCAAGGAAGTAAACCAGTTTATTTAGTATGTGGTTGCAGACTCCACAGCAACAGTAAGAAAAAGCACAGAGCTGAAGCAAGTTAGCACTAAAAATATGCTCTGCAGCAAAAATCCATTAAAGCCATTAAAAAATTGGATGTGTGTACTTAATATTTTGAAAGTTTTCATATTTATACCTCCCACCAGATCAGGCAGCTATTTCCAGAGTGTAGACAACAATCTCACTGGACAAAAGCAGTGGAAGGACACAAACATAATAAAAGAAGAAAAGTGATAAATGAACAAGTCCTGTGTGCAGTGGGGGCAATTTACTGGTTTTGTTTGTAGTCTGATGCCTCTGAGAAGCGAGCAGAAACATGTGGTGTCTTATATCTGACCCTAACTCCTGATGGCAACGTGAAGCCATGAGGCATATTCTCGATGTCGTCTACACAGGGGTTATTATGACTTCACTGTAGGTGGGGTTTTGTAAGCCTACAACATTCTTGCCGCTCCTTGTAGCTTCTGTCAAAGCACATCTGTCCATTTCATGTGAAGATAGTGATCTATTGGTTTTTGCAAGATAAGTGTTTTAAGCTTTTACCTCGTCCATCAAGAAAACTAGGAATACATATATGCATACACACATACAGATACACATATATATATGTGTGAATATGTATAGTTATATATGGTATATATGGTTATATACAGACATGTCTCCATCATGTATGAAAAATAACACACACACATTATCTATATTATATATATATATATATATATATATATATATATATATATATATATATATATATATATACACATGTATATATATATATATATATATGTATCACCAAATACTCTGTTTCCTCCTTTGAGGGCTTCACCAGGCCTGTAATACTAAACATCCTACCAGTTTTGAAGAATTGGACTAATATGGATGTTTGTAAAGATCCAAGTTCATCAAAGTTCTGAAACAGTCATGTGACTGATAAACATCCGTGACCCAGCACCACCAACACGTTTCCATCATGTGTGAAACATGTTAGACCATGAGCCTTTTCCTGCCTTCTGTTTTTTTTCTTTCCATTTGTTCTGATTATAAAAGCTGATATGGGTTTTATCTCCACAAGAGCAATTTCTAATAACTGCAGCACTTTACTGAGTCTAATGGACCGGTAATTTTCCATTTAATGGCTGTGTTTAGAGATCTTTTGTCAGGTAGTCACCTTTCTGCACTTCACCGTGAACAGCTAACAACTCAACCTCGTCACCTTAAATCGTCTATGAAGCACAAACATGTCACTTTTGGCTCCGAAACTTTTTTTTCTCAGGAAACATTCCAGTTCCCCCTCGAGCCTGTAAAAACTAAGATCTGACATGTGATAGCAGACTGGTTCTGGTTTTTATTATCGTATCTGATGAAAGTTTATCCATTGACTTACCGGTGGGATGTTGAGGGCTTCAATATCGATGCGTACTTCGGACAGCGGCAATGGGCCCGTCTTTGTGGTGTATTCACTGTAAGAACCGAGGATCTCCACATCTGAATCGTCTGAGCTGACAATGATAACATCATCCATGTCTTTTCAAGTTTTGTGAAACCCAATCCGCAGCAGGAGCTAACTAGCATCACCTCATGCAGAGCCGTGATTCTGGACACTGTCCGGAGCAAACACGACCTGTCGACATTGTCAAAGTCCTCATAATGTTATGTTTAAAACACACTGAGTAAACTCACTGCCTAGCATTCGGCATTTCCTTGTTAAAACTCAGAACCACATATTCCACATACTGTTGTGGATTTGAAGTTTGTTTTTATCGTCACAAGTTGGCAATCGTGAAGCTAAGCTCCAAGACAAAACAAGACACGAAAGGCATGTTAGGTTTAGTTTCTGTAGAAGCTTCCTGGTTTTTCTTATTTTTCTTCTGGTGAAAGGAGGATGGCAAACTTACAGTTGTCTCCACCTGCTGTACGGGAACGTCAATTTCACATAAATTCGCTTCATGTATGTACACTTTTATCATGTGGAGAACAGAGTTGTTCGACACATATGAATACGTTTGGTCGCATAAAATTAAAGTAGTTCACTTTCAACATCGCATTATGTGCTAAGAATGATTGTTGTGTGCATTGCAGTTAGTGTATTTAGTATTAATTACATTATATATCAACATTTATGAACATTAATGAGGGGCAATACTGTAATTGGAAATAACAAAACATTTTACAAAAGTTTTATGACTATCAAGACATTCTTGGTTTCTAAAATAAACCAACAATAGTCCCTTTGTTAAAATACAAGAAATTATACAAGAAAATTTTGTGTAAAGTTTGTGAATTTGGCTATGTTATTGTTGTTCTGTGTTAAAGACATCCATTTTTTTTTTGTTTATTTATTTATTTTTTTATTGTTGCACTGTTTTAAAATCCAACATCTGTGATGGTATGAAAGTGGAATAAGTAACCTATACACATGTGAAAGCATGAAAAATGCTGAATTGGCATGTTAGTTTTGAAGAAAGACATTCAGTCAAAAGATGACTTCTCTGTTTTTCCCTCAATGTCCTAAAACTCATGTCAGTTCCTTCTCACTTCTCACAGTCGCTGTCAGCATTATTACTGACTCCATTATGAGTCAGGGCCAAATAACTGCTAACAACCACATAACATTTCTGATTGACATGAAAAACTGATTAAAAATGGATTGAATTAGGCTGAATTAATTTGCTTGTTGCTAGCACAAAAAGTACTGATGTTACATACTGTGTACATTGTTGAAGTTGACCATATGCTTAGTATTCTCACTAACATGAAATGAAACTTGAAACAAACCCGCCAACATTGTGTTTTCCTCCTCATTACCACAGGAGGGCACTCATGTAATAGAAAAGATTTCTAGATTTGAGCAACGTGCCCATGCACACACATACAAATCTAACTACAGATCAGATAAGTTTTTATAGCGTTTGTTTATCAAATCAATCTTTAATTAGCCCATATTGATGCCTGTTTTCAATTTTTTTTTGTTGTTGTTGTTTTTATTTTGTGCAAACAGATGCCTCATGTTGAGATGCAAATCTGGTGGTATCAATCTCTGATAGTCCTGACTGTAATGAGGATGAAAAACTAAAACAAAACAATGCCTTAATGAACACAGTCCTGCCAGAAAGATATAAACCCAGTTAGGCTGAAGTATGAGGAAAAAGACATGCAGCATCCCTGCATGCGTAAACTGTCCATCGACAGCTTGTTAAGCCCATTTCAGCTGTGACAGTTTCCTAAGCTGCAACATGCACTCATTGGCTTGTTGTCAGCTTACAGGCTTGTTTGTGATGCCGTTTACTCCATATACCTCAGCATTAATAATTAAGATTAAAATAATATTTGAACTAAGGAAAACACACATTTTCTAGGAAAGCAGGATGTTATTTTGTAGGTTGCACTTATTTTTTCAAAGAAATGTACATTTTTATCTTGATGTCTCATATAATTGGATGAAAAAGGTTATTAACCTCAAATGTCCGCAACCATTACATACTGTGTGGAATATCAGGCTGGATGAGTCATCTCAGGCAAACACATACAACCTCCTGACACGGATTCAGAAACATGAAGACTTTATTAAAGTGATTAAGCCATAAAGGCGGCATTTATGTCAATGCCTTCTCTGCTCCTTGGAAATTAGCCTTACCTTTTTAACATATAAATACAGAGGATTTGTTTTTCAGTTTAAAACAGGATACAAGCCCTCCAAAAAGAAACAGAGTAAAGTAAAAAAAAAAAAAACAAAAAAAAAACAAAAAAAAAAAAACAGGAAAATAAAAGATGCAGTCACTATTCCTGCAGGATGTTAACTTAGAAAAATAAAACATTAAACGTAGAGACACAAGACAATTATGTTTGACAGTTATTAACTAATTTAATGAAGAAAATTGTTGCATTTTTTTATTTATAGATTTTTTTATTACTCCATTTTCTATTAGATTATTTCCAGGCTATGTGGTATAATGTCAAGCATGCAACAGTGAGTGGTGATGCTGTCTTTTTGATAATAACGTTATGTATCTTCATTATTTCTTTTAGCATAATAACCACAATAAAATCTTGATGAAAAAGGAGGTTCACAGTAAGTAAGATAAAGCAGGAGAGTTGAGGAGACTTTGAAAGAAAAAAAAAAGCTTCAAATATTCAGATGCCCATATATGGACACAAATTAAAGATGGAATTCTTCATCAGCAGTCGAGCGTGCCGTTTTCTGTTGTAAAAGGTGAACGAAAGCCCGCCGGTATTCATTAGTAGTTACTTGTGTTGGAAAGCACTGATATTTAACATGACTCCAGCTGGATTTAGAAAGTTTTGAGGAGATTCAATGACGATTATGCAACTAAAATAAGAGAAAAAGCACCTTTTTATAGAAATATTTATTATTAATTTGGTAAGATGTCCTCACTACTGTTTCTCTTTTTGAATATATTACAAGAAAATGACATTTTTAACAATGAATTTCATGTTTTGCACTTACTTCTTATTTTCTGATGCTAGGTCAGGGATAGTCTCATTATGGTTCAACTGCAGCTTTTACTGCCTGTTTACTGTATTACACTAATTTATATAACTTCAACATTTGAGCAATTTAATCTGAAATTGAAAGCATTGTTTACACCAAGTGTTGCTTTCTCTCGTCTGTATCACCAGGTATTTTCTCAGAATAATAAAGCTAATGATAACAAGAAACTGTCAGCAAAGCATGCTGGGAAGACAGATTTTGCATTATAGGACTCTACTAAATTCATTTAAGGAGTTTGCGAAGGTGCTATCTTTAAGTTGGAGATGTTTTAAAAATATTGTGAGAAACTGAAGTCACAAAACTGAAGTCTGACTCTCCATAGAGGGCAGAAATATGCAGTTTAATTACAGAATGTCAGAAGATTTGATTGTTAAACAGCGGGAGCACCAGATATGTGCATGATACTAAATGCCTGAATAGAAAAGGTTGATTTCACAACAATATAAATGGCAGCACAGGATGAGAAGGATTACTTTCACATCTGAGCCAATCAGGGAGGAGAACAGCACATATCTCGGTAAACAGGGAATTAACTTATCCAAACAGCAGTCCTAGTTACTTTTCCTTGGTATGTACTTTTACTAAGCAAAGAGAAGCATCCCAGTTCAGCACACTGCAGCATCAGTTACTATCAAGATTCTTGCTTGTTGTTTTCTGCCGTACCAGTTCCTACTTATTCTCTGATGTTGATTCTGCTCCGTGACTCCCTCAGCTAGCAATTCAGATCACTCACATATCCTTCAGCGGGGTTCCACAATCCCTAAAACACACTGCCTCAAGGCCCTGACATTTCAAGCTGACATCAGCAATCCCTGACAATGAAATGTCCCCCTGCTGCGTCTCTTCACATCTCCTCCGCTTTTTTTTATTTTTTATTTTACTAGCAGAGTGGTAGGAGGCTTTCGTTAAAAACTTCTGACGAAAAAAACAAATAATTAGAAAAATAAAAAACTGTCTAACAGTTTATTGTTCATAAACAGATCAAAGCAAAAGTAAACAAAAATCAGCAAAGAGGAACAAAAGTGGACACAAGGAAATGAAAGCGGTCAAAGAGTCTTATAACACCTCATGTCACGCTATCCAGCATGGTTTCCCTAACTAAAAACAAAAGCCCTTCGAGCTTGTCAAACATCTGTCTCCAGGTGCCACAATAGTCATCCATGTCACACTCCATAAATCATCATTTTGCAATTATCACACATTATGAATTGGATTAGGCCAAATAATACATATATCTTACCAAAGAAAATATAAAAAAAAACACAGAAATTACAACTATATTGCACATCTGGGGAAAAAGTAGCACTTAAAAAAATTCCAGATGTTGCAGATATCATCTACAAATGCACAAAAAGACACAATGCTCTATATAGAAGGGAGACACAACAGTAAATTATTTTTACATAAAATCTGTGTAGTTTTACTTCAAGTTTTTACAATGCAACACATTTCAAGCTGGTGTGTTTGTACTAATAACTTGATTTTTTTTTTTTTTAACACGTTCACTGCATTTATTTATCTTTTCACTGAACAATAAGACTTTGTGTACTGAAAACAGCGCAAACTATTTGCAACATATCAATGTTCACTCAGTACACTGAAGAGCTAATCAGAGATCTGTGTTCCTGACAGACCAGGCAGCTCCTCACAGCAGGTTGAATCCGATACAGCAACGTATGGAAGATGTATGGTGTGCTTGCAGATGTGGAAAATGCAGCCACAAAAGAAAAGATATCATAATTTTAGAAAGTCATTTGTGGCCTATAGTGGTCAGTTAAGCCTAATAATGGTTTTATGTCTAAATCTAACCAGCAAGTGACAAAATTGCTGATATAAACTGTTGCTGCGTTATTGACTGAAAGTGCTTTAAAAATGTATCGCTATGTGTTGGACACATAGATGAGTGCAAGCACTCCACTATCCAACCTTTACCCAGTTCTTCCTAATAGGATTTAAGGATTTTATCGCTTTTTCAGAAACACTACAGAATGATGTTGACATTGACTCCGATGTGGAAACACTCATATGAGACATATTTCCTTCCTGGCAATTGTATGGTAGTTTAAACAAAGTCATTGTTGTATTTAATAAACTTAATGATTGTTCCAAATTGTTGACATATAATCCTGCTAAGCCGTCTTTAAATAACTAAAAAACAATCTTTAAAACAGAGAGAATCATACATCTAAAATGCTGGTGGATGCTGCATTCTTCGGATAGGTAACACAGTAACTGCTTTGAACATTTTAGCTAGAGGTTTGTTGCCAGAGGGCAGAATGGGAAGAGACTGGGTAAAGCATCCCAAATAATCCCAGCAGATGTCCAGGCAGGCGAGGTGACAACATGTGAGAGAAAGAGAGATCTGCTGGTAGAGAGGTGGAGTGAAACAGCAGCTTACACAGTTAACAGGTGTCAGCTGTCATTGCAAGAACATAAAAGGATGAGCAAGCTGTGTCGAACAGCAATAGCACAAACACCGATGCTTTCTAAAAAAGCATCCGAGAGCCAAGTGATACCATTTCTGTGTGGCTGCTTGCATCATGCTCTTAAGCTCTTTAGGCTGTGGCTGCCACAGAAATCCAGCCGCATGTCAGTAACCTGGATTTTTTTTTTTTTTTTTGTCCATGAATGTGGAGCAGCGGAGTATTTCTAACAGGGTTCATCTGAGTGGCAGAGCATGCCAGGTCCAGAGACAGCGGAGGCTGATCCTGGACCAAAGCCCAATGACTCACTCTGCAATCTGTGACCCCTGAGGCTGATGAGTGTCACACCAGGATCCTACACCGGACAGCTATGAACTACTGGAACCAATATCAATGTCATTCATCCACATTCTGTAAACACTTCAAGGCAAGCTGCAGTGGAAACTCCTGCACACGATAAATTCATGAATCTGAAGTTTTTTATGCAACACTCTTTTACGAATAAGAGAAACAATCAAGGAAGTCAACCATGATAAAAAAAAAAAAAAACATGTGTCCTTAATAGTCAAATTTCATAAAAGGTGATGCTGTCTGTGAGGATAAAGAGGAGCAAGTTCACTTCATAGGAGGAGGAAACGATAACAGGAACACAGGCCAAGGTTGCATTTAAAATCAGACCTCTAATGAGCACAGAGGAATATCTGGAATACTAACTATTCACTTAGAGGCTTGGATGTGTTCAAAGCAGAGTCAGAAGACTGCAGAGATTAAGACTTAACAAGAATAGTTTCAGGAGAAACGACTCCATTTTCACAGTTGTTACTGGAGGACATGAGCCATGAAGGTCTAATTCAAGCCACCTAATGTGGGAACACTGGACAACTTTGTTAATTGTACTGGAACCTGTTTAAAGTCTTGGAGTTTCACAAAACATCTTCAGTCTGATTGTTGACCATCCAACTATCCATCCATCCATCCATCATCCATCCATCCATCCATCCATTCATTTATGCATGTATCCAACCATCCATCCATCCATCCATCCATCCATGCTGTGAGGGTCTGCTGGGAACGTCTGGCAGAGTATCCTGTCTCCAACTCCTCAGTCTGATTGTTGGCAATACCTCAAAATCTGGAGCCTCACTTGTAAGAAATATCATAATTCATAAATTTAAACTTGGATCGTTCCCTACAGTGTAAGGACACTGTAGGGAAGACTAAAGCAAGTTACAGTTAATCTGTTTATAACTACAGATCTAAAATCACAAATGAGAGCTTAATCAGGAAAATCCATGGAGCAAACGTTAAATGATGAAATCTAGTGCAGAGATTGAAGTATGTGATAAAAAAAAAATGTGGATGTGGTAAAAAAAAGAAAGAAAGAAAACTTCAATTTTGCCAAAGGCAACCACTTGTTTGGCAGCATGAACTGGTAATTGATAGGTGGGTGGTAGGAAATGTGAAGACAACTCATTTGATGTAGGAGTCAATTTGTGTCTAATTTAGCATCATAGCGGATGAGCTACATCTACTGGGCATGAGCACATGTACAGTGGTGACAAACTGGTTGGGACTGAAAAGTCAGCTGATGTTTGCATGTCGACATGACGCAGACACAATGTTCCATCCACAGATTTAAAGCTGAACTTTTTTGAATTACCCACATTTTATTTGATTTCTTAATTCTCTGTGAATTCTATCCACGTTTTTGTTTTTCTGCAAACATTTAGATGAAACCTCATTGTCAGTGTTGCATGTAGTTGAAGTAAAAAACTGAAGCACCTACTGGTCCTGAGTGGGTGTGCTTCAGTGTTTGACCAGTCCTGTTTGACTACAGTCCCTTTGCCTGTTTCAGAGCAGACATCCTCCTACACCACAGAGCTGCTTTCACCCAACCAAAACCTTCATCACTGCCACATATCCCACAACACAGAGCACTATTCTTCACACATAAAGTACATCTTATCACATCCAGCTTTTCTGTACTGAAAAAGAGATGCCTGGTCTAAAGGCATACAAAGCAATCTGATCAACAAAGTAAGTCTAAAATAAATAAATAAATGGACAAAGATATTAATTATAACAATGCTGCGTTGTAGAATTGTGATGAAATGATATGCACGGTTAAATGCACGGTCACAGCTTATTTTGATTATTGCTCCAAGTATGACCTCATCCAGACTCAGATGATCATGTTTACATGGTGGAATCTTATTTAGAGTAATAATTTAAATGGATATTATGGAATTTTGGTGTGTGTGTGTGTGTGTGTGTGTGTGTGTGTGTGTGTGTGTGTGTGTGTGTGTGTGTGTGTGTGTGTGTGTGTGTGTAAAATCAGTTTATCAATCAATCAAACATTTTATTGTCAATTTCTGAAGTATTTGATTGGAGAGAGTTCAGCTTTCTGACAACCTGCTAAGTGCATACTCCGGTATACCTCCGGTAAAAGTAGTCACTTGCTTGAATGACATATTTATTTCTCAGCTAAGTTCAGTTCACCTCCCTGTAATTTGTGAGGAAACATCCAAAAAGTCACTTGTCTGTAAAAGCCATTTGACGCTCCTGCATGGAGACGGTGAGTTCAGAGAGTGGGACGTCACACAACTTGACTCATGCCCTGAACAATACAGAGAAATCTTACAGAAATGTGTCACAGAAAGTAGAGAAGTGTACATTTACTTGATTACTTCTCTTCCTCAGAGCCAGCTGGTGTTGTACATGGTTGTAAATCCTGATTAATCCCCTTTACAATGAGGTATTATTTCTAAAAATCCTGCTTCTGTGGAAGGAAGGACACAGCTTAACATGAGGACAGTCACACACACACACACGCACACAGCTCTTCCAAAATGAACGGCGACCCTTGCTATGCTCACCTGTTGGTATTTGCTTCTGTCTGGAGCTGCCAAGTGAGCGACAGCCACAGATGTATGGCTGACATCTGTTTTGCATCAAACATGCAGGCAGGCATATTAGAAGAAGATTCTGGAGCCAGTGAGGATCCTGTATCTCAAGAATCTGGGACTTGACTCCATCGTCATGACAATGCTCTTCCCCACAGGAATGGGATTCCATCTGTAGCTAAATGTGATCAGGCCAGTGACCTGCATGAGCAGGAGATGCCAAGCTGTTGTGGTGGAATATGGATCTTCCACATGGAGGTCCTTTACAGTGTAAAATGGATAAAGTGAAAAATGGCCTTTGTGATGTTCTTCCTTATTATTGTGTAAGTGTAAACATCTGATCCACATATCAACTCAAAATGAGCAAATACCAAGGAGAATATTTATTGTTGGGAACTTTGGCACATTTTTTGGCGCACAACCCTCATCTGTTGCTCATTCTACCGAAGCATGATATTTACAAGTTATGCCAGAAAAGGATTTTGCCACACTTTTGTTCCAAAGTTTATTTATTTCTGCAAATGGGACATAAAAAAGAATTGCTTTTGCACATTTACACGTCTCCGATCCAACTGCAGTGTAAGTGTGTTTCAAGTCAACATCTCTCCTGTAACATTACTTTCACAAAAAAATTCAAATAAAAAGAAATCTTTTGATTATTCCAGATTACTACATCTTTAATGTTTTCTTTGTGGTAATTCTGGTAATTCCTACAAAGTCTGAAAATCTTTGGCGATGTTGTGACTCATCCTTTAGCACTGGAGTCAACATTATGATCATTTTATATTTAATTTGTTTCCATATTGCAGACATACAGCTGCATATGTTATTTTGGTGTGGCAGGGACTTCTTACAGGGTTAAAATGTGAGGATCGCAGAGGAGAAGTTCCCTCTGTTACTAATTCTTTTAACTGTACAATTGCTTTCTCATACGTAATTCATTTAAGACATTTAAATATTTCTTCTAAAAATTCAACTAATTAAATCATATTAGAAAACTCAAGACCGATGCTCTCTCTAATTCTTCTTATCTGATCATTGAGCTTACTACAACGAACAAAAATCCTGGGAGTTGTGAGTCATTGGCAGCATTTCCCAGATAAAGCAAATGGATGGATTTTTAGAGCTTTCTGGGGAAAACAATATTTAAACTGAACCCTTTGCTGAAGACAAGATCAAATTGCTAAGAACTCTTTTCTCCATTATTCAATTTTCCCTTTCAAATGAGACCAAAGAAAACCAGATCACATCAAACACTTTGAACACAAACAACCCCACGTTATCCATTTCAAGTTCGCAGGGAAGCTGGAGCCTATCCCAGCAATCACTGGGCGAGAGGCAGGGTAAACCCTGGACAGGTCGCCAGTCCATCACAGCATGAACCTTTAGTCTACAAACGTTGATAGCTTACTGGAGTGTTTTCATGGAGCAGCACATCTGCAGAAATGATGCCAAACTGGCTGAAGTTTGTGAATTTACTGAGATTAGATCATTGTTCTGAACAACTCTTCTATAAACCTTTCTTGCTTTTTCACATTCAGCAGTTGCCTTGCTAAAGTGGCATCCTCATTTGAGGTTTCTTCTTCTGTCAGGAGCGTACTAATATTATGTGACCTTCAAAGATGGATAAATCTTGATTTTAACATTCCAGTGTGGTTTTGTTTAATAATGGGGAAAAGTCTGAGGAAAATCTTGTCTGTTTAGGGAAAAAAAAGCAAAGGTCGGCGGTCGTGTATGTCTTCTGACCTACCAAACCAGTTAACAATGCTAGCAACACTCGTAGAACGTGGCGCATGTAGAAGAAGTGTGATAACTGAAGAAAATAAAACCATGTGAATCACGGTGTAGCTGCGGCACAAACAGACTCCTTCCCACTCCGTTGTATAACATCACTTAGGAGTGTACACTACAAGCTGCATCAAGATGCATGTATGGTTTTTAAAAAAAAGCATGCAGGTACCGAACACGTTAAATCTCTGCACAGAATTTTAACTATGACAAATCACCTGAAACTTGAGATGAGGTTTCACACACCACCACAGATCATTTATTCTGGGAATGTTACATAATCCAGCAGTGGGTTTTGCTCTCATCCAGCCAAACAGCCTTCTTAGAAGAAAACAGGAAGGTAAGAGGATTGAGGCAGCCAGAAAAACACAGCCATCAGTTGCCTCTATACAAGGTGATTTCCTCGGATATCTCTGTTTTATCTGCAGACGATTGTGCATTGTAGTGAGGAGAATAAAGAAACTCGGAGCCATCAGTATGCAAAATGCCCTCCTGCAGCTTGCTAGATGTTCATTCTTATGGGAGTCAACCAAAAGCATTCATTCATTCCTCCAGGAATTCCTGTAATCTCCAAAAGTGTCTGGAATTTGCCTCAAGTATATTAAAAACTTTGTCATTCGATGATGAATAGAGGATGTTATATTTAGCCAACGTTAGTACTGAGATGTCAGGACCATGCATAACATGTAATCATGCAGTGTTTCATGTAATGAAAGGAAAAATATTTAAAAATATAATAATATAACGTATTTATATAATAATAATAATAATAATAATAACAATAATAATGTATTTTTTCATTGAAAAACAGGTTCGATATGAGAATATATGATAATTATTATGTGTTTGGACTTGCAGGCAGACTGTTTTCTTTTAACCGAGTCCTCCCTTCACTTCCTTACGCCATTTCAAAGCCAAAAAAGGGTTTGCTGAACACAGGCACACCTGATAAACCTGTTATATTCCTTTTTATTACAAAAAATCTCAAACCCTTTTCCCACTGTACAAAAAAAGATGTCCCCTTGTGGTTGTTCATATGGACAGAAAAGTGACAGCTTAGCCATGCATCAGTTCTTAGCAAGAAATAGCAAACAGATGTCACAGAAGCTACGCCACAGTGTCATTGATTAGTACGGTGTGAACAATGTGTGTGACTATTGCTCACACACATTAATATGGCTCTGTGACTACCTCCAATGCCGGCTCAGAGGTGCAACAAGTTTGACTCGCTCATTCTGCCTCCAAACTGGCAGTGTGAAAAGGGCTGTTGTCATCCTGTTTCACCAAGGATGTAAGACACGCTGAGCTAGTAAAAAAAAAAAGCTACTAATAGTAAATAATTTCACCTGCTCTGCTCTCATGCAATGCTCTGCCTTTCAGTCTGGATGCAGAGTTTCTTACTCTGCAAATCATGTTTTTATGCTAAAGAGGGTCCAACAAAGCAGACTAACCTGACGGCCGTTAAAGAATTAATTAAGCCGCATGTTCAGGTAAAAACCTGCCTATATAGTTTCTGATTATATCCTGTCTTTGTGCCAGTCTTGTAGACCAAAGGTGGTTAACTCAGGCGGTGCAATGTTGAAAAAGAGATTAAGTTTCCCTCTCTGATAAGGACTTCTGTAACACCACCATTTCTTTACATAGAAGTTTTAAATGTCCTGTAGGTTTAACAGAAGCACTAAGAAAAGGGAAAAGTTAGCTTTTTCTTTCAGTTTGGGCATTTGTTTTGGACTGAGTCAGAACTCAGACACAATATCCAGTGGCCATAAGATTATATCAGGATTGTAAAACAAACTGATAAAAATATTAGAAATGAATTAATCTCATATACATTTTGTTATCAGTTGCCAGAGGCAAATGTTGTTTTCCGTAACATGTTTTTGCTGTTTGCACGATACGCTTATTGCAAAAGCTTGTTAGCAACTGTGAAAACTTATTTGCTGGTGATAGATTAAACTCCAGTCCTTTACTTCTCTCTTCATTTACTTTTCTCTTCATTTACTGTGGATATCATGGCACCACCATGTAAACTAAGTGCAAATGTGCAACTATACATGCACTTGTTGGCCCCTCTCATTAAAAAGGAAGGCTGTCTTGTGTTGATATGGGTATCCCAAATATTTTGGACTACATGTACACACCTTACAGAACAGCTATTGCAAGGTATTGAGGTAATTTTTTTTCATATGTGAATTTCTTTTTATATCCCCGAGAGCATGTTGCTGGGAATTTAGAAAAATTGATAACCTCCATCACTTTCCATATAGTGACTTTTTTTTTGCCTCTGATTGTGATTCCAGACCACAAAACACACCTTTTAAACGTGCACACTTCTCAAACAAGTATTTCCTGTCAAAATTGCACATCTTCTATGCATTTATTTTCCATGTG
Organism: Telmatherina bonti; assembly: GCF_933228915.1. Taxonomy (NCBI): domain Eukaryota; kingdom Metazoa; phylum Chordata; class Actinopteri; order Atheriniformes; family Telmatherinidae; genus Telmatherina; species Telmatherina bonti. Next base: position 27,481,326 of record NC_136610.1, on the reverse strand, counting down.
AAAGCATTTCCACTCATAAATGTTTGATTAAATGAATACAATTCAGGACACAGAGAGGAGTGGAAATCAGGCCCAACATTTGCACAATGACTGACATTTAAAAAGAAGAGCCAAGCATAGACATGGCTTTAGAAATGTGGCAAAATGAATGCAGAAGCACATTTTGGTCTTCCTGTGTAAAGTTTTATTCATGAGTTTTATTCATCTGGTCTTGTGGTTTTAGAAACTTGTTTAGGGTTAGAAAATATCATGATTTGGTATAAAACACAACCTCTGAAACAAGGATTGATGATGAATGGGACCTAGTGATGTGAGAGATATTTAAAAACCTCACCGTAAGGATGTGTGTTGAAGTAAATGCATTTAAACAAGAAATTTCTCATCAACATTATATGTAGTGTATTTAATGATGAAAAAAAACAAACAAACATTCACACCAGTGTGACAGTGGGGGCTTTGAGGAAGCCCAGTGAACCTGCAGACAGCATGCACTGGGTCCAGACTGTCTACAGCGTGTGTTGCTGATAAACAGTGTTATCAGCTTCATCGTGTGTCAGTAGCATAATAACGTATTTTTACAACACTTCTATCCATGGATGCTAAGCAGAAGTGGCAACCTTTCTTGTTAGTTTCCTGCAATACTATACACACAACAAAACACAAGTACCCCAGCAATTACCTCAGAGAGGGAGAGGAAGTGTGTGTGCAGCAGATCATGAAACGTGCGTGCTGATAATCACTGCTCAGTTAATGAATCATTTCTGGGGGCACTAATTATCACTAGAACCACATCACTCAAAACATTACCTGCTAGCTGTGGGGCAAGTTGTCAAATCACTGTGCATATCTAATGATTGATGAGCTGATGTGTCAAGAGTTATTAGAACGACTCTGAATGGTTATGCTGCTCCTCTGTGACTTCAGAGGGCTGCTAATATTTATAAATGTGCCTGTAAATGAATGTGGCATGTGCGTCACTCAAGGGTCATGAATAGCGCAAAGCTATCCAACATGTAGAATGGTTATTAGCTTCCTACTCTGTGGAAAACTTCATTTTAAATTAGAACTGCTTGAGATAATTGCTGGTTAAGACATTTCATTTATTTGATTTGTGGGAAAACTTGGATGTTGAAAAAGGCATCCATTTATGCATATTTAATTAAACAGGACGCTGGTGTGGCAGTATTAGATGGGTAGTTGCGTTGCTGGCCAATCAGCTGATGGGGGCGACATATTTAAACAGCAGAGCCAGGTACTGACAGCAAGCGCTCACCTGTGTGACTGATTGACTGCGCAACTTCCGGCCATCACTAAGGTCCCTCGCTGCTTCAAAGCGGAGTTGGCCGTATATTTGCATCGCTGTGGTAGGTCTCTTAGTTGGGCTTCTTATATTTTAAGTAGTATACATGTTTAAGTGGCTGTTTTCATAGGTAGCGCACCACGCTGCATCTTCTCCTGCTCGCGACTCCTCTGCGAGACTAACGCTGCATCTTGGTATGTAAATCTGATACAGGGGGGCTGATTTTCTACTTGCATGGGACACTTACTTTACTGTTTTGTTTTTTTTATTCTAGGTGTAGATGTGTGTGGAACAAGGAGATAACAGGCCGTGATGGTGTAACACTCGTTAGCCTTTATTAGCCCTTAACACACACTGAACTGAAGATGTCACGTCACAGCCGCCACGTCATCGCGCTGTGTCCGTGACCATGGAAACTGTCAACACAGTCTACATCCCCCTTCTTAAATTCACATGCCTCTCTTAGTGAAGAAGACACTTTGTGAACACTGTAAAAATAGACATGTTGGATACCACATGCAAACATAAAACCCCACGTATCCCAGCATACCCTGTCTGTTTTCGTTTTTGTTTTTTTTTTTTTTTTTTAAACATAGACACAGATATATGTATAAGCAATGGCCAACAGGCCACACAGCAGGAACAGACTGCAACATCAGAATTGAGACGGGGCAATGTCAATGTACTTGAGAGGCACAGAGGTAGTCCGTCACAAAGTCCTCATAGAGAGAGTTTGGCCTGGACACTCTGCCTGAGCGGGTAACAGTCACAGGCCCATGTGTCCGCGACACGGCCGGTCCCACAGTGACACGTTGGGGGCTCGGCGGAGGCGCGACAGCAGCAAGAACAGGTAGGTCATCCGCCGTGGCATCAGGGACATATGTCTCAGGTGTTTGGAGAAGGTGACGCCTGTTTCTGACGTATGTCGCATCCCCAGCCTTGACTTGGTAACTGTTGGGTTGTGACCCAGGTCCCAACACAGTCGCCAGCCTGTCATATCCCCTAGGAGTCTGCATTCTCACTGTCTGCCCAGCATGCAATGGAACCAACGGCCTGGCAGATCTGTCATAATAAGCTTTCCGTTTACAACCTGCCCGAGCCAGGGCAGCCTTAACCTGCGTCTCCACTTTAGGCGAGTACATGCTTGTGGTCATGGGGATGAATGCCCTTGTGCGTCGAGAGAACAAACACTGAGCTGGAGACGGCAGTCCGTCCCTGGGCATGTTGCGCAGGCTGAGTAGAGCTGCATCTATGTCTGTTTTGTCTCGTGCACACTTCTCCAGCAGATGTTTTGCTGAGCGCACAGCCCTCTCAGCAAGCCCATTGGACTGGGGGTAGAAGGGACTGCTGGTGACATGGCGGAAGTCCCACTTGCGAGCAAACTGCTGGAACTCCCTACTCGTGAAATAAGCAGCATTGTCTGTCATGAGTTGCAGTGGCACGCCATGAGTAGCAAAGTGACGCTTAAACTTCGCTATTAGTGTAGCACTCGTTGTGCCCGGGAGCTGGTCTATTTCGAACCAGCCAGAATAAGAGTCAACCAGTACGAGATGCTCCCGTCCCCCCCACTCAAAGATGTCTGCCGCAGTGAGAGACCATGGTAGGTCAGGTATGTGATGTGGTCGGAGGGGCTCCTTAGGCTGGTGCGGCTTGAGAGCATTGCAGGGGGCACACCGAGAAACTTCCCTGTCAATGTCGGCGTAGATTGTGGGCCAGAACATGGTCTCCCTGGCCCTGCGCTTTGTGGCCTCAAGACCGGGGTGGCCCTGATGCAGCTGTTGCACATAATAACGCTGCAGAGAGTGTGGGATTATGAATCGCTGTCCGCGGAACAGCAAGCCACCATCGGTCGTGAGTTCCTCTCTCATGGCGTAGAATGGTCTTAGGTCGTGTGGCACCTCCCTAAATGTGTCGGGCCAGCCAGCAGCAACAGTCTCTGAGAGGCGGCGACACAAGGGATCAGCTAATGTCTCACGCTTCAGTTCCTCAACCCTGAACGAGGAGAGGACATCCACTACCATTACCTCATACTCGTCCCTGTCATCAGCCTGGTCGGTGGAGGGCAGATGTGCACGGGAGAGAGCATCAGCGACGTAGAGCTCTCTGCCCCTCTTGTAGACGACATTGAGATTGTAGCGCTGTAGGCGGAGCATCATCCTTTGGATGCGTGCAGAGGCCGTGTGGAGTGGCTTTTTCAGTATGGTGGTGAGCGGCTGATGGTCAGTTTCAACGGTCACAACTCGCCCATAAATATAGTGATGGAATTTCGTGCAGGCATAGACAAGGGCCAGGAGCTCCTTTTCAATTTGAGCATAGCGTGATTCAGTGTCTGTGAGGGCCCTTGAAGCAAAAGCCACTGGCCTGCCATTCTGGAGACAGACAGCGCCTAATCCATGCTGTGAGGCGTCAGCTGACAGCACAACTGGTTGGTGCACATCAAAATACCGCAGCACCTGGGGGCCAGCGATGAGCTCTTTGAGTTTAGTGAATGCTATTCTGTGGATCTCAAGCCAGCACCAGTCCACGTCCTGACGAAGCAGCTCGCGCAGGGGTGCAGTGATCTCACTGTAGCCTGGTATGAACTTGGCCAAGTAGTTGGTCATGCCCAAGAATCTCTGCAGGCCACGTTTGTCCTCTGGTGGGGGAATGAGGCGGACAGCAGCAGTCTTGGCGGGGTCAGGTTTGACCCCTTGGTCGGTGAGCAGGTGGCCAACATAAGAAACCTCCGTAACCCTGAAGCAGCACTTTTCAGGGTTCAGCTTGAGGTTGACAGCTCGTATTCTGTCCATGACTTGACGGAGACGCAGGTCATGTTCCTCTCTTGTGCGGCCCCACACCAAAATGTCATCGATCACAATTGCGCATGGCAGGCCGTTGAAGAGCTGCTCCATGCAGCTCTGGAAAACCTCACTCCCCGTGGTGATGCCATAGGGCATTCGTAGGAAGGCATAGCGGCCCACAGGAGTCATGAAGGTGGTGAGTTTAGAGGACTGTTTGCTGAGCGGCACCTGCCAGAAGCCACACTTAGCATCCAGGATGCTGAACATCTTGGCATCTGGCATGTCAGTGATGACTTCCTCCACCGTTTTAAGTGGGTGATGAGGTCTGAGGAGGGCTTTGTTGAGGTTGATGGGGTCAATGCATATCCTAATGCTACCATCTTTCTTGCTCGCGGCCACTATGGCAGAAACCCAGTCAGTGGGCTCCTGAACCGGGGTGATGACTCCCAGCTCAGTCATTCTATGCAGCTCTGATACAATTTTGTCCTTCATGGCCAACGGCACCCGCCTTGGAGCGCATACAGTGGGCAGGACAGTGTCATCCAGACGCATGTGGTACACCACAGGCAGCTTGCCAATGGTGCTGGTATCAAAGAGGTCTTTGTATTCTGTTAGCTCCGGTGCCTCTTGCCGGATGACAGCATGCACTTCCGATCCAAAAGTGACATAGCCAAGCCTAACACTGTCTCTGAGACCCAGTAGCGGCTTGACATCTCTGTCCACAACTTGGAATCGCAATATGCCACGTTCAAAGTTCACATCCGCTGCACCAAGAGTTTGGATCACATGACCTCCATAAGCTACAAGATTAGCTTTTTTGCTAAAATTGATGTGAGCAGTAGGGTCGATGCACTGTAGCAGAGTTCTAGATATCACATTGCATTTGGCCCCAGTGTCAATCTTTACAGTCAGTCGTTCACCAGTATTGCATGCGGACAGTTCAGCAAATCTTTCATCCAGCGCATTCACATCCTCTGGCTTGTCTATGCTCTCACAGTAGAACATTTCTATAGTCTCACAGAGAAACACCTCTGTTGGCTCTGGTGTTGGCTGCATGGTAAGTTCATTCACATTTGAGTATCTGCCCCTGCTCGTGGTGTGGGGCGGAGCCTGTCCAGATCTGTTGGTGGTAGATGGTTTGCCTGATCTGCAGCATCTAGAGAAGTGGTTCATCTTTCCACATGTGTTACAGCGTTTGTTGAAGGCTGGACACTTATTACGGTCAGGTGCATGTTGTCCGCCGCAGTTTGTGCATGGATTAAATTGAATTGTGCACACGTCTGCTTCCCTCCTCAGTTCTCTGTTGCCCTTTTCCGACTGTTCATGCAGCATGCAGATCTCAATGGCAGAGGTCAGTGTCAGTTGCTTTTCTTTCAAGAGTTGTGCACGGACGGTGTCATTGTGAATACCACAGACCAAACGGTCCCTAATCAGTTCATCATGCAGCACCCCAAACTCACATTTCTTGGCCATGACTTTCAGCGTGGAAATGTAGGACTGGATTGACTCGTGTTGCTTCTGGTTAGTTGTGTTGAATGCATGTCTATCCATGATCACATTCTTTACTGGCAAGCATAATTCTTCAAACTTCCTTATTAGGACGGCTGGATCCTCACGATCTTCACCGTCAGCAAAATCAAATGTGTCGAATTTATCCAGCGCTTCTGGACCGGCGAGGTTGAGAAACGTATAGGCTTGTACCTTTTTACTAGCCGTTGATAGCCCGGCGTTGCTATAGACGTGCCATTCTCGCTTGAATTTCTCCCAGTTGTGAGCGATATCCTCGTTAAAGACGAGCGGGTCAATTCGGCGGAGTCCTTGCGCCATCTTGGGTTACAAATGGTTCACTTCTGACACCATGTAGATGTGTGTGGAACAAGGAGATAACAGGCCGTGATGGTGTAACACTCGTTAGCCTTTATTAGCCCTTAACACACACTGAACTGAAGATGTCACGTCACAGCCGCCACGTCATCGCGCTGTGTCCGTGACCATGGAAACTGTCAACACAGTCTACACTAGGGGAAAATATGAGAGCTGTAAAGCACAGCGGTTCTGCAGTCAGCTGATTGCTGTAATGCACTGGATGGGCCTTGGTTGACTACTGCTCTGCTGATCTCCCTAACATTGCTGCTGCTTTGCTTACTGTTAAAGAACTGCTTGGTTTTATGAAATTCGCCGGTGCTGACGTGGCGGAGATATTACTCGCTCCACCAAGCTGGAGTTTGCGCTGCTTCGCCTTCACGGCTGCTGCGTTGGAGTCTACAAAGATTGTGCATTAGAGGCGATGTGTCACTACTCGTTGCCCTGCAGCTGACCTGCAGCTGTTCCTTTTTTTTTATTGTGTTAAGTGTGTTTTAACATTTTTGTTTCTTTTTATTCCTAGTGGTCTGAGAGCTTGTGGTGGCAGTGGTGCTGCCTTGGTGTCGGATCCCGTGTGGTGTGATTACCCACTCCCTGTTTTGCATGTTCATCACGTGTGCCTGTGTTGTGTGTCTTGGGAGAACGGAAAAAGTCCTTCACGTGTGCCTGGGGTGGCCCTTACTGTTTTGTCGGATTCCTCCACCTTGGCTTAGCCCACTCATCCCCCCGGTAAGCTCAATGCAGACTTTTTTTTTAGGTAATTGTTTATCTTAATGTTTGTTTAAATACAATTATTTCTTTTATAATCAGACACTTGTCTCAAGCTTCTTTTAGTATAACGAACCTGAAGGCCTTTGTAATGCCCCTAGCACCTTCCAGAGGTTGATGCAACGCATCTTCGGGGATCAGCAATGTCAGTCGTTGTTACTTTACCTCTGACATTGTGGTGTTCTCCTCCACAGTGCAGCAACATCTGGAGAGGCTGGATGTGGTGCTGGGACGGCTGAAGCAAGAAGGCCTGAAGGTGAAATTTAACAAATGCTCCTTTTTCCAACAAGAGGTGCAGTACTTGGGTCATATCATCTCTAACGAGGGGGTATCCACCGATCCCAGTAAAAAAGAAGCAGTGGTTGGCTGGCAACCACCGGTTACGGTCACTGAGCTGCGTTCTTTCCTGGGCTTTGCCAGCTATTACCGCCGGTTTGTAGAGGGGTTTGCCAAGTTGGCTGCCCCTTTGCACCGATTGGTGGCGGAATATGGTAGCAAGCGGTCTGGGGAAAAAGGGAGAGAAGGGTGTCTCTGAGGGCTGGACAGCTGAGTGCCAGAAGTCCTTTGAAGATTTAAAGGCTAGACTTGCTACAGCACCTGTCCTAACCTATGCAGACTTCTCTCTGCCTTTCATTTTGGAGGTGGATGCAAGCCATAATGGCTTGGGAGCAGTCCTGTCCCAAGAGCAAGAAGGAAAGGTACGGCCGATAGCATATGCTAGTCGAGGACTGAGGCCCACTGAGCGCAACATGACAAACTACAGTTCCATGAAACTTGAATTTTTGGCTCTCAAATGGGCCATGACCGAAAAGTTCAGGGAGTATTTGCTGGGTCATAAATGTCTTGTGTACACCGACAACAATCCCCTTAGCCATTTGTCTACTGCCAAATTGGGTGCTACTGAGCAGCGGTGGGCAGCCCAGCTTGCCTCCTTCGACTTTGACATCAAATATCGGTCAGGAAGAAGCAACAAAAATGCTGATGCTCTCTCTCTCGTCTGCACTCACCTGGCACCCAAGAGGTTCAGGAACTCATGTCCGGTACCTCTCTACCAAAAACACTGCACCAAGCCTTACACCGGGGAAATGGGGAGGTGACTCAGGGTTCTGCGACTGCTTTGTCCCAGCGTACACCTACGGATTTGTGTACACTCCAGCAGGCTGACCCAGTCATAGGGGAAGTACTGCCATTCTGGAGACATGGGCAGCGTCCAAACTCTGGGCAGCGAAAATCACTATCACCTCTGGCGCAGGCCCTGTTGCAGCAATGGAGCCGCCTGACCGAGAAGGATGGTGTGTTGTATCGTAGGGTGTACCGGCCTGATGGTGCAGAGCTGGTGTTACAGCTGTTGTTGCCTGGTGGCCTGAAGGAGGAAGTGTTGACCCAGGTGCACCAAGAGCATGGGCATCAAGGGGTGGAAAGGACACTCGCCTTACTCAGGGCACGTTGCTACTGGCCAGGTATGTCCTCTGATGTGGCTCATTGGTGTCAAGCCTGTGAAAGGTGCCAAATAGCCAAGGAGACACGTCCAGCTGCTCGTAGCCACATGGGGCACTTGTTGGCTGCACGACCAAATGAGATCTTGGCTATCGACTTCACAGTGCTGGAACCAGCTCGCAATGGAATAGAAAATGTCTTGGTGTTAACTGACGTTTTCAGCAAGTACACTCAGGCAGTTCCCACTCGTGACCAACGGGCAGCCACTGTGGCACAGGTGCTGGTACAAGAGTAGTTTTCCAAGTTTGGAGTCCCTGCCCGGATACACTCCGATCAGGGGCGAAGTTTTGAGGGGTTACTCATCCATCAGCTCTGTGGCTTGTATGGAATTGAGAAGTCTCGAACTACCCCGTATCATCCAGCTGGCAATGGGCAAGCTGAGCGCTTTAACAGGACGTTACATAACCTGTTACGCACTTTGCCTGCGTCACAAAAACTAGACTGGAGCTCCTGCTTACCACAGGTGCTTTATTGTTATAACACCACTCCTCATCAGACAACAGGCGAGTCGCCTTTCTTTCTGATGTTTGGCCAGGAACCTAGACTGCCAGTTGATTTTCTATTAGGCAGGGTGCAGGATCCCATTGGGGGGAATGTCCATGAGTGGATCTTAGAGCATCAGGCTCGGTTGGAGCTGGCATTTGAGGGTGCCAAAGATCGATTGAAAGCTGCTGCTGATCGCAGAAAGCGCAACCATGATCAGCATGTCCGGGATCCTCCTCTGGCTGAAGGTCAGTCTGTGCTTGTTCGTGACCTTAGTGTAAGGGGACGGCACAAAATCAAGACCTGTGGAATCCAGTGGTGCAGCGTGTCCTGAAGGCACCAAAAGAAGGTGGGTCAGTCTATACAATTGCCCCTGTAGATGACTTAACAAAGATCAGGCACGTTCATCGTTCACTGTTAAAGGTCTGTGTTGCAGCATCCTCACCTACTGCCATTCTTTTAGCCAGTCCGCCGCGTGATGAACAGCAGACTGCAGATGATTCACTCTGTAACTACGATCTGTTTGTTGCACAAACACCTCAGGTATCCGTAGCTGCCCTAAGGGGTCAACCAGTTCACCTGACTGAGGACATACCCTTACCCTCATGTTCTCAAGGGGGTCCCACCAGGGCTGTCAGCCCTAGTCCCCAATTGTCCCCGGAGCGCCGTCCTTCTGTCTCCGCAGTTGCTGAACCAACCCAGCCAACTGGTGGGGGTGTTGTGGTTCGAAGGTCTTTAAGGCCAACTGCTGGTCACCATTCCAACATCAACCACCTTCCAAGGTCAACAACAATACACGAGGCTAATTCTTGTAGCTCTGCCTCTGCTTCAGTCTCTGCCTTCTTCAGGCCCTGGGATTGATCAGTAAGGCTGTTTGTTCGTCGGGGCGCCAATCTAAAAGGGCGGGTAGATTGTGGCAGTATTAGATGGGTAGTTGCGTTGCTGGCCAATCAGCTGATGGGGGCGACATATTTAAACAGCAGAGCCAGGTACTGACAGCAAGCGCTCACCTGTGTGACTGATTGACTGCGCAACTTCCGGCCATCACTAAGGTCCCTTGCTGCTTCAAAGCGGAGTTGGCCGTATATTTGCATCGCTGTGGTAGGTCTCTTAGTTGGGCTTCTTATATTTTAAGTAGTATACATGTTTAAGTGGCTGTTTTCATAGGTAGCGCACCACGCTGCATCTTCTCCTGCTCGCGACTCCTCTGCGAGACTAACGCTGCATCCTGGTATGTAAATCTGATACAGGGGGGCTGATTTTCTACTTGCATGGGACACTTACTTTACTGTTTTGTTTTGTTTTTTTTTTTATTCTAGGGGAAAATCTGAGAGCTGTAAAGCACAGCGGTTCTGCAGTCAGCTGATTGCTGTAATGCACTGGATGGGCCTTGGTTGACTACTGCTCTGCTGATCTCCCTAACATTGCTGCTGCTTTGCTTACTGTTAAAGAACTGCTTGGTTTTATGAAATTCGCCGGTGCTGACGTGGCGGAGATATTACTCGCTCCACCAAGCTGGAGTTTGCGCTGCTTCGCCTTCACGGCTGCTGCGTTGGAGTCTACAAAGATTGTGCATTAGAGGCGATGTGTCACTACTCGTTGCCCTGCAGCTGACCTGCAGCTGTTCCTTTTTTTTTATTGTGTTAAGTGTGTTTTAACATTTTTGTTTCTTTTTATTCCTAGTGGTCTGAGAGCTTGTGGTGGCAGTGGTGCTGCCTTGGTGTCGGATCCTGTGTGGTGTGATTACCCACTCCCTGTTTTGCATGTTCATCACGTGTGCCTGTGTTGTGTGTCTTGGGAGAACGGGAAAAAGTCCTTCACGTGTGCCTGGGGTGGCCCTTACTGTTTTGTCGGATTCCTCCACCTTGGCTTAGCCCACTCATCCCCCCGGTAAGCTCAATGCAGACTCTTTTTTTAGGTAATTGTTTATCTTAATGTTTGTTTAAATAAAATTATTTCTTTTATAATCGGACACTTGTCTCAAGCTTCTTTTAGTATAACGAACCTGAAGGCCTTGAGGTCGGGGTTGCTTACATTAATCTCGGGGTGAAAGTCCCAGAGTGGCGTTGTCAAAACTTAATGCACACACTTCCCCCCGTCTCGCCACACTGGCATCAGAGTGGTAGAATGCTAGTTATTGCTGTATAACTGGGACCGGAAAGGACAAAAGGAGCATTTGTGTAATTATTACAATTTATATTTAGATCTTATTAAACCAAAGAAATTATGCAATGTACACCCTCTTTTCAATGATAAGATTTTGGTTAAAGGGAAATAAAATAAAATAAATAAATAATGAAAATAAAATATTCTGGCCCCTGCAAACTGCAGAAGTAGTGTGCAGCCTGCAGAGGAAGTGGTTTGCTGTTTGGAGAAATCAGCACAGAAAAATCTTGTGTCTTGCTCTGCTTTGGGCTTGTTTTGGCTTGTTTTCAGCTACAAGACTTTGTTGTCATTGAGTCAACCCTGAGCTCCTCTGTATGTCAAAGGCGTAGGTAGAGTCATCTAAGAGGCCATCTGTCTGAAAGATAGTGTGGTCAAATTACCCCATCCAGCAGGAAAAGGATCCCAAACACAGCAGCGAATCTACAATAAATGAGCTGAAAGACCAAATCAAAGTCCAAACACCAACCTGAATAAAACAATATCAGTGTACTTTTTTGTTCATATGGGGTCATATTTACAGGATTTCAAGAGCTTCCAAAGACAGATTATCTTTTTTCTGCTTTGATTAATATAAGTTTAATGTGTTAAGGTTTTCCATGTCTGTTTATGCTGCACACACACATGTACACATACGAGTGTTTGCTCAATTAAGTTTGAAATGTGAAACTTTAAGTCGATCACGCCCTTCCTGTTTTTTTTTTTTTTTAAAATGATGTACAGCAAAGAAGCAACTGCAGCCAGAAAATAAGCTGTTGTATAACTCTTGTCGTCACCTCTGTTAGAGGGGGGGGGGGGGGGGGGGGGAAAGGTTCAGCAGTGCGGTGAAAAATGTAGAAACAAACTTCACCATATAATGGATGGATATAATGTATGTAAACTAGTGACTTGATCATAACCAGAGCAGACTTTTTGGTTTGGTGTGTTCGCTTTTTCATCTTTCTAGCAGATTTCTCATTTTAATGGTCCACTTTACTCTCCAGCAAGGCAGTTCAAAAAAAGAAGTGCTTGTATTTGCACCTCCCATCAGAGTTTCATAACAATCTGCTCTTTTGTAATAATTATACCTTCATGTTTGATCCCTCCAGGTTAAAAGGTCATTTAAAACAGAAACTACTCTCCTGCTTGTAAAGAGTGTGCATGTGTTAGAGGGCGCTTGTGTCCAAGGGGCAATGTCTTTCCTGCTTTTATGCAGCAGGTAGCTCCTTAAGGGGATGTCTGCACACCACAGATAAATAGTGACAGTAACTCTGCCGATGACCTTTACTGTCTTTATACGGTGTTTTTCTGAGTGAGTCGTGGAATGGGAGAGGAAAGACAGGAATGCTCCACAGTTTGAATCCTCCTCCACTTCTTCTGTCAAATCCCCGGCAACTCCTTTTGCGTTTCATCTCACTGCAGCCAGTATTCTTCCTGAGCCTCCACACACGGCAACTCGCTCTCATCACTGAACAGAAGAGCACACATATTCACAATATCAATGTTCCAGTTTGAACTGGGTTGCAAATCCCAGTTCAACAGACTTCCAGCAGATACATTTCAAGTTCATTTTGCATTGCAGTGAGGATGTTGTGAAAAATGTAAATAAAACAAGAATGCAATGATTAACAAATCTGTTTTAACCTATATTCAACTGAATAGATTAATGACACCCTGTGAGGGACTAGCGACCTGTCCAGGGTGTACCCTGCCTCTTGCCCAACTACTGCTGGGATAGGCTCCAGCTCCCCCTGACCCTTAATCGGAATAAGCAATTTGGATAATGACTGAATGAATTAATATATTAATGACAAACTTTATTACTGATGAACTTTATTGATTTTTTGTTTCTTTACTCATTTTGAATCTGATGCCTGCAACACATTGCAAAAAGCTGGGAGAGCAGCATTTTTTACCACTGTGTTACATCATCTTTCCTTTTAACAGCACCCAGTAACCATTTGGAAGTGAGGATACTATTTGTAGGTGGAGTTCTTTGACCGTTCTTGCGTTATGTTTAACTTTACTTGCTCCACAGTCCGGGGTCTCCGTTGTTATATTTTGCACTTTATAATGCGTCACACATTTTCAGTAGGAGACATGTCTGGACTGCTGGCAGGCCAGTCTTGTACGTGCGCTCTGTTACTGAGAAGCCACACCGTGCAGAATGGGGCTTGGCATTGTCTAGCTGAAAAACTCCCTGAAAAAATGTTGCTTGGATAGGGGCATATGTTGCTCTGAAGCCTCTATGTAACTTCCAGCATTAATGGTGCCTTTACAGATGTGCAAGACGGCCATGCCATGGGCACCAACACTTTCAGTCAGATTAGTCTCCCATGGGACACAGATGGCTTTTGAACTTTGTAATGATGACATCCAGATAGCTGTTTTCTGCTTTGGCCTGGAGGACACAATAGCCAGGATTTGCAAAGACAATTTGAAATGTGGACTCATCTGATCACAGCACACTTTTCCACTTTCATTCTAGCTGAGATGAACTCAGGCCCGGAGAAGCCAGCAGTGTTTCTGGGTCTTGTATATATATGTTGTTTTTGCTTTGTATGGTTCAACTGTTTATCTAAAGTTCAGAACAACCAGAGTCCTGAGAGCTTAAAGCTTGAAGGTCCAGTGCAGTATCTTAGCTGCTCCCAGGAGAGCAAAGAGGCGCTAATATTACAGCATCAAGCCTAGAGTACCAGGTCTGTGGAGGCCCATATCTCTCACACTGTCACTGGACAGTCTGCTCACTGACGTTTGCATCTCATTCTTTTACCTAACGGTGATGCCCAACAGGAGAATGAGCGAGCAACTTTTAGTTTTACTGGCATTTGGACCCTGGAAAATATCTCCTGGCTATATGTCTGGCTGCCTGACACAGCTGCACAAGTGTTATATAACTAAACCTCGAGAGCAAACACGGGCATGCTTCTCAGCAACAGGCAATACACTCACCTTCACAGTGGCAGCATAGAACAATTCCAGATTAAAGTGTATGAATAATGGAAAAGTGAGTGTGCATACAAACAAGCTGAGACCTCCCTTGGGGGTGTGTGAGGGGGGTGACCATGACAAATGTGCATCGAAGTTTCTTGAAAAAACTCAAGTGCAGACCGTTCAATCACTGACCTAAAACACTTTTTCTTTTAACACCGAGCCCTCTTAATTTGGAGCTTTTATAGCCTCAGAACAGCAGCAATGTATTTCATATTACACCATGTTATTATTTATTTAAAAACAACTTAGCCAAAATGCAAAAGCAGTTTGTGAAAACCTACGTACACTCACACTGCTTGGCAGGAAAGGGTACCCAGCAGCTATGCGCTGTTTATTAAATTCATTTGACTAAATGAGTGTGAGCATCTATAAATGCAGATGTTTTAGGTATTTTTTAGTTTTTAAGCGTAACAGGAGGTGTGATAGAAATTATATTAAGGTCCTTTCCAAAGTATTTGGAGTCCATGATTCCATGAAAAGAACAATTAGGCTATTCACAAGTGAAAAACATTTAAGACTCACAATCCATCCAGGAAAAAGTTCACATTAAGATCAAAATAGACAGGGGTCAGATAAAATGCAAAATTCTCCTAAAGTCGGAGTGAGACTCAACAAGTCTCAGTAAACATGTTAAACTTTAAATTCATACAGTTTAAAAAATACTGATCAGGTATGGCTTGTTTCAAAGGGCTTCATTAGAAAACCTTTTTTCTGTACAAAAAGATGGCAGGATGCAGTTGGAGTTGTGAAGTGTAATGGCACCATTTTTTGTAAAGCAAAACATATATATATATATATATATATATATATATATATATATATATATATATATATATATATATATATATGGGATATATAGTTTTTGGGATTTGTTGACACCATGAAATTTTGAATGAGCATATTTTTCCTTAATATCATACAATTTCTCAGTTTAAACTATTGACCTGTGATTTATGTTGTATTCTGAATAAAATATTAGAAGTTGGCACCTCCACATCATTGCATTCAGTTTTTATTCACAATTTCTAAAGTGTCCCAACTTTTTTGGAATCCGGTTTGTATATATAAATATGAACAGGCAAGGAGTGAGCGCATGAAATCAAACGTAGCATACCCAAGAGAGTGGTATGAAGAGAAACTTGTATTTTCAAAGAAATTCATCTGCCTAAACAGACCCCCACCCCCATCTCTCTCTCTCTCTTTCTCTCTCTCCCTCTCTCTTTCTCTTTACTTCAACAGATGGGCCGGTCCTCTTAGTGATGTCATTTCTCTTCTGAGAGGACATTCATTGCACTCGCAGCATGCACGTCTCCAAAGAGAAGCAGTTCACCAAAACGCAACAGCATCTGTACGCATGGCAGGATGACATCGGAGGAGCGACTCTGTTCGTGGAGCCTTTGTGGACTGTGAGCTCGGCTTTCCCCACGTGTGTGATCTGTTCGGAATTATATGTGCTTGTCCAAACTATTTGAAGGCTCGATATGAAGGAAATGCTATTCCAGGAGAGCTTTTCCTGCAGCTTTGGTGCGTTATGGAAGCAGCAGTCCGTGTGTTGTGACTAGGAGCGTTACGCGCACCCTCTCGTTATGATTTAACAGCGAACGCTGCCAACTCCGGCTCTTTCTGGGAAGGAAGAGGGTGCAAAATACCAAAGATGAAACAGAAGGACTATTTGCAGGCAGAATGAATTTAGCCCAGTTAAATCTGCTGGAGGAAAACGTTTCCAGTGATGAAAACTCCACTGAGGCACCGTATGCGCTGCCTCACACACAGGTAGCCACTGCACTCATCATCCTGGTGGTTACTGTGATCGTTTCTGTGACCATTGTGGGCAACGTGTTGGTGATTGTGGCCGTGCTGACCAGCCGGGCACTCCGTGCGCCACAGAACCTTTTTCTAGTCTCTCTGGCTTCAGCGGACATCCTGGTGGCCACGCTGGTCATCCCCTTCTCTCTTGTCAATGAGGTGATGGGTTACTGGTACTTTGGAAGTACTTGGTGCGCTTTCTATCTCGCTCTGGATGTATTGTTCTGCACATCATCCATTGTGCACCTGTGCGCCATCAGCCTGGACCGCTATTGGTCAGTGACAAAGGCGGTAAGCTACAACCTGAAACGCACGCCGAAGCGCATCAAGTCCATGATAGCTGTGGTGTGGATCATATCTGCCATCATATCCTTCCCTCCTCTCCTCATGACCAAACATGATGAACGGGAGTGTCTGCTGAACGACGAGACTTGGTACATCCTCTCATCCTGTCTGGTGTCATTCTTCGCTCCGGGTCTCATTATGATTCTGGTTTATTGTAAAATTTATAAAGTGGCAAAGCAGCGCTCCTCCACCGTCTTTGTGGCCAAAAACGGTTTGGAGAGGCAGCCATCTCAGTCAGAGACGTGTTTTGTCAGGAAGGACCGCTTTGAGATGGAGAGTCCTAGCAGCCAAAGCTCTGGCAACCAACAACAAAGGCAGGGGGAGCTGGATGACATTGACCTGGAGGAGAGCTGCTATTCCTCGGATACTAAACCGCGCCATCATCGCTTCACCAAGCGCAGGAAAGTGGAGGGATCGGACTGCTGCCCGCCACAGAACTGCCGCCTCTCCTGGGCTTCAGCCCGGGGGTTGCAGCCCTGCCCGGAGCAGAAACACCCAGCCGGGCGACAACAGCTGGCCGCGGCCAACAAAACCAAAGTAGCCCAGATGCGCGAGAAGCGTTTCACCTTCGTCCTGGCGGTGGTTATGGGGGTGTTTGTGTTGTGCTGGTTCCCTTTTTTCTTTACCTACAGCCTCCATGCTATCTGCAGAGACAGCTGCACCATCCCCGATGCCCTTTTCAACCTTTTCTTTTGGATTGGCTACTGCAACAGCTCTGTGAACCCCATCATCTACACTATTTTCAACAGAGATTTTAGGAAAGCCTTCAAGAAAATCATATGTAAGACTTCAAAGCAAACATGAGAGCTTTCTGTGTTGCCTCACTCGCCCATCAATATGTTGACTGGAAATGTATTGTTGTAACCCTTTGGCTCAGTGTTCTGCATCCCCATCATTTTACTGTAATTATTATCATAATTAAAATAATCCAGTGGTGTGTACACATTTAACTGTCTATGAATAAAATTCCAAAAAAGGTGGAGTTTAAAAAAAGAGAAGAAGAAATATATTTAGTGCATCTAAGCTGGAAACAAGAAATGCAGTAAAGTATTTATTCAATTTAAATGTTTATTTCTGCTACCTGTGATATGAAATGTCTCGAACACATCCATGTTTTAACAACTATGGTTCTACTTTGGAGCGATCAGACAGAAGGACTAACATGAATCCAGCTTCTTCTGCTGACAGCTGGTTCACAGAGAGGGCTTTGTGTTGAGATAAATAGAAGAATAATCTCCACCATCTTGAACTTTTAAGCCTGGTGATAGCAGACCAGCAAGTAATGCTTGAGCATGTGTATCGTGGAAAAAAAAAAAAAGAGAGAGAGAGAGAGCGAGAGAGCAGGTTTATCTCCAGGTGCAGAATGTTGCAAGTTGACATAATGCTGTGATTTTAGGTCATTCGTACACATCCGCCTCTTTTGGCTTGCTGCAAGCTTCTCAGTCGTTTCTTTTTAGTAACCATCAAACTTATGTAAGTGTCTAATCTCACACCCTCACTCTGCCTCACACTACAACAATGGCCAGGCTGAGGCCTGCATGCACAGTGTTAAGTGGATAAATTTCTACATTTCACTTCCTCACAGCAGCTCAATATTTTGTCAGTAAATATTTAAAGCATGTGTGGTCACAACTCCCCCATAAAATCTCACTTCACCATCATAGAACAAGAATATTTTTCCTTGCTCTGACAAGCTATTTATTTATTTATCTTTTTATTTATTTTCTATTCTTTGACAGATTAAACGTTCATGGCCAGGCTGTGGAAATACACCTGAGATTTATTTTCCTGTTTCTTTCCAGCAGATAATATCACCAGACACTGTTGAATTTCAGCATATTTGGGTGAAAAAGAGCACATATTATTAGTGAGCCTGGACCCTGACTGTAATTCCATGTTTTATAGAAAAAAGGGTATTATCCCAGAAAAAAATATCTATAGATTATTATTTAAACTGTTTCATATCTCCTTGGCTAAAAAGCTGCAAAGTAATTCATGTCAGGCCAACTTTTCAGCTTATGTGGGTAAGATATGAAGTAATATATGTTGAATATGATGCTAAAGTTCATGAAAAGGGAGTGCTGCTGTAAAATGCATGACTATTTTTAACATGGCAGCACTATTTTCCATATGAATGCAGACTGTAATATATCACAGAGCTTGCAGGAAAAGGCTTGGGCTTCCCTGGGAAAATGCTGGTAAGTGAGAGGAGAGCTGACCACTTCCATATCAGCCTATTGTCTATGTGGGGGTGCTGAAGAAAAATACACTATTTATATCCTCTTAGGAATGTCTTCAAAGTGCTGCTGCAGCTTACTGGTGCCTTGCCAAAGATAATCACCCCAACTGGGGGGGGGGGTGTTGTGTGTGAAAAATTTTTAAAGTAGTTTCTGTGAATTTTGCTCATTTTCATCAGTTTCATTACAAAAAACAGGCGCAAAGGTGGTTGTGTGTCTCCCTTCTGATGTGCATCACAATTTTATGCATGAGAGAAAGTCAGCGATGCCGCAGTGGTGTGAGGAAGAAAATGTAATCTCCAAGGGATTCACCAGCCCTTGAAGTAAATTAAATGTCTGGACCAAGTTACACTCGCAAGAGGCAGCTAAATTAATGTTCCCATCTTCATCATATTTACAAAAAAAGCCATGTTTACTTGTTTATAACTTTTTTGAGATGCTATTGGTCATGCAGAGTGACCTAATATCTCTAGAGAACTCGGTCATCGACTCATGTTTCATTACCCGAGGTTAAAATGTTTACATGAAAACTCATTTTTAATTTTGATACTGAAAGCATACTGATTAGTATCTGACAGGAGATGCAACTCCCTTGTCGAATCTCACCTCCCAGTTCAATTGTCTTTCTAATCAGCAGCTCAACTGCAACAGGAATGTGTAATCTCGCCAGGCGCCCTTCCTCAGACATGGCTCGGTTGCACATTTTAATCCAGAGACCTCGCCATGTTATGTTATGTTGCCTTCATTTTGTGTTGATGCAAAAGAAAAATGTGTTATGCAAGAAAAAACACAGATTTACCGCAGTTTACTGTTTTATCATACTGAGCCTGATAAATATACAATAGATGTAAGAAAAAATTGTCAGTAAATAACATAAGCAAGTAAATATTTGTTTATATACAAAACATTTCAAGATTAAAATCACAAAGTGCTTCACAAAGAAAAAACAGAACATCATTCATGTATAATCATCTCCAACCGGTGTTCTTGTGTGTTCACAAGAATCAGATCAGTAAGTTTAGTTTTCTCAGGCGCTTCCTAAAGACTCAGTGGTGTTAAGGTCTGGACGCTGTGGTGACCAAAACAATATCATATGAACCACAATTTCACAACATGATGAATGCTGGCATTGTCATGGTAGAAGGAACAGGCAGCTGTTAAAAATAATGGGAGCATTCAATAATATTTGGGTAATCAGCTTACCTAATTCTTTGGGCACTTAATGCTCCTGAACCTTGACCACAAGCAAATCCCAATCATAATTCAGACCCTCAGATCAGACGATGGGTACTAAGCATGGTCCCTCTGCCACCTACAGTTTGTTTTATTCTCGCACACCCATCATGCAGAAACAGTGTCAGGATGGATTTTTCAGACCACATTAGTCTGGAATTAAATCTTTGTGCTCCAAGCACACTGAAGTCCTTTTCTTTGATTGGCTCTACTGATAAATGCTTTTTTAAGGCTACATGACAATTAAGTCCCAATATGGTGAGTTATCTCTGCATTGTGAGTGGAAATCTGCTTATTTCCAGACTTCTACTGTTGTATTTTGATTACTTTTAATTGAGCCATCCTTAATCAAAATGACTGAAGATTATCTTTTTTTTTAATTTTTTTTATTGAAGTATTTTTTATTATTATTTACAAACACATACTTCCCCATCCCATCCTGCTCCTTGGTACCAGATCTCACATAAATATTGACTATGGGGGGAAAAAAACAAGGATTGTACACACCATAGACATTTATATAAATGGGTCACTGGTTAAGAAACATAAACAACTACAAAATCATGAATCTATATCTGCAGCAGACATACTCTCAAAATAGTCTATAAACGGTTGGCAGTAAGCATGGAACTTTTTAACGCATCCTCTGATAGTAAAATTTGTCTTTTCTAAATGAATGTAACTCATCACATTTCTAATCCATTGACCAAACATTGGGGGCTGTGAGTCCTTCCATCTGGTGAGGATCACTTTTCTGGCCAGGAGAAAGGAACATGCAACCATGTCTGAATAAAGTTTATTTTGGAGATATTGTGAAGGGGTTACACCAAATAGAGCAATCAGGGGGGTTGGATTGATAATTTGACCTGTCATTTTGGAATAAGATTCAAAGATGAAGCTCCAGAATCCAAGCAGGTGTGGACATGACCAAAACATGTGTGTTAGTGTAGTTGTGGTCGTCTTACAACGGTCATATGTAGGGTCAAGATCTTTTTTAAACCTTCTCAACTTATCTTTAGACCAATGAAGGCAGTGCACAATTTTAAATTGCGTAACAAAGTGTCTAAGCCATATTGACGATGAGGAGATTTTTTTTAGAATCTGGAGCCAAATTACCTCTCTTCTTGGTTCTCCCAAGTCTCCTTTCCATCTCCCTCTAAGCTCCTCTAGACTGATGGTGTTGTAATAGTTAAGTATTAAGTATAATTTGCCTATGATTTGTTGGGGGTTGTTTATAGTTTCAAGTATTAAGTCCAGAAGGGGAGTAGAAGGACACAAAGGAAAAACACTCCAAGTTAGACGAAGCAAAACACCGAATTTGCAGATATCTAAAAAACTGAGATCTATTTAAATGAAACTTTTGAGACAGTTCTTCAAAAGAAGCAAATCTACCATCTATGTATAGTTCATTTAATGACTCAGGCCCAAGCTTTTGCCAGTTATTAAATGCTTCATCCATGACTGAGGGTGGGAACGAATGATTTTTTGTTACTGGAGCTGCAACCCACATCTCAGTAAGGGTAAAGGTTCTTTTAAATAGGTTCCAGATTTTAACTGTATGGATTGTGACAGGGCTCTGTGCGTAAGAAGAAGTAGGATGTTTGAATGGTAAGCTGGAGCACAATAAAGCTACAAGAGGTGTTTGTTTGATCAAGCTCTCCTCCAGCATCATCCAGCTGGGTTTAGCAGCAAATTTATTCATCTAATATAATAATAACCTAATATTTGCTGCCCAGTAATAATATAAAAAATCTGGAAGTGACAGACCACCTTTTGTTCGAGGAAGCTATAAAGATTCTTTCCGTATTCGTGTTTTTAAAAAATTTTTTTTTTTATTCCACATTAAACTAGATATCTGGCTTTCCAAATTATGAAAAATAAGTTTTTTCAAAAAGATTAGAAGACACTGAAACAAATAAAGAAATTTAGGAAACACATACACCTTTAGAGAATTAATCCTTCCTCCTAAAGTCAGGGACAGAGCATCCCATCCATTCAGGTCTTGCTTCAGATGAAAAAGTAGAGATTGATAATTGGCCTCAAATAGATCTTTATAATGGTGTGTAATCCATACACCTGAGTACTTTATTTTATTAAGATTAACTTTAAAGGGACTAGATGTAATATGTTTCTCATACTTAGACTAAATGGGCATCAGTTCGCTGTTTTGAATATTGATTTAATAACCTGACAAGTTCCCAAATTTACAAAGTAGTAACAATAATTGAGGGATGCTAAAACAAAGATCTGACACAAATAACAACATATCATCTGCATAAAGAGAGACCTTATGATCTAAGTCAGCTCAAAGAATCTCTTTAATATCAGGGCTTTGTCATATAGTCATCGCTAGGGGCTCCATGGCAACAGCGAGAAGGAGCTGAGAAAGGAACAGCCATGTCTAGTACCGCGTTGTAATTTAAAATAATCTGAAATGTTATTAATAGTACGTACCGCAGCCACGGGGAATTCTAATCCAGGATATGAATTTTGGACCATATTGAAAACACTCTAGAGATTTAAAAGGATAATCCCACTCCACCCGATTGAACGCTTTCTCAGCATCAAGTGAAATGATTATCTCTTTGTTTGTGTCGGTAGATGAAGATGGCCAATATAAGATATTTCTCAAGTGTCTACGATTGAAAAGAATAACGGCCTTTTATAAATCCTGTCTGATCAGGGGATATGATTGTTGGTATTACCTTCTCCAGACGGCGTGCCAACACTTGCAAAGATTTTTGCATCGGTGTTGAGGAGAGAAATAAGTAAGAAATAAGTATATGAAGTACAACTGAGTTGGTCTTTGTCTTGTTTAACCATTAAGGATATGACTGCTTCACGCATGGATTGTGACATGATATTTGAAGTGAAAGATTCATGAAGATTATCTTTTGAAGACATTTTTTCCCTAAAAACAAAGTTTCATCACCATCTCCCAGGCTTTAGTAATGAATAAGACTGTTCTTACCCTCATTTTAGTTGCTTCAGCAATCATCTTAATTGCTTTACTTGCCCAATGCATCAATTAAGTTTATGTTTTTATTCCTGACTGCAAAGAAATTTTAAGCCAGGAACACGAGGAACAGCATATAGGCAGCACTCAACCTCTTAAACTCATCTTAAGGCTCAGAGAGAGAGAGATAGAGAGAGAGAGAGAGAGAGAGAGAGGGCAACACATCAGCTTGACAAAACTCAAACATTTCCTAGCAAACTTTTTCCAAGCTTCTCATATGGGGACCAGAGGAGGAATGGAGGGTTAGAGCTGTTTAGGGTCAGCAATGTGAGCAAACCTATTTGCAGTCAGAACAGCCAGAAAAGCAGTGGTCATAAATGTTTCATGATGAGTGCAGCGTGGACGAGCAAGACAGAGTGATGAAAGCAGCAGTTTCTACTTGTTGTCTGCTCCATTACTTTATCTCCTGCAGCTGCATCTCCAGGTAATAGCTTTTTTTCAGTTGTCTCTAACAAGATAAGGGTTGACAGCAAGCAAGGCCACAACTTGCGTTCATCCACTCGAGTATCTGGAGGAGATGAGCCAGTTTGTCATTAGTGTATATTGGCTGGTGTCACTTCGAGGTGGGACTCACTGTCTTCTGTTTGTGAAATGCAATATCAACCTCAACAGAAGTAATATGTCACTCACAACAAGCAGAGTCAATCAGACAAGAACAAGCTCTAATTTGTCTGTCATCTGAAGGACAACCTAATGAGACATTACAGCCTCCTCATGCTTACTGCCACCCCCAGCATCTCAGAAATGACCAGTCAAAACAATTCAGTTCAGGTTAATTGGCGCTTGTATTGATCTTAAAAGGGAGTGTAAGTGATTATTAGTTTTGCTTTTGGCCCCATGATAGACTGGTGATCTGGATGTCAGCCCATCCCTTCCTTTTAGCCTGTAGTGGTCTGGATAGACTCCAGTTCTCCTGCAACCCCAAAACTGGATTAATTGGTTATAGAAACTAAATTGCTGCTCCTTTTAAACATGACTTAAAATTGGAAGTTATGATTGATAAGCTTACTGAATGTCCTTACAAGGAAATCTGACATTTTGCTGGTGTTTTCATGGACTTTGCAGTTGGAAGTTGAACCTTTGAGTTCCCATCTGTCATCGAATGTAAGCCAGAACAGGCATGGACAAGCACGACGACCAAGCCGGTCAGGATGAAATTAAAAACTTCGAAAGTTTAAGTAAAACATTGCACATATTAACAAACGTTAACTTCTGAAATATTAAAGAAAACACTAAAAAATGGTCAATCTTGTGAAAGATTTATGGAGCTGATGTGGCAGAGGAATGATGCTGCATGTTACCTGCTAGCTGGCTGTTTTCTTAACTCCTATCTGTGGTATGGTGTTTTAGGCCGGTTGCAGTGGGAGGCTGTTTTAATAATAAGATCAGCAATCAAAACATCCCACAAGCTGAAAATTTGGTGATGTGAGCTCTCAGGCTAGATTATATGTCCTCTTATATGGTAATAATGTCAGGTGGCACAAGGGTTTCTGTGTGTGATTTATATTCTTGTTTTTATTTGCATAGTATGTACAACAAAGCCCCCCCTGAGAACCCTGACTCTGCTTCCTCAAACCATAGACATCATATATACATAGACGACGCCTCCTTGTACGCTGGAGAGTGAACCAGCGTCGCCGCCATATTGGATGGGTCTTTTAAGTCTTGCTGCAGTCAACCTAGTTTCCCCACAACAAGTATATATTACACACAAACAAAACACTTTTCTACATAATTGGTTTATAAATAATGTTAACACAGTGAATAATCTACTAAATGAAAATGATAAATTTTACTCCTATGAGGTGTTTATGAAAAAATATATTAATGGTTAATAAAACAAAAAAGAGAGTTTTACATGGTAGCATAATTACCTCCATGAATTAGGTTATGTTTTCACTGGCTTTATCTGTTTGTCTGTTTGTGTTTAAGGTAACTTAAAAAGTTGTGGACAGGTTTTCATTAGATATTCAGGACTTGATGGAAATGTGAAAAAGAAGAACTGGTCTAATTTTGGTGGTGATCCGGATCACTGTTTGGATCCAGGAACTTTTTAAAGGCCTTGGCGGAGGTTTACGCTCTATAACTGTTTTTCTGGGTAACTTCTGAATTGCACAGTTTTGATACAGTGCTTTATTTTCAGACTTTGTACAACTGTATCTCTATATTGATGAATTAATAAATGTAAAGAAAAGAAAGAGTTAATAGTAGTCAAGAGAAAGCCAGCAACTATTCCAGTATTTTGTTCAGCACACGTTTGCAATAACCAGCTAAATATTGAAAGCAGATCATGTGGAATTACATTTCACAAGGTTGAATAATAATCTATTTGACCAGATGAAAATACATAGATAAATCCAAATGCATCAATAATCAATCAAACTTGTTAGTATCAAATTCATTTATAAATTTATTTATAATGTAGCTACCTTATGTCTTAGTTAGTTATAAAAAATATTTTAGCATAAAGCACGGCATTTTTAATGTTTTACAGTGATCTGTATCATAACAATATCTCTGACCTTTGAAGCAAACCAAACTGATAAAAATCAGTTCAAAATACGTGAAATTATTGTTGTGGTTGGACCTACACTTTACAAATAAATGCATTGGAGGTGATGTAATCAGCTCAAGTTGATTCATTATGATCCATCTAAAACAGATCCACATTAGTCCAGTTTATAACAACAGTATTCAGTATTAGTCAAGCTAATCAAGGCATCACATCAAATCTGGAACATGCATGTGGTGACAGGTGACTGGAAAGAAAAAACCTTCCTTAGCAGGAAGGTAAAATTTTCAGCTAAATCTGGCTGGCCATCTTCATAATCTGGTTAGAGGCGGAGAGGACAGGAAAGAGGGATCAACAGGCATTGCAGCTTTTAGCCAGGGACACCTGCTGAGAAAAGAAGAAGAGAAATACAAGTTAATGAAGCCAATAATGTCATAAGTAGGTACAAGGAAAATAAAGTGCAAAAAGATTAAAATGGAAGGAAGACTTCCGTGCCTGTAGCATCATCATCATCATCAACTAACTAGCATTAAAAAAAGAAAAAAGAAAGGGTGTATGCCTCCCAAACTCCGACTGGGAGCTGGTTCTTTAAGACAGGGATCACATAGCCGAGGGCTCTGTCTCCCTTTCAAAGACTCTAAGAACCACAAATAAACCAGTGATCTTTTGGGGAAAAACATGGAACTATGAGATCTTGAAGTTACTTTGGAGATTGGATCATAACAAATTTTCTATGTGAGGAGAAGAATTTTAAATTCTACTCCAATGAAAAGAAACTAAAAATGGAGAAACATCTGCAGAAAATCTACTAGTTTTCATCAGAACTCTACACCAGCGGACTTTTCAGAGCACAATAACAGCTCTGAAGTAGTGAAGCATGGACCAGAATTTCTGCCTTACTTTGTTTTAGCAATACTTTTGGAGATAGAAGAAGGTAGTCTTAGAAACCAAAAGACTAATCCTGGTCTAAAATAACTCAGGGAATCTTCACTGTAGCATCTGAAGCCAAATGAATGCCTCTTTAGAGTAATTACATAGCAAGACAGGATATTCCTGAGGTTGTCAGGTCCAAACACAACATCGTCTTATTTTCTTTTATTTGACTTTCTGTTAAGTGCAGATGCTAATTATACTGTTACCCGACCTTTCATCTTTAAGTTTTCAAACTTCCAAATATGACATTGCATCTGGTTGCTTGGCAGATTTCCAACCAGTCCGTCACAGGAAACATATTATTTGGAAAGATATGATACACTATTCATTTATAGAAAACATCCCATTTTCTAATAATGTCACAAAAACAGACTCCATGGAGGATCCACATTAGCCAGTACCTCATTTGTTTATAAAGTTCACTTACAGTCAGCATGTCCAATATTAAACAGATGGATGTGATCAGTCCAGAAGGGTGGAGATCTATCTGAACAGCAAGGTACCACACTTATCTCAGAGAGAAAACAATGAATATATCTGGTTTCTAACAAACAATTTATAATATTTTTTTAAAGAATTTTAATAATATCACAATGATCACCAACTAGAACTAACTAATTCAGGACAGCTAAAAATATGACTACACCATAAAACATAAAGTTTATATGATCTGTTCAGGTGTTGGCTTAAAATGCGGTAATATTGGTAGTAGTCATTGCGATGGTACTGGTTTTGCAACAAGAGAAATCTCTAATGCATTTAATAAATTAATCATAATTATGGAAATATGTGGGCTGCTAGCAAGAAGCTTCCAGAAAAGAGAAATGGGAACAGTTGTATACATAAATGTTTAATTAGGAAATCGCATTACCTCCCATAACAGTCATGCATAAGTACTTAGAAGGTTCAGGATCAACTTTTCCAGCAGCAGGCTGCCTTCACGTTTCCAGCATCAGCAACATACAGCGACCCTCTGTAGCAAGCTGGCCGTGTAGGACAGTAGGAAGAGAATAGTGCTAAAAGAAACAGAAATATTTTTTTCCTTTTTGTTGTTTCTTTTCTTTCAAATTCCATTGTAGACTTTCGTTCAGTCCATAATTTTAATTTACTTCTTTTTCATATATAGGCTGATTTGACCAAACAAAATCATGAATAACAGAATTCTCAAAGGAGCGGAAAGAAAAAAACAAGCTGATGTATTCCGCTCCTCCCACACAAATAATTTATTAAACCAAACACATAAAGAAATGTAACTAAAAACAGCCGCAGGCCAACATGCCCCTGATTTCCAGCAGATTATTTACAGTAAACTTGCTCCACTTCATATACAATATTCACATCACCACAAATAAATAATTTTTTTTTATTATATTTTCCTATCATAGCAGCTTTGATTATTTTTTTAAATGCAATATTTGATTTTGCTTCTTTACCTTTTATATCCGGGTTGTAACATAAAATGACTCCAAACACACAGAAACACATCGATCCAAGGTGCCAAAGAAGAAAAGATTAACTTTTTGTGCAAACAATGTTCAAATGGATTTCCATGTAAAAAAAAAAAAAAAAAAAAAAGACCTGCTTTTCTTCCAAACAACATCCAGGCTCGATGAAAGCTGTGGAAAGAAGATGGTACAGGACAGACGGACAGCGCTTTACATTCTTAACTTTGTATATTCTTCACAACAATGCCATCTTTACAGGCACATCAGTTGGAGCCAGTTCATAATAAAGAGCCAAGTTAAGGAAAACCAACGGACTGCATCTAATCCTGACTTTGATCCAGTCCCCCATCATGAGGATACACAGTTGAGAGATCTTTTTTTCACGAAGTCCAAATACTCTTTCTGAAATTCGTTTTTTAAATTTTTTTTTATCCGAATGCAAATATTCAAGTAATAAACAATGGTGAGTTCATTGATTTATTTGTTTTATTTATTTCTCACAGTCTCAGCTGGAAGGCGCCAGTCTGAGTATGCTTTAATGCTTCCCTTGTCAGAGGCAGATAAGTGGGATGATGATCTGTCCTGCTGGACCATCCTGCTTTTTTCCCCCCCTTTTGTTGTTTATTTCTATCATCATAGAAACACAAGGCACACTCACCTTTGGCCCTCTACATTGTGTTTGTCTCTTTAAAGCTCCGTCGCTTGCACCATTAGAGGACACCTATGACACACCATCCATAGGAAGCTTGGTATATCAAAACAGGAAACAGACAGATTTGCTATTAAACCATGCAGGTACGCCACAGCTGAACATGAGGAGTACCAGACAGAACATTATGGAGTAACATGGATCTCTTTTCAAACTAGATGTAATTTCTGGATTGCTGAGACCTCCTGTACCCTCTGTCTTGCAAACTGTCAACAGGTTTGAGCTGAATATATATAAGTGTGTATGAATAAGATAAAGATGCGAGAAGATGTAGGAAGAAGCACAGACCTTAAGATTTCTGAGATAATCCAAAAGAAGACATTAAAGTGGTTGTTAAAGTTTTTTCTTGTCTGCACAGAAATCACATCTGTTACACAAACTAACAAAAAACAAACAAACAGTTTTTGTATTTTAACCTTCAAAGTAGCACTATGTGGCTTCCTGAAGTTGCATGTGGGACAAGAAAGAAAGAGCTTACTGAGGGCATTTATGGTTTAGGTGCATCAAGCAAGAAAAGGAACCTCCCACGTAGGATCCAGCAACATATGCGACATGACAGATTCATACACACTAACAAACAAGACCAGGGATAGTATTTGTATAATCCAAGGTGAAAGAATTCTTGAGATGTCTCAGGCAGGATTAGGTGTGACGAGCTCGGCATGAGTCGAGCTGTGAGTGACTACAGGTTGTTAATTTTGGCGCATACCAGATGACATCTTTAAAAATCAACAGGTGGAGTCTTGGCTCCAGTCTGAAGACCAGCAACTGAGATTGAGGTGGAATTCTTATCACCATTGCAGTTTTGCATGCAATATATTTATTTTTCCTTATAGAAATGTTAAAGTAAAACAGGGGTTTGTTTTTCCCCAGGGCCCAGATTTATCTCCTAGAGATCTTTAGCTCTCCACGAATGAAGAGCTCTGTCACAACAGCTCAGCTTTCATGTAAGTTTCCTGTTTAAATTCTTTCTTCATCTTTTTCTTTTTTTGCTGTCAAGCATTTCAAATGTAGTAATCCTTTTCAAGAAACATGTATTGCTGCTTCGCTGCAATCAACTGGAAACTATCACTATGCTGTTGCAGCTTTGCTAATCCTGGAGATGCCTGTTCTTTTTCTCTTTTTTTCCCTTAAGCTACTGTAAGAAGGATAACAAGCTTTGACTCCTATCCTTACATGATCAAGTTCACATCACATACATAATATTAAATATTTAAGGATTAAATGTGGAGCGAAGGACACACTTTATAAAACAAAAATGCCTGATGTTTAAGAGATAAAAACCAAATCTGCAACACTGTGTTCTAAAACTGCACTGATCAATGTTCTGTTATAATGTTAAAGGGATGAATTCATGGGAGTCCACTCGGTGCTGCTCAACTTATTCTAGTTTTTAAGATTCATAACAGCAGACAATATTACAAGTGCAAAGCACTGGAGGACACAAGGCTGTGCTTCTGTGTGTTAAAGAGCCAGATATTTCCCTAAGGAGGCAATGCAAAAACAGAGCGAGTCGGCGGTTAAATATTGTTCTTTGGATGCATCAGATGGTCAGAAACATGAACCCCAAAGAAAAATGTTGCTTCATAGCTACTGTGTAAATAAGCAGCTGTTTTCCCAACACTGTATCAACTTCATCAAATAATAATGTGCTGTTGTGTTTGCTGTTTATTGCATTTCCTAAAATGAGTAAAAAAAAAAAAAAAAAAAAAAGGATAGCAAAATTTTCTGCTAGTTTATTTTGTAATAGTGTAATAATATATCTCATGATAAAGCCAAAGATATTCTGTTAAACATCTTAAGAAAAGAGATATTAATCTAGAAAGAGTAAAATACAACATTATAATGATTATTAGGTGATACATAAAAAAAAAAAAACAAAAAAAAAAACACGTTTACTGCTTTTTATTTTTATTTTTTTAACATGTTTGTGCTGCGAATTGTGCAGATCAATTACTGTTAACTGCTGCAGCTAAATGTTTTCCAAGTCTTTTTGCTTTCGGATTTCACTGGGTATTTTTCTTTTTTTTTCCCCCTTTTTTTTTTAATGCAAATGTTTCCTCTGCCTGACCAACAGGCACGGCAGTTTATTTGTATATGTGTAAATAAAACTGACTCATTATTATTGCATATATGTCACTGGTGAACTGTGTAAAGAAGTTTGTGCATAACTTTGGTTTCTTGTAAATAGGCGTTCAAATGCATCGACTAACATCAAGAAAATGGACTGCATTTAAAAAAGTACATGTGCATGCACATTTTTAAATCAGTTTTTATTGCATCATAATATTCTTTTACACTTGTGTTTTGATGGCAAAACAAATCCAAGTCTTCTGTGTTTGATCATTAAAATTGATCAATTTAAATTCACAGTAGGAAGTATTTTCTGTCATCATGCTAACAAATGATAATCGTGTGCAGGAAGAAAGCAACTGTCTTCTTTGGCTTGTGCGACGCAGTCATTACAGAAATGATCTCCATTTTCAGAAATGATTTCAGTCACACTGTACTTTTTATGTAAGTCTAACTTAACTAAGAGATGGATGAGGTCTGCATGATTAAAACAGTTTTAGCCTGTATTTTAGGATCCAGAGCTGAACTGTGTTCACTGACAGTGATGTTTGAATGTTCGCTGAGCCAACTTAATGATTTCCTCAACAGAATATTGTCATCTGTCGTGCAGTCCTCGCTGAGTACCTGAAGATGACAACCTCTTGTTGTCCAGAATTTAGTTTTAGTCTTGACAGGATGTTACTCTGTACAGATACTTCACACTGTCAATGATTAAACTCACACACTCTTTGGCATTTGTATGGAGAATCATTAAACATCTAAATGTTATTGTGAGACTTTGCCGTTTACATTTACCATAACCCCATGTTATGTCATTGTAACGACATAAAATGAAAACTAAACACCTTAACATTAATATAAATAGTGTACAAAATATAACTAGATCATTTAAATATACACTATTTGACAAGATAGACATTTTGCCAACACATCATCTGATACCAAAAACTTCCACTCTTTTGTTTCTTCTCTCTGAATAATTTTAAACAGGCAAGTGAGCAAATTCTCCGTTTTACATGTTGTGTTTTGTTGCTTTTTTTTATTCCAAGTAAATTATTTTAACTTTAATAACATGTGAAAAAAAACAAAAGCCAGTCTCACAAGAAGTTTCATAATGGTCCCAGACTCGGACTGGAACACAAAGTCAGGCAGGGGGTCATGATCTCACACAGGCCACTGCATGCACACTTGCCCAAGTGTACATACACACACACATTTAGACAAAGTAATCACCTAAGCTCATTATTTTAGACAAACATTCACATAAACTACAGGACACTATTCCAGTGTTTTTCTCTTGTCTACCCTCATCAAATGGTTCGATAAAACAGGCAAAACGGGGCGCTTGTATGTAAATGAGACAAACAACATAATTGGGTCATTTTCTCAAAAGTCATTTAGATGCCAATTTACTACATATAATACACCAAAACTAACATTTGCTCCCAAAGAAAGAGGTCAACAGCAACTTCACCAGATGTGATTTATGAAACATTAAGACATGTAAAAGTAATTCCACCTGTGGAGGTATGTGTGGCCAAGCCGGATGCACCATGCAGTAAGATCAGCCATTTTCATCCACAAACACACACTCCACGTAAAGTTAACAAAAACCTCAGAAATCAACATTTAACCAGCCAGCATAAAAAGCTGCAAACACATCATTTACAACCAGATAAACACCCTGACACACTGATTAAGTTAAAGGTTTCCTTATCGGCATTTATCCTGTACAAATAGTCTTCCTCACTGGCTCAGTTTAGCAGCTGTCTCTGAGTTGGACGAGGACACATGTGGGACTGTGTACAGACCAAGCAGGCACAGTCTCCACAACATCCAGCACAGCACTACACAACACATTACATGAACTTTTAGTTGTGATACCAGGAAATCCCATACCGGACCTACTTTATGTCCAAGGTTGGAAAAACCAGCAGCAGTATGTTTCAGCTAACAGTAAATATAACAGCGCTGCAACAAACCATGGCAACAACAGAAGGAAGTTGTCACAGTTAGGCAGCACCATTCCATCATTACAGCTACATAAAAAGGGAAATGAAGGATCTCACCTGATCTTTTGTTGCTGACCACTCCACGCTTCCACGCTGCTGCTGCTGCTGCTGAGAGCTTTGCAAACATCAGAACCATCCCTCATCCTGAAGTATTTTTGTTTGTTTTATTAAGGCCTCTCTCTGATTCCCCTCTCATCTTGTTCCAAGTCAGTTTACACCACCACCTTCCTCGTCCTGTCAGCTGTTGTGTCCCCATGCTCATGTTGGTAACTCTTTAAAAATCTCAGGCTACTGACCAATCTGCATTAGCTTATTACTAAAAACTGGCAAGAATGAATCGTTACGTCTGTGTGTGGATGCTAGCACCTCTGGCCAATCAGCCACATTTGTTTATTTATTTATTACATTCAGACGAATTAGGCCGATTAAAGCCCTGGTCACCAGGAACTGTCTGGTTCCTCCCGTGGGGTTGGTCTGGGCCTGATTTGTAAACAATATTGTCAAATTCGATAGTTTTAAACATTAAGGTGATATATATATATATATTTTATTATTATTCTTTTAGTCAGCAGTTTTTACATCAAAGGATATGAATAATAAAATATGTAAGTTATGAGCAATTTTTAATTGCCCCAGCTTGTATTTGCTACATCTCGATGTACCCAGGAGTTTGCATATTCTCCTTTGAAATGTGTGGGTTCTCCAGGTTTTCTCCCACAGTCCAAAAACATGCTCCTGGGTTAAATGTATTTTTTTTCCTAAATACACCCTCAGAGTGAGAATAAACATTGTTGTTTATGTCTCTGTGTTGTTAGTGTAAGCAACTCTGCATTGGAGTAAACAGGTGAATGGATGGACCGACGAAAATGCAGCATAAGTCTCAAACTACAGATGCAGGGGCATGACTACCAAGAGGGTTAGATCAGGTTTCTTCAGTATTTTGTTGTTTTTCATCGAGCCACTTTAAAAAAGAAGCTCATTATGACTGAGATTTATTCCTGTTTATTTGGTCAATAATTTCCACCTTAATGGAAGCCTGTAGATAATAAATAAGATGATTAAAACCCAGTTGACCTGACAGGAAGTAGAAGATGTGGGAAAAGGCTTGAGGAAGGTTGTCATGGTTCTGACCTCAGCATCTGTGACAGTATGCTGAACGCAGCACTAATGATGCCTGACTCTCATTCTACAAGATAAGCAGAGAATTTGTTGTCACAAATCTACTCCACACGCACATTTTTAATCATGCCTATGGAAGCCTGTTGGGGAGGTTATGCCATTTTAATTCTGCTTCTCCAGATGCAGAATTGCAAAATGGTGACAAAATTATCCCCCCCCACCCACCACCTTTCTCCCAGAGGGGCAGGAAATCTCCCAGGTTCCACACACACAACCTTTAAATTCTCCCAGACCTGCAACCTGCCCACAACCAGCTAAGCTAAGAGAGGAAAGTCATTTTGTTTTCCATCCTGACCAGCCTTTCATCTCATTCTTCGACTCTAAACTATTCTGGCTTACTCACCCAGCAGCGCTCCCAATCACCCATGAAGACACTGTTTCAAGCCGCGGCTATGTAGACAGTGGAGGAAACCTCCTAAGGCCAACAGGAAGTAATAACTCAAAGCAAGAAGCTTATTGAAGGCGACTGCAAAGAGAGAACAGCTGTGCGGGATAGTGGCCCTTCGTACGTAATGGAGAGTCACAATTCCACTGTGGTCTCAAACTAAAGGCAGAGGACAAATGCAGGAGTAATGAAACTTTTGCTGATGGCACCCAGAGGAAAAAATCCCACAGAGAGAAACACACAAACAAGGAGAACGTTTGTTTTTATAACTTTTGACTCCTTTTTTTCCTGCAAATATTTTGCCGTCATTTCTCTTTGTTGATGACTTTGTTCATTTCTTTGCTAAATAAAGTTTACTGTACATTCCTGAATTATTTCCCCACACAGCAGGACCTTAATGTGTGCAATCTGTTGGATACATGAGAACAGGGTGGGATAGATCATTTCTCTGCATTCTTTACCCAGTTCTACTCCAGGTTTTGTTTTATCGTTGTTTTCAAAAGAAAATAATA
This sequence comes from Telmatherina bonti, assembly GCF_933228915.1. Classification (NCBI taxonomy): domain Eukaryota; kingdom Metazoa; phylum Chordata; class Actinopteri; order Atheriniformes; family Telmatherinidae; genus Telmatherina; species Telmatherina bonti. Next base: position 27,447,102 of record NC_136610.1, on the reverse strand, counting down.
AACTTTTATGTGAAAAAGCAAATGTTTAATCATGATACTTCTTTCAAAATGCAGATACTGTTTGAAATAATAGAAAAGAATTTAAACTCTAACCCAGACTTCACATTAATCAGGGTGTAGATTAGAAGATTTATTACCGTGGACTTGTCAAGCTCTCTGAGAGGAAATTTATATTCAGACATAATGGCTGATTAAGTTCACGCGATAAAACCTTTAGATGATGGATATGTGGTATTTAGGAGTTATGCAGAGAATTCCCACATGGACAGAACTCTTTAATTGCCTTCAGGACATCTAAATGAGTATGAAAAGGGGGCGTTCAGGCGTTACCTGTGGAAAGTATTTCAAAGGTTTATCTTTATTTGGATTTTTCTTTGACACAGCATCAGTCTTTCAGATTTCAAAGGAATGCTGGGCGGAGGAAGAGACTATGGAAAGCTGAGTATTTTATATTGATCTTTCATCTCGCCTACTGGTGGAAATGCTGCTTGAATGCTGAAATTTAATAATAAGAAAAGAAGCAATATTACTTCCCACGTTTTATTGCGGGGTAAGCTTGATATTTAAAGTAACTTAATTTATGTTATCAGACACTCAGTTGTAGCAGACCTGTGTTATATCTGAGTGTCTGACAACATTAGTTTTATTCATTACAGACACTGTATTTTATTGGGTTGATATCTAAAGTATCAACTTGACTTATTTTAAAGAAAATTGATTCCTCAACAGCACTGTGAATAATACACAGCCAAGTTCTCATACTGTCACGTGTGAAATGTCAAAGCGAAAATGTTTCAGAAGGGATATTGGAACAAAAACTTTATTGTAAACCATGTAAATCCCCAATTATTACAGTAAAAGTAAATAAAAAGTGACCTGAAAGATGTTGCATTTCCATTTCCATGTAAACTCTGTTAGTGGGCTGATTTCACAAATCTGTTGAATTTCACTGGAGGGTCATATATTTATGTACACCAAGATGGAGGTTATGTGTTTGGTGCCGTGTTTATCTGTCTGTTAGCAACATGACTCAAAAAATTATCGAGATTATTAAAATAATCTCAGAAATATAATAAGGAATACTTGATTAGATTTCAGGGATGGTCTGGATCACCACCTGGATACAGGAATTTTTTAAAGGATTCTTTACCATGAGGAGAATTATTCCAACTCAGAAATAATGCACATAAGCATTGGATTGGTCTGTCATACTTGCATTATTAAAGAACTGCTGCTCTGCTTCTTCCACAAGCCGTCAAAGTCATCAGTCCAAAACATGCACTTTGTTTCCAGTTTGACTTTTTTTTTTATTGTGCAAAACTGCGAAGAAAGTGAGGTAGTTGAACCATCTCACTAGGAAAGGCTTAAGCTAAGCCCATCCAAGGCTATATGAGGAGGAAGAGTCTCGTACACTCTCTCTGGATAACAATGAAAAGCGAGTGTGGGGAGTTAAATGCAACAAAAACTAATAAAAACATATCTGACCCTGAGATACAGAAAAATCACTGATGACTTTGAGATCATCATTTACACAAGTTCAGACATTTCAACATAACATGGAGGTCCCTCTTTGAATGTACTGTAGTTTATGTGGTTCTCCAGAAGATTTTCTTGCAACAAATCCTCCCATTAATAAAACCATCCAGGTTGGTTATGCAGTAGTATGCATCCTCTATTGCACATCATGACCATGGAAGATGCTATTCTACAAAAGGGACTCTAGGCTGTCCAGTTTACAGAGAGAAACACCACATAGAAACACATTAGGCATATGAATAGTTGCTTTTTTATTACTTTATTTTATGATTTTGAGTTTACTTGCCATGAGAGCCTGTGTGTTGGGACTCAGGAGATAGAGCATGTTGTCCAATGACTGGCAGGTTGGCGGTTGGAATCCTAAAGTCAGTCTGTCGTTGTGTTGCCTTGTAAGACACTTCACCTTGCCTTCAGTGTCGGCATCGCTGGAGTATGAATGCAAATGTGGTTCACAGTTTCGAGTGTTTCGTCAGTGTGCCCCAGAGCACCTGTGACTACACATGTAGCTTATTGCCACCTAGTAAACATGAGGAGTGAATAAATAATGGATTCAATGTAAAGCACTCTGGATGCTTTGAAACATGCCATATAAAGATAATCCACTATTGTCATGTTAATCAAACTTAATATACATAATATTTAAATATTCACCCTTCTATGTTTCATCTGCAGTGATGTGAAATCAAAACAACACTGTTCGCACACTGAAATCATACTATCCTCTTTTTGTCTTTTGTTTAGTTTTTTTTCACAATCAATGTGAAATCATGGTTTGTACTGGAGGCCTCAAGCTGCTCATCCCTGGGTTTTAATAGGAAAAATAGATCTCTGCTAAGTAAACATGATCAGATATATTGGTACATTGCACATAAGCAATTATCTGAGGCCTATTTGTTATCGATGATGCTCAAAGCTAGTTTGACTCCTGGGGAGTTCATGATTATTGGTAGAAGAATGAGTAGTCGTCTCTTAACCTGAGATGCACCCTATGCCTTGTTCAAATTTTACACACACTCAGACATCAGTGCCCTTATGCTGCCTCAAGAATTATTTGTAATAGAGGGAAACTGAGTAGAAGATGTGGTTCATCTGTTAGCATGAGTGGCAATGGATGTACATGCTCATAAGCCATACATCACTTGCTTATATAAGACGGCATGCCAGATAAACTCTCAAGATGAATACTTGCCCTTCTTCTTTATGTTTGTGAGGACAGACGTTAAGTTCCGTCCCATGACTCACAAATGTGTAGGAGTCATCAACCGTGTCTTCTTGTGTTTACATTTGCTTGTGTTTAATGCACGGCGTTACACATAAGCTGTTACAAAGCTGACCGATTTCACATGTGGGCTAATGTTTACACTGGCTTCCCAAAGGGAACACAAGCAATCATTTTCATTTGATTAAGACAAACTCCCTTTAGAAATGGCCTCAGGGCACTGACAAAGCTATATGTCATTAATGTGAGCCGTGTGTAACCCATACATGAGAAACAAGGGAATACAATTGAGGTCAGATCACAGTAAGCTGTCAGGTTGCCACAAGGGGGATCTCCTTTTGTGTGCATATTTCCCACATGCAAAACCTCAGGAGATTTGCTCTTGTGTCACTTACAGACAGATTCTTAAAGAGGACACGACAGCTTTGAAAATGTTGGCAGGTCATGAAAGCTACGAATTTAGTGATAGGAAAAGATCCAAAGTGCCTGACGCTTATGTAGATCTAATTTCATGAAGCCTCTGAGAGGAACCTTTCTGCATGGGGAAAACACTGGGTGACAACCTCGTTGTGTTGTTGGAAGGTGCTGGCTCGCAGCTAAATGAGTGGGCAGTGTCTCTGCAGCTACCGTGAACTGAACGCTGTGAAGGGGGAAATGATGGGGAAGGAAGGGCACAGTCTGCGCGCTCTGAATAGCAGGAAGGTGAATAAAGTTTACCACAGACCAGAGAGAGAAAGGAAAGTGTGTGAGAGAGAGAGAGATCCTGGGGTCCCAAAACACTGACATGTTTAAACAGAACTAAGAAAAGGGAGGGTATGTTGATTAAGCGATAAATGAGTTGATGGCTAACAGCCACAGCAGCAGTTTCTCTGCAACTCAGCAGCCATATGATGCTTACCTTGGTGATGCAGGGATGCGCTGGCTTCACAGCAGACGCTCAGCTTTTTGACTGCAGCTGCTTATCGGCACAAAGGATCACATCAGCTGACTGCAGTGGATGATATTTATCTGGTGTGTCCTGGTTGCCTTCAACTGTGGTTACACTAAAGCTGAGAAAGTTTATTTAAATTTACTATTTGAGGATTTTTTTCTTTATATTTGCAAGAAAGAATTTCTATTATTTTAAAATGTGCTGAAGCACTTTTAAACAGTCAGTTATTATCATCTTATAAAATCTTATAATGCATATTTTATTGTTTCCATGGCACTAATGGGATAATCTATTTAAAAAACAATCAGTATAAACTATCTCTTAAATTATCACCTTAGATATCATATTCTGCACACTTATGTCTGAGGGTTTATGTTTCCCAGGGAAAAATCTTTTCTAAGTTTCCCTTTACTGCCATCATAAAGTTCATTTTCTTCCACAATTTAGTTTATGATCCACGTCTAAAAGATAATTATATTCATATGAACCTCTGCTATGATTTCTTTGTTATACTTTAACAGAAATGTTATAAAATAATATAGAATATGCTAAAGCTCTGGTACTCAATGGCTAGCTTTAAAGGTGGAGAACATGTAGGTTCCAGTCTGTCCATATTTGATGCATTATTAAATTACAAGTTTAATTAATGACAAATGACAAAAAGCACTTTTTTTAGGCAAACATTTAAGAAGGTTCTTTGTCATTAATTAAACTTGTAATTCAATAACGCATCAAATATGGACAGACTGGAACCTATATGTTTTTAAAAAAAAACTATCTAATTATGATTGTAGTTATTTTTTTAGTTAATTTTTTTTTTTTAAATATTGAAAATCTTACATACTCCACCTTTAACAGTGATTCCCCTCATATTAGACATCCTACATCTAATTTTCCCTCTTCCAAGACAGTCAACCACACCCATTTTTAAGCTTCACAGCTGTCCCAGAGGATGTCATCCTCTGCTGCGGTGGAGTCTTTATCACGTTGAGTTTTAGAATGTGACCTTTCTTTAATTTGACCTCATTAAGAATATCCAGTTGAGTTTGTGAAATGATATGCACATAAAGATTTGGGGTGGTGCTGATGTTTGTCAAACATGATTTAAGAACTCTGACCTTTAATTATCATGCACCCACAGGGCCAACATCTATTTCTTCCCCTGCCTCCTCTCTTCGCTTTGTTAACTTTGCAGCAGCTGATTTTACTGATCAAATCGATCGTTTGGATTAAAATCTGCTGCAAAGCTTGGAATAGTTTCTCAGCTCTTACACTGGCACTGCTAAGCTTTGACCTTGGTTGAAAATGAAAGATATTAAATCATGTTGATAGTGTCCAGATGTTTAAAAATATATAAGAATAAAAGAAAATAAAAATAAAAGATCTCTCTGTAGGGAAAAATGTTCTGAGATGAGGAGGATGCATTTCTGTTTACATTCTGTGTGACCATCTATAGCACACTGTATTCTTCAGCTCCCATGGGCTGATTTTCTGTCACATATCCAGTTCACTACTAGTGGAGGTGAGGATTCGTGTCACGCTGGCTTATTACAGCATCACATCCCTGTGCAATACCTATGAATTATGCAGAAGATGGATGGCTTGGAGTGCAATACCTAACAATGACAGCGTTGAAGAAATTTGTGGCATTTTATCCCAAGTGCCTAGAATCAATACCAAATCCACCAATCAGGATAGAGTAACAGCTGCAGGAGCTCATCCACACTGCAGAAGTTGACAGCAAAGTAAGCTAATATGTAGGCCACCTCATATTTTGGATAAATAAAGCCACAAAAAGTATCTCTCCTTGACAGTCTAGACCACTGCCCACAGTTTTGTTGAGTGTGTATACAGAGGAATAAAGTTAGCCAGGAAGACATCTGAACGCAAAAGAACTTTTACAGATTTTCACAAAGAAAACACAGAAGTAAATGGAGTCTGATCGATTCTGCTGATGTTGCGTTTGATGCATTTTGTCGATTTGGAAAATGTCCTTAAAAACAAACAAACAAACAAAAAAAAAAACAAAAAAACAGAGACTAAAAAAGATCTACATTGAAAAAAGGAAATAAATTGTACAATCTGAACACAAAGCTACTCAAAAAACAGGTAGATATATTGAAGAGTCAGACCTGCAGGAGGGATAGGTGGGTCAGTGACACTAATGTGACTTCAAACTCTTGTTTTAACGACCAAACTGCAGCCTTAAACTCCTCACCAGCCAGTTTAGAAGCAAACAGCTTTTTGGATAAGAGGCAAAACATTTTCAAGAGACAAAAAGTAGTCCAGTAATGCCACCAAAACTGTACAAAACATAAGATTATATCATGTAATGTTTCTATGATGAAACCATTCCTGCAAGAATCCACACAGCTGGACACTAATGAACCTTAGAAACATTGTTTTTCTGTCTTCTGTTAAACAACAAAACAGATCAGAAACAGTGACTGAAAAACAGGCTGTGCAGCATTTTCACACTGTTCCAGTGTAAAATCCAGATTTTACAGCATCATCTGAAGTCACTGCATGAATTAAAAACAACATCTGCACAGTGTATTAGCTATTCCTACATTTGTTTGATCTCCCACAGAGAAAGTTGGAAGCATCAGAATGTCTTGCATGTTTTCTCACAGCGTTCCACAATGCAAGTGTGCTGGACTTATTAGATCACCAATGATCCCTCCAATGAATTATCATGAAACCACTCAACTATTTGTGAGCTGAGGAGGTTCCAGAAGGAGATTTTAGGATTCGAACTTTTCTGTGGTAAATTTTCACTAGATTATTTGAGAAAAATGTAACATTAAGGGCTTGTGTTGGCGAAGCAGTTGTATACACATCTGCTTGTCCAGTTTTCCTGCACATGGGGTGTCAGGCAGAAGTCAGGTATGTCACTGATGGACAGATCTGCCAGGGAATAACTGGGAAATCTGAAGTTGTCAGCAGACTACCATATAATGGTGACGTGAGACAAGTGACAGAGAAGACAGTCAGCCAGACCTGGATGTCTGTGAGAAAACGTCAGGTTGTTTTAGGAACTGTCCCCCGGAGTTATTTACGTCCAATGCCAAGAAGGCATTTCCTTCATCTTAGAGGAAGAGAGAAATGTGGTGTGCAAACTGACCCTGTTCAAGCAGTGGCAACGAGACTTTTATTAATGGGGTGGCAACGCAGGGAGCTGCCAGTGGACGCCAGACACTCCTGGGTTGAAGGAGGAACCTTTCCATGTCTGGCTGACTTGGGGAGCATCAGATTCAGAATCAAATCAAATCAAATCAAACTTTATGTCTATAGCACTTTTTGTGCTTAAAAACAATACAAAGTGCTTTACATAATAAAACAATTTACATCAAAACAGATAAAAACACACACACACACATACACCCATAGTCCCCTTTCACCCACCCACAACAACCCTCACCCATGCCCTATTAGCCCCTGTAACAGTTAAAAGAAGATGAATGGCCAGGTGCATTTGTACCAGATGTGCACCAGATAAGGAAACAATATCCTCAGGGTGCCTCTACACAAAGGGCTACCCCCACCCAAGACCACCCAGGCCATCACCATGGGGGCCACCTGGGTCCAGGCAGACAGGACCCACGCCACAACTGTAAGGCTGCAGCGCCGGATCCCGACCCACCAGACAGGGACAGCCCCCACAGCAACACCCATGTAGTCAGAGCAGGGGCAGCCCTTGGTGAAGAGGACCCCAATGAGGAGAGAACTGGAGTGATAACTACACAAAAGTAAAATCAGAAGACTGATACCAGCAGGCTAAAGCGTTGCTGCATCTGAAGACATGTAGAGAGTGGAAGAAATCATAGTGAGTGACCATCAGTTTCCCTCAAAGAAGTTTGAAAAATGGTTCATCAGCCAAAACCGACCAACTCTGTTTAGAAACGGCAGCCATGCTCTACCTGGACTGGTAAAGTAGAAACTCCTGAACTCCCCTGGTAGCAATGATCAGGTGTGATCATTGGCGTTCGGTCTTTTTTGCAGTTTCTCCTTAGATCTTGCTGTAAAATATGCACATGAACTCCGGTTTTTCCTGCTGGCGACACCAAACAGAGCAGCTGGTTGAACAGAACAAGCTTGGAGCAGGACACAGGCCTCGTCCTCGCCCTGACAGCACTCCCACATGGCCATGCTAATACGGTGCAGTGTCTAGGCTAAAGTCCAATCTCTGTTGTGGGCAGCTGATGCGGTTCAGAGGGGACTGGTGGATATGTGCGCTCCGAGTGTGTCCTGGGAAAATATCAGTTGTCTTGATTTCCTTTGGGGTTTAAAGAGATGGCCTGATGAACAACAAGGGAGGAGTATGTTGAACTTCATGATTCCTCGAAAGTGGCAAGCTGCTTTAAAACAAGTTAGTAAAAGTTAAAGCTAAACTTTCTGAGAATATGAACTATTTAAAATACATTACCCAACATTAAAAACCAGCCTGGTTTATTTTACAGGTGTGAATATGAGACCACAACGTTTGATTTGGAAGTGGAAACAAATCTGTGTGCGATGCATGTAAACATTCGCTGCAGGCAAAAGTTCCTGTATTTTAACTTATTAAATTAAGTTCATAAGATAAAAGATCAAATATGCTCATATTGGCTGCAGAGGAAATAAAGTAAGTAAAAACTTGGAGCATGTTTTGATGTTTTCTTGTCTTCTTTTCATTTTTTTACTAATCCCAACTTACCTGACTTGGAGTTCTATATGCAAAGAGTCGGTACAACAGACCTTGCCAGTTTGAAGATTGTATGTAAAATCAGCAATAAGGATGCAGGATTGAAAAGAGATTGCTCCTCTTCTATCTGCTTGATGAACACCACCTCTTTTGATGAGCTCTCATCATTTTCTTATCCTTCACATTCATCCACTGCATAGTCTGTACTTTTTAACTCAAGAAAAACAAGGGAAGAAAGATGAAAATCGTGGAGAGGCATAGTTCAGCAAGCAGAGAGACAGAAGCTCTTTCTTTTTAGCGGAATACACTAAATTACTGATATTACATGCAATCTTTGAAACAGAATTGCTCTCCAGCGTACACTGAAAATTCTGGGTGAACTCAGTATTTTTCTCTCTTCTGATCATCCAGAACAAAATCTTTTCAACTGTTCTGGTTCATCCAGAGAGAGAAGTCACAAAATGTGTCACCAAGATGTGTCGTCACACTCACTGTAGTACTTGTTCTTGTTTTTGTGTCAGCATATTTAGTCTCTTTTACTGCAGGCCAAAAAAGCCAGATAAAGAGGATGTTATGAGAATACACATCTAAAGGCACGCCACAATATTTCCCTCACCAAATCCCAGTTGTGTTTAATGCCTGGACCTAACAGTCACTGATAGTGACAGTTTGTCGCAACCGTTAAGGTTCTCCAATCTTAGAATGTATTTTGCCTGGTAAAGCTGTTTTTACTCCTCTTTGTAGCTTTTGGTCCCATGAACAAGGTGAGGTTGTGTTTCTTAATGTGCTGCAATATAATTGTTATAGATTAATAACTGTCTCAGAGAATGTGTTGTGTTTAAGTCCACCTTCCAGATTTTCACATTGTGGCTCCCTAACAGAGGCTAATTTGGCATCTGTATCGCACCCTGTCTCTTCTCTAAGCTCTCTCTAACCAGTAAAAGTTAGTTGGATGTTGGCGCTTGTTTAAAATGGAACTATTATGTGCATTTCAGGCTAATTTATTTTTATTTCTGAGACCAGAAGGGCTGGGATTGTTCAAGTTATTGTCACAAATCACTTTATTTACTTCAGACCGACCCTCTCTGTAGGCTGTCAGATCAGCCTGTGGGCAAAACGAGTGGATTGAGACTCTTCCACATTAAGCCCCGCCTCCCGCCACTGCACTACATCGGGAGCGCGCACCGCAACTGCTTTCACCGTCATTGTATCATCTCATAAACAGAAGGATTAGGCTAATATGAACTCAATAAAAAAAACAAAATACCATGTCAACACATAGCATACAGCCCTACATGTTGGAACCTGAATCAGACCCTGAAACAAAGTGGAAAACAGCAACCCACAGCAACGAATGCAGCAGGATGTCTCTCTTTGGTAAACTCACCAGCCATCGTTGGAAATAACTTTATCCCACGTTTTCCACCCGCCTGATGTATTTGTACATGCCCTTGTTAACCAGTAGAAGGTAACCAATCACCGAACCTTATCCCCCGGGAAGTCACAAGGATTTCCAAGTAGAAAAAACTCTCTAAAACGACACATTTTTCGTCGCCATGGAAACCGAAAGGAGAGAGTGCTGGAACTCAAACTCAAACTCAAACATGCGTTTAGGTGATAAAAAACAGTGTCGTTCACATGTCTGATGAGGATTCAACACCGTAACACTGTAGAAAGCTCAGAAAACTTGAATTACCATGATAGGACCCCTTTAATCTGTTTAATCTGTGAAGCTTGTAACATACTCCACGATGTCTGCTTTATGTGCAACAAACCCGGTTATTTTATATTTAATGATCAACTTCGTCTGCGACATAGTGGTCTGTGCACGCGGTTGGGGTTTTGTGTTTTAGTGCCACATATTGTAAAAATATTCATACTTGTAAATGTCCCAGATTGCTCGCTTTATGTAATACTTTTACATATATATAGCATGTGGCTAATATTCTTGATTTTTCTGCTTTCAGTTGTGAGCTTGATTTTCACAGCAAATTGGAAATGTTTACCTTTATTGTGAAGGCATTTTTATAAGTTTCCTTTTCTGTTCCTTTCTTTTGCGAATGAATGCGCCTGCGCAGTTGAATGCAGAGACGAGAAGCAAGGTTGGAATGTGGATGCTCTTATGTGAAAAAGGTTGTTGGTGAAAGTTCTTTTATAATTATCATTAAGCACCTCGCTGGAAGGCGAACAGGTATGTATGCTAAGTGAATTTCAAATGTACAATTTGCATTTATGTTTTATTGTATAATGTTTTGAGAAAGCTAACGGGCTAATGCTAATTAGCTAAAGGTTTCATGAAATGTTCTGGGATGGTTTTTTATGCAGTCCATAGAAGTTTTTGTTTTTAATGACATTTTCTGAAAGTTTTCACAAAGGTCCCTGAAACTGTTGCATCCTGAAGAGCTACGCTCCATTTTAGCACACTAAAAGGCTTCAGGGTGAAGCCTGATTTAATATAAATCCATTAATTAATCAATATGAGAAAAACAAATGTACAGAAGCTTTAAGAAAAATCAAGACAATTGTGGTGATGAATTTCTTAAACTACTGGAGCAGTGAACAATATACATATGAATTATATGATGCAGATTTCATGGCTTTTATTCTGCCATGGTTACTTCTGGGCTCTTTGGACTATTTTTAACTTTTCAGAGCACAGCAAAAACATCTTAACACAAAAATTATCTGAAGAGTTAAAACATATAAAACAGAAGTTAAGATTAAAAAAGTATAATATTGTAACATTGTCATTATTTTGGATGCATATGACAATGAAGGAAAAATAGCTTGTTTGATTTTTTTTTAACCTGGCTTCTTTGGTCTCCTAGAGTCCCATTTAGTTTTCAGTGAAGGCTCTTGTTCATGTTGTGGATGTAAAGTTCTCACCATTCCAGTGTATGTGTGTGAAGCGTGGATGTAGGATTTCATTCCATATTCCAGCTGTGACATCCCATTTGTTGCTCCTAACTGAAAGAAAATTAATTTTAGGCAAAGGAATGAACTGGAAAGCAACATGTGTCTGAGTATATTATGCTAAATCAGAATGGAGAGTAAATAAGAAGAAGAAAATGGAAAACTCATTTTGGACAAAGAACAAGTGTTATGTTTTGCATTAAAATCTTCCAGCTGTTGACCTCTGTATCCTTTTAATTTCATGTTACTCTCTCTCAGCAATGTGATTCAAGCCGCTACTTTGTTCAATTTTAGATTTATCAAATGTTTACATGAGAGGTTTTCTACAAGCTTAAAGCACACATCCAAATAAACTCCAGTTTATTTTACCATGGTGTGTATCCAGTGTCAGTAATGGGCCTAGTTAGCTAAGAAGAGCTAACTAAATAGAGAAATAATAAATAGAGAAATAATAAATAGAGAAATAAAATAAAAATTCTGAAAGTCAAGGGAGTCATTATATCTATAAAGCTTCCCTTGGCAAAGTAAATTTGCTCAGCAGAACACAGCGTCCAGATGATCATTCTGCTTGCCTAAATCCAGGACAAGACACACAAAAGAAAAAAGAAAAAAAAGAAGAGCTATCCTTTCACTGCTTTTCCAACAGTGAGCTATGAAAGCTGGAGCTCTTGTTCTATGTCTAAGCAAATTCTAATGAACACAAAATCATTTAAAATGACGCATCAGACGAGTTCTGGTCTCCTGAGCCTCATCTGTTTTTATCATCAATATCTATAATTCTCTTTGGATTGTAGAGATCCCCTTCCTTTGTTCTCTAGGCTACAACACAGTTATGTGTGATGTGATATGAATACCTCTACTTAGCAGAAAACACATTCTTTCTCATAAAGACCAACACATTTCTTCTTATTTTTTTCTCTTCATTCTTTGCTCCTCATTCCTTTTACACCACTTCCCTCATTCACATTAAATCCGAGCGACTTAAATCTGTGATTCATTTGCTGTTTGACATTGGATGAGCGCTCACACAAGCGACTGCACATCTGTCATCTGTGTTTGGTTCTCCACCGATTGAGAGAAGAGTTTGGAAACTGAGCACTTCCAGACACAAAGCAGAAACATCAGCTTCCGTATGTAATATCGTTAATGACTCCTGCCCACTGAAATGCACCATAAAAGCCAGATGAGCCTGTTTATAGACTCCAACATGCAAGCTGTTGAGGGACAATTGGCTTTGCCAGTGCTCATTTGAAGTCTGGTCAAGTGCAAATATGCATGTGCGCGCAAACAGGAATGCACACACACTCAGACTATTAGCGCATGACAGTGTCATTCCTCATGGGAAACCAGACCAGGTGGGTCCTTCATGTATTACCCACGGCACATAGACAGGTCACAGTGCAACAGCAACGTGTCAGTTAAAATGGATTCATTCTGCTCATTGTGCACCGACTTAACCTAGACAGGTGGGGAGGGGTCGGGGGTTAGAGGAGTGCAAGAGGCAAGGCGAAGCTTCTCTTTTATTAGAATGTCATCATGAATATACGTGACAGCAATCACAGTTATGCAGTAAGACACGGAGCCACAGTGCTCGCATGTTCCAGAGAGGCTGCTCTTAGTCAGGGTCTGTTGTGGAGTTTCACACATATTCACAGTGACTGGTCTGAGCACTGTGCTGAGTACGAACTGAAAAAGACTCCCACTGGGATCGCCATGGCAACCTCTGACCCCCACCCCCCCGTTCCAACACTATCTTTATTGTTTTTCTACTGCTGTATCACAAACACTCGAAGGTTGACCCATTAATTCCACTGCCAGTTTTGACATAGGTCATGTAGCGTCTAACATCTACAACACCGCTACCGGTTGTCAATGGGTTAATTCATTTACTACTTGTACCTCCTCTTGAATGATCACTCCCCCTCTGCTGTCGTGAGATCCAGTTGATATTTATTGTCCTTTTGTTGCTGTTCATTTAATGATAAAATGGCTTAACAAAATCAAAACGTGAGTCTGCTGGACGTACCGTAGAAAACTGTTTGCCTCCTCCATTAACAACACCGTGCAACTCCAATCATGACCCTTAAGTAACCCCCGCTACAAGCGTCACGAAACGTGATACCACCCCCTGGTGGATGGGGAACTTATAAAAGAAACATGGCTCCTACAGGTCAATACCTTCTTTGTTGCTGCTGGCCTTCGCTGTTGACATTGTGGCTCGATCTTCTCTTCAGACTTTAAAGATTTTTCTTTTTCAGGCATTTATCAGATTTCTGAAAGCATTTCAGTAAAAGCACAGGTTTAAAGTATATTTTCACATTAAAATCCCTTTTGCTTTTTGATGGCCTCACTCTTTACTCTAATTTTTATATGCATAAGTTTAAGAAAATGTAAATTGGTCGTATGATTGTAGCTACCCACCTTTGATTATGCTTAATCAATGTAAAACTCCATATCTGCTGCAAGTTCTAAGAGTAATGTAATTCAGGCATACATATTAGGTCCACATAGTGGCTCTGATGTAAAATGTCTTCAAACAGGGATGTGTTTCTATATAATAATTTAAAAAGTTAAAAATAAATGTTGACATTTTGGATATACAACCAAAATTTGACAAAAGTTGGGGCAATGTGTAAAAACGTAAAGACAAACAGAATCCAATGATTTGTGAATCTCTTTTTGCTCAGGATAACATAAACAACATTGAATATGGAAATTGAGACATTTTACCATTTCATGGAAAATATTTGCTGTTGGAACGCAGAGATGTTTACGGTTGTGTAGTATAACCTCTTCTTTTTACAACTGTCTATCAAATGTGTGGGAGTTGAGAACAGTAGTTGGAGATGTGTAAGAGGAATGTCGTCCCATTCTCGTCTGATGGAAGATCAATTGCTGTTCAACCGTCCAGGCCTTCGTTGACAGATATTTTGTTTCATGATGCTCCAAATGTGTCCTGTTGGTAAAAGGTCTCAAGTACTGGCAGGCCAGTTCGGCCTGTTCTGGTGGATGGAGTTTGTGGTTTAACATTGACTTGCTGGAATATGCAAGGCCTTTCCTAGAGGAGCCAATGTTCTTCTAAAACCCCTCTATACTTTACAGCAATAGTGGAGTCTTCACAGATGTGTAAGATTCCCACATCATGCTTTCGGCTGATAACAAGTAGGAGGGTTCCTTTTCTCTTTAGTCTAAAGGACACTGTGTCTATTTTAAATGTAGCCCCATCTGTCCAAAGAACAATTTTTCAACTTTGCGTAAGCATTTGTGGATTGCATGGCAAGAAGGAAGAGATGGGAATTATACTACAGAGCATGATGTTTTTCTCGTAGGAAAAAGCTGACTTTGACTTGACAGTAGCCTTCCCCTGATGTCCTTAAATTAGAAACCAGCTTGACTGAGCAGATGCCACAAATGGTGCCAATTTAATGCATAAGGACATCAAGATAGGGAGCCATCTGAGCTTTATCTTGTCCCTACCCTTGAGATCCTACAAAAGTCACACACACACATATACATATAAATATGTATATATGTGTATATATGTTATTGTGTGTTATTGAGTGAACTGAGAATTCACTTGCAGTCACGGGGAGACATAAACGATTTAATTGATTTATTAAATTTAATCAATTAATTAGTCAAACTGTCACGTCAACTAAAAAAAATGTCCTGGAAATTCATGTCAAACAGTCAACTAAGGGGGTATTAAAAGTTTTTTTTTCCATAAACAGAAGATGATTTCAGTTCCGGTTGGAACCCATCCTACTGTGACATCTGGGTTGCTCTTTTTTGGCTAAATGTATTAAATTCCCCGTCAAGGCAGAGCTGCCAAAAGCTGTCAACAACAGGAAGAGAGGGACCCAAAAACAGCATCATGCTTGGACTGAAAAGCTCACATATCTCTCTCCATCTGTCTGCTTGCATATCTGCATGCAAACTGCAGACCTACGCACAGCTGCAACCTGTCTGCAGCCCCCTCAATTTACAAAAAAGCAGAGGCAACTTTACAACCCAAATATGATTGACAAGGATTATCTTGATGATGCTTCAAGGTAAACAACCACACAAACCCAATGCTGCTCCAAAAGCAGAAAAAGCTCTCCTCCTCCAGCAATGGATTTTCGGTTATCTTTCCTTGTTTCGGCTTCTGAAATCATGCCCATGTTTTCTTTGAATCACGATGAAGTGACTGAGATGAGCTGACACATCCACTTGACTTTTAAAGATCAAAAGCAAGTGGTCTAACCCCTGATCCATCCGAATGAAGAGCACTCTCCTCTAACAGTCGTTCACAGACACTGGACGACGTGACACACATTGCTTGAATAGCAAGCAGAATGAAAAAGAGAGTTTAGACAATCTGAACTGTCAATAATAATCCTAATCTCATCACTTGGTCATTTAAATAGAATATTATGATCATCAAGACACACAATCACCATGTAAACAATGCTATGTGTACAGTATTTGTACATAATCACTTTATGAAAAAATGAAACGTTGTTACAGGCAAATCTAAGAAGTTCCAGGAAAACAAACATGAATCTGACCACTTTGTGATCGCTCTCTACAGCAATAACATTAGTTTATTGGAATGATGACAGAATAATTTCACAGAAAACAGAGACTGGAATATTGGGTGATGGATGTTTTGTCAAACCGTTTCTTTTATAGCAAAGAATCATGATGACAAAAACTGGAACAGCTGGGTAGCAATAAAATAAGAAGAAAGCATTTATAAAGCAATCACACTTGAACAAAAAAAGGACTGCAGCAACAGAACACATCATAGATACTGCGGTGATAAAGCAGTAAATACTGTCTGGGGATTAAAGCATTTAGTGGCACAATTCCCAAGCAAGAATATCCTATAGGAAAGATATCAGCTGTCTGCAGATGCAAGGACAAAAGTGTACTGAAAGTTAACCACACGTGAACCAGAACTGTAAAGACCAAGGCTGATGAGAACATCAGGGGAATAACAATGGATTTGTTTGGTCTGGAAGCGAGCCATGTCCAGCTCTAATAAAAGGACATAAAAACAGATTGGAACACAGCCCAGATATAAGCCTCAGTCCAATATTTCTCATAATATCAGACTTAATGAGGCACATTTTTGTGGTGGAGCAATAAGCAGAGCAGAGCACGTGGTTAACAGGTGGAGATGTGTAAACAGGTGGGACAGTCGTTCATAACCGTTTAGCTCTTCTGTCAAATGTGTCGCTCTGAGCTGTTACAGGGACTTTCTGAAGCAGTGGGAAGTCAGAGTGGAAATATCCGCAATATTTGCTTCAGATTTCTTATTTAACCCAGCCAGCAAATACAATCTCTGACATTAGCAGGTGAGAATAGCAACAAATATCCTGGGACATCTGCTGCTACTGAGGGACCTGAGTGAGCGTGCTCACTGATAGTGTTTGATATTCCCTCCTACCCACTCTGCTTGCTGCTCTCCTCTCACTCCTCACCTTTGCATGGATATTCAGAGACATATGATATTGATATCAACACGTCGTCATCAAGGAGACGCAGTCGCTGTTTTCAGCAGGTTCGAGAGAAATCAGAGATTTCCACTGAGCGTATTTTGCATCACGTTTTGCTTCTTGGCACTTGCATGCGGCCTCCCCACGGCATTCCAGCTGTGAGAGCTCTTCATGAGCATAAAATCTACCGCTGTGAAGTACTTGAGTGAATAGCTAATGCAAAAGGAAGACCATACTACATTCTCTGCACATTCTCCTGAACATGTCTGGCATCTGTGTATCAAGATGATTATAGATTTTTTTGTGTTCAGACTTTTTTTTTTCTTACCTGTAGAAGTTTTATTCAACTTTTATAAGTCTGTATTCCTCTACTGTTGCAAAGATATTTTATCAGATGAAATTTTTATGAGGACTATAAGCTAAAAGTTATAAAGACTTTCATGTAAGGAAAGGTTTAATGTAATGTAGGAGCTTTCATTTATCAGGGGCTCTGTTGCAGAACAAAGAAACCACAACTAAATGGTCTGTTTGTTTGGATCTGCTGCACATGGTGTCCGCCTAATCTTCAGAACTATACATCACAACTATGAGTTTTCTTGGTCTTTATTTTTGCCAGGTTTCTGCATTTTTGTGGGTTTTTTTTTTAAACATCTTTTTCTTTAGTTTTGTTTCTATAGGTTATTTATACTCGCCCGTTACATTCCACTTAAGGTTAGATCTGAAACTAAGAATTATGTTTCTCATGTACATTCAGCGTGCTGCACGGTGGTGTAGTGGCTCACAGAAAAATAGGTCACAGGATCGAGCCTTGGCTGGGGGGAGGTCTGACCAGTGGCCTTACTGTGTAGAGTTTGCATGTTCCCCCTGTGTATGGACTCTCTCGGGCTTCCTCCCACCATCCAACGATGTTGGGTTAACTGATCACTCTAAATTGTCCCTAGGAGTGGCTGTGAGTTTGTTGGTCCTGCAATGGACTGGCGACCTGATAGGCTCCAGCTTCCGCATGACCCTAAACTGGACTGAGTGGTTTACAAAATGAATGATTGAATGTACATCCAGCACTCAAAGGACATTATCACAATAATATTAGTGGTGATAAATATATTTAAAACAATAATGATGATAATCAGCAATTAATAAATAAACAATATTTTCAGAACATATTTTCACTTCACATAGATAACAACATATTTACCTCCAGAAGAGTGTTTTTGTTTTTTTTTTGTTTTTTTAAACAGGATTGAATTTTTCAAAGGAAGATTAATGATTGTGAAGATCATCCTTCCCCAGATGTTTTAAACCTGTAAACCTTGGACCAGAAAGCTGTTTTTGTCTTGGGATTTATAAAGTATCTTTCTTTCAATTGTAGGTCTACTTGGATTATCCCTGCTATCCATATAGCCTTTGTATTAGATGATATGTGAGCTACATCATGTGTAATTAGGAAGCAATGTCACAATGACATTTACATCTTGAGTAAATCTTGTAAATTCAGAACAATACTTGCTGGATAAAAATCAGCATGTCCTGACATTTTTTTAAAATAAAAACAATATGAAAAATATATTGTGCTTTGATCAAATTTTTTTTTCAAGTCTAATATCGACCAACTCTTAGTCACCTTTTGCTTGTTATTGTACTTTATGCCATGACAGAGAGCTTTGCTAACTGCAACTTAACACAACAAGAATTAGAAGAAACATTTTCACCTCAGGACAGTGAAATGAAAGTTGCTGCCCCAATGATTTTTCTTTCTCCCTGAAAATTGACCACAGCCATGAGGGAGATTGTCTCATTGTGTTGTTAGGCAAAATGAACGAATGAACGAACAAATGAATGAATGAATGAGCCAAACTGTGAAAAACAGTTTTATGTTAATACTGAAGGTAAACAAATATTCCTGCCTCTCTTTCAGTAATCTGATGTCTCATATAATCTTTGTTGTGTGTGTGCTCTGTGTGTGTGTGTGGGTGTGTGTGTTTCCATCCGTCAGCTTCCTTGATTGTATGCATATGCAAGTGATTACAGGGCTACACAAATATAAATAAGCTCAAGTCATCCGTAACTCCTGGTCACGACAGAGCAAAGGTGTTTCGGGGGGAGTCCATTTCCCTCAACTGAGGACGATATGAGTTAAGAATTTCATCCTGGAATTAAACAGTCTATCTGAGAAGGTTTTCACAGTGGTCCCTTGAAAAAGCTTGTTGACACCTTTATTGTTACATGCTGGCAAGATCTCCGGTGTAAATTAAAGCTTTGCTATGACCTCTGTCCCTGTTACAGACAGTACACGTTATTATATCAGAAACTTTTCTTTTGCTTTACAGAGCTACACATAGTCCCTCTGAAAAAACATGTCAAAGTCTAAGATACATTAAGTTTAGCTGAAAAGGTCACAGCTATTCCATTTGCATGATCTGTCACAGAGCAACACTTTAGCTACATTCAGAGGCCTTTTTTTTATGTTGGTTTGTTACAATATATTATTGCCTTAAACATCAACCAAAAACTAAAAAAAAACATGCATGATTTCTCATTTACATGCAAAAAAAATCTTAAAAACAGAGCTCCAAAAGTATTTATAGCAGAAAGGAGCATAGCATAAGCAAAGCTTTATTCAAAGAAGATAAAACTGTGTTCCAAAAATATGAAATGCTAAACAGCGCTCCAGACAAGCAGTATTCCTAAAGTTTTAAACTGCAGTGTTTCTGTGTGCTCTACCAGAGCATCAACAGCATTGCAGCAGCAATCTAGCAGCAGCAACAGTAGCGTAGCAGCTGCAGCGTAGCAGCAGTTACACTACACATGCAGAAGCACAGTTGCAAATGATTACTGTGATAGAGAAGTGAGGCATTCAGTAAACTTTATAACTTAGACAATCCCTCTTGATACCAGAATATGAGGCTCGACAGGAGCTTATTTAATGCTTAAACAACCACTGACAACAGTTAACTAGCATTTTAGCAATAATCCATCCAGGAACAACAGGAAGATGCCCACAACAAGACTGTTTAGAAATGCATACTTGTGTACATTCAGTGTACAGAGCAGTAACAAGAACTACGATGTGGAGGAGACTCCTACCTGTAAGAGCAACAGTAGAGACAGTTGGATAGTAATTAAAAAGAAATGGGCTATTCTGCTACACTAGATGCTACCACTACATAAGGAAATAGCACTGGGGGTTACCAGTGACTTATGACCATGACCGATATGGGATTTGGTCCTGCTGTGCTGAGTGTGTGAGTTCACGTCCTCATTCACCTGGTCACGGCTGCTTAATTGAGAGGTCGATAAACCATGGGTAAGCCTGGTTGCATCTAGCTTTAATAACTGGACTAATGTGTAATGTCATGTAACAGATTTGCTTTAATTGGGTAATAAAATAGACTACAATAAGGTAGATTGGACCAGTTGTAAATTTTCACTAACTAAATGAAACTCATTTCAATTGAGTTTAATTTAATTAGATTATTGATTTGTTGCTTTAACAACCACTCAGAAAAAAACCTTTACATCAAGACTACAAACACCATTTATGTTTTCTAATAATTTGCCAATATTACTATTTATGATTCTAGATTTTACTTATTGCCGATAGAGTCTCCTTATTAACCTACATATTTTAGCCTATTTGTTGGTGTAGATATAAATTATTTCTAATTGAACTTTAGTTAAATAAACCACATCACACATTTAAATAAGACACACATGTTTTTGAGACACACACAATAATGAAAAGCTCCACTGACAACTGGTCGTGGTTGACTATTTTATTTTTGAGACAAAAAAGACTGTTTTAGTCTTCTTTGGTAGATAAAAAGCTGACTAAAACCAGCAGCAAAGGATGAAAGTCAAGTGAAATTGCAAAGCAAAGACAAATCCCTTCCATCTGTCCACTTGGCATGTGCCTGACCCCATCATCTTAAGTCTCTAAAATGCTGGTTGAGTTGCTGCTGCTGGGTTGGAGACAAAACAACAAAGCAGTTTAGTTTTCTTAGTTGTGCCAGCTTGTGCTTCTTTTGTTGAAATGGTCAAGTTTAGGAACCGAATTCGACCAACCTTGAGCCAACAGCAAAGATTATTTCTTCTACAACTGTAAAAATACTGAACCATCAGGTGGTGGTTGATTTATGTAGCGAGCATGTAGGAGGCAGGGCAAAATGCAAAAAATACAACTTTTTTATTATTTAATTCTAAATGGCAAAATCCCCTGCTATCTTTTTTTTTTAATCTTGTCCTTTCCCAAACAGAAAATTATGAAGCTCACAGTTTTGCTATGTAGTAAGTTTTACCGTGCTGTACTCAAACATTCAATCAGACTTTGCAGGCTTCCCTCCAAGGAGTTGGCAGGGTAAAGGTGGATCAGTATCTCTTGCAGCTGCTTTGGACACTGTTGTCTGTCATGTTTTTGCCATCCTGATCTCCTGGCGTTCATCATTGGTAACTCGATCCACCTGTTGGCTTCCTAATTGCCTCTGCTGTCTCATTCAGTTCACCTGGTTTCCTTTTCTCACTGCCTACTTAAGCTCCCTCCAATCTCTCCTTCTCTGCCAGATAATAATCAGACCTATGTCTAGTTGTGTTCCAGCATTCTACGGATTGTTCCTCAGTTGCCGACCTTCTGCTTCATGCCCCTGGATTACCCTCCTTGCCTTGCCCTTGACGGACACCGCTACTTTTCGGATCTTCTGGTTACCGACCCTGCTTGTCTTTGGATCTCCGAGCCTTGTCTTTGCCTGGACGAGTATTTTGCCATTCCGTTTACCTCCCAGCTGGAGCCTGGTTTCTTCTGCAGACCAGTCACCTGGATTGATCTTCTACTCATACTCCTTTGCCAATAAACTGGTCATTTGTCCATTACTCCTTGTGTGTGGCTGTAATTTCGGATCCTCACGGTAACTCATTACAGTTGTCTACCAGAGAGTTCCTCCTGATGATTTCCAAACATATTCCAGATCTGCAGTGTGTTTAAGAAAAAGGTTAATATTGTATTTTTGCATTACAAGCTTGTCAGAAACTGACCTAATTTTGTGTGACTGATCTTATATGATTTTATGAACAGAGTGCAAATCCCTAAAGTAGACTCCTATCATTATACTTTTTTTTTTTTTGGTAAATGGTTTATTATTCAGTCACTGCAGCTCAGAAATTTAGTTTAGAGTAATTTTTTGTGCGGTTTTATATTAAACTTTAACTTAACAGAGAAGTGTGTTTTGATTAATATGAGAAATACTCTAAATGATTTATATCATCTCAAATCCTTTGGAGGTTTTGTAAAGTTAAATATGACTATCTGAGCTTGGACCAGATGTTTCCAACACTAATTAACTAAAGTTAGAATTAACATAAGTAAATTTTGTTCAGGAAGGTCAGATTTTATATTGCTAGGGAAAAGTCCTCCACTTTTAATATGATTTGCGTTAATAATTTACAGCAAATACATCATGATAACATGATGTATTTGTTTTTAACCATTATTACTCTTTTTATTTCTGCCACTGCCCACTAGACAACAACCCCCTTTTTCTGTCTGTTCACAGGAACAGAAACCGGTGCTCAGAAGGTTTGGCCACCCGCTGTTACTCATAAAGCCTGATTCATCCACAACTCCCCGCTAAATTGTAGACTCTGCAACAAAGTCAGGCTCTTTCCAGCCATAAATGTATGCTACACTCTGACTGACCAGAGTTACTTTAAGATTCTGAATCCTGGAGCCCCCATCCCCATTTAATGCCTCCCTATTTCTAGTCTGGATTCCAAGCCTGATGCCCTCCTCCCAGCCCCCTGTAGACCTCCCACTAGTCAAGGCCTCCCTTGAAATAAAAACCCTTCAATCTGTGTTGTCAGATCACCAGTGACAAAACAGGTTTTTATCAACACAGGTTTTTAACTTCATGAATAAAATGTTAAAATATTCTGCAATGCATCATAGTGTAAAACATATATAGCAATACTCCATCAGATTCAGGTTGATTTTTGTTAAGTCTATAGACCATTTCTATTTGTCACATTGACAAATTCATGAGTGGATTGAAGAAAAGCATCCAGATAAACAGATCCTTTTCAGAATGGACATTATCGGATTTAATTAGTCTTACTTTCTGCCTTTCTGTCTGTTTATTTTCCTCCGTGGTGTTGCACGGAATGCTGCAGCCTGTTGTGTTCTTCTTTACTTCCAGCTGTGTTTACATTCTGCATATCATGACAGACAAGCACATACCTTTAGGCACTTCTCAAAGTAGAAAACAGTTTATCTAGACTTCAGATCCATGTTTTCATTGCATATTTACCTGACTTCCTATTCCTACTCCATTTAGACACTAATAAATTCTGGTTCCTGTGACCCGTGTTATGCCAACAGATGAGCTGGCATTGTAGTTTGAAATGCTTATACAAGTTGCTTTCCATGTTCTGGTGTATTGTATACCATGTTTGCAAAATGTTGCTGATCCTGGGTTACCCTGACCAAATACTGGGATTAATGGAATGAATCAACACATTATGCATGATGTGTTGTGAAACTGGGAAGCTTGAATTATTTCCTGACACAGTGTAATTTAACTATAACCTTGAGGCAGTATAATTCCCACCACACACACACACACACGCACACACATACGTGCACTTCTGTGATTCACCACAATAAAGAAATCTTATCAAAACGACTGAGAAATGGTGGTTATCAAAATGAGACTGCGGAGTTTGAAATAATGGCTACACCTAGCTTTAAATGGGGGTAGTAGTGCTATCTGTTTTTCTGTTTAGATAGAAATTTACATATTTGTGAATCCAATAACTGACGTGAAGTATCTCCGCATTAGCTGGCACTCAGTAAAATTGAGCATGTAGTAAACAACCTTCCATCCAGCCCGCGCACAGTTGCGACACAGAAAGCATCATAGTGCTTGATTCAAATCAACCACCCACCATGCCCTGCAGGAAGAGAGCCAGTTTTACCCCTGAACTCTTTCTGTATCATCGTTTCTCTGTCTCTGCTGAGGGAGGGAAGATGTGAGGGTCTCAGAGGTGTTTTTTTTATTTCAGGTTGCAATGAATACTAAAGCTAAATTGGGAAAATGTAGCATTAACTTCTCTAAAAGGTATCGACTCAGTGGGATTCACTGAGCTCATGAAGGTTGGATTTGGAGACCAATAGATTTAGGAAGTTTTACCACGATTTCTTCTTTGTGACAATAAAAATCTTTGTGCTACAGACCAAACAAGCAGGCGAACATGACCAGACATGAGCAACATCAGGACCAGTTTATATGCAGATAGGCTTTATCCCAACCAACACTAATTCTGACCGTACTGTCATGATGTGATATTTCATGTGTTTACTAAGTTCTGGTTTCCTGTTTTTATTTTGCATTGTTTCCTGTTTAGTTCTCCCTTTGTCTTGTTTCCTGTTTTGCCAGCCGTTGATTAAGTTCACCTGGACTCAATTAGTTTATTCTTTACACCTCTGTCTCGTCCTGTTTCTGTCTGTATTTATAAATCATTGCTTTCAGTTTTAGTTTTCTGGTTCATTGTGTTAGTTTAGGGTTAGTCCACCTCTGTTATCCTGGTCAAAGGTTTTGAGATTAAAACATCTTGGTTCTGCATCCGGCCTCCCGTCCCTGCATTTGGGTCCACACCACCACCAATCCGTGACACATACCTCCAATCTTGATGCTATTCATGCAATGAATTGATTCTGCTGTCCTAAATATGCCCTGAAAACCCTTCAGCTGATCCAGAATTCTGCAGCCAGAGTCCTGACCAGAACCAGCAGGAGAGATCATATTTCTCCAGTTTTAGCCTCTCTTCATTGGCTGCCTGTTGAATCTAGAATAGAATTTAAAATCCTTCTCCTTACATATAAAGCCCTCCACAACCAGGCACCACTATATATCAAAGACCTCATAGTTCTTTATATACCAAGCAGAGTACTTCGTTCGCAGACTGCAGGCTTACTTGTGGTTCCTAGAGTCTCAAAGAGCCGAGCAGGAGGCAGAGCCTTTGGTTATCAGGCCCCGCTCTTATGGAATAAGCTCCCAGTTAGTGTTAGGGAAGCAGACACCCTCCCCACCTTTAAGACTAGGCTGAAGACTTATCTTTTTGATAAGTCCTATAGCTAGGGATGGTTAGCATCCCTTAATAATGCTGCTATAGGTTTAGACTGCTGAGGGACATTTCCTGATACACTGAGCTTCTTTCTTTTTCTCTTTATCTCTCTCTTTTACCCCCCCCCCCCCCCCCCCAATAACAGTGTTGCATCATTAACATGTATGTCTCCTGTCTCAGCAGGTCTCCCTGGCCGGGAGTAGCAGTTCCTGTTGTCTGTTGTCTTTCTGTCCTCTTCCCCCCACACAGCAGAGGCAGATGGCTGCCTGTCCTGAGCCGGGTTCTGCCGGAGGTTTCCTTCCTGTTAAAAGGGAGTTTTTTCCTTCCCACTGTCGCCAGTGTGCTTGCTCAGGATGGGAGATTGAGTTGGACTCAATTCAATCTGTTGGTTTCCTTATATAGGCTATTATGAATTGGCTTTCATTATGTTTTCCCCTCTGTCTGTAAAGCGTCTTGAGATGGCATTGCTGTGATTTGACGCTATATAAATAAAGTTGAATTGAATTTAATTGAATCACACGATACTTCTCGCAGCCCTGCAAGAAAAAAGTTCTGCCAGCCCGGTGTGTCAAGAACTGTCCTCAAACACGTCCGCGAGAACAAAATGACGTCATTTTCTTCTCGGAGCCTCGAGAACAAGAAAAAAGTTCTCACTTCTTGTGGAGTATGTAACAGGCTTTAGTCTTGACAAACGTTTATAGTGATGAAAAGTGAGTCGTGGTCCAGACGATATTGTTTGGATATTTTTTCCCAGTATGACAGAACTTAAAAAGGGGAGATTAGTGCAGCTTGACCTCTGGGCTGAAGTGCACATGGAGCTGGACCTGGTGAAGACAAAGTTGAAGGGAGTTCAACACAGCTTCCTGTTGTTGTTGTTTTTTGTTTTTTTTTTGTTTTTTGTTTTAAGATAAAGGTGTGAGAAAGCTTCATTTATATATTAAAAGTCACTTCTTTTTTCTAAAGGAGAAATTTCACAGTTTGTATGTTGGTATGTTTACATTCTTTATATACTTTGGAGAAGGGCCAGCTGTCGTTCATCTATGGTAGCGTAATCATGGACATGCTACATTTCACTCGTTTATGTTGATTTATCTATTTCAGAGTCATAGAGGTGGTTGCAGCTCAGTTACAAACTCCATCTCCATTCAAGAGTCACATCACAACATCTGAGCTGTGCCCTGAATTCACACTAATGATAATGTCTGATGTCAATTAAAGACTTGAAAAAGAGATATCACATCGTTGTTCATCTTTCTTTATTTCTTTTCATTTCTTGAAGTGAAATTAAGGTGAGGTCCTGTCCTCAAGTGGAGGAGTTTAAATATCTCGGGGTCTTGTTCATGAGTGAGGGAAGGATGGAGCGTGAGATCGACAGACAGATCGGTGCGGTGTCTGCAGTAATGCGGACTCTGCGCCTGTCTGTCGTGGTGAAGAAGGAGCTGAGCCAGAAGGTGAAGCTCTCGATCTACATTCCTACCCTCACCTATGGTCATGAGCTGTGGGTCGTGACCGAAAGAACAAGATCTCGTATACAGGAGGCTGAAATGAGTTTCCTCCGCAGGGTGGCCGGGCTCTCCCTTAGAGATAGGGTGAGGTGCTCGGTCATCCAGGAGGGGCTCAGAGTAGAGCCGCTGCTCCTCCGCATTGAGAGGAGCCAGCTGAGGTGGCTCGGGCATCTGGATGCCTCGGAAAATGGATGGAATAGAATTAAATCTAAAAAAATGTGTTCATGTGTATTATGAAAATGATACTGCGATTATCAGTCATGATTTTAACCATTATTATAGTAAGAACCAGCAATAGCTTCAGTACTGCAGGCCCATTACTTCAATCAGTGGTGAGTTCAAAGACACTGAAGTGAATGACCTGAAAAAAAAGCCAGTTCTGTAGCATGTACACTGGTTTTTACTCCTTAAATGTACACATAAAGATTTTTTTTTCAGGAAATGCAAAATTTGGTCAAAATAAAGTCACTCATGTGATTTTAATACTTTACCAGCATTAAAACTGTTTATCTACAGTTTATTCCAGTGTTGGTGAAGACGGGAGAGCGCATCTCTGGTTCATCAGTTTGCTGAGTTTACGTGTCAAATCTGGTCGGGATTAAGAAGAAGTCCTGTAAATTGAGTTTTGGCCTAAACCTTCTTTGAAGGAGCTGCAATTTTTCCTTTTTGCTGATATAAGTAAATGATAAATTGTCTGCGCTTATGCAGTTCTTTTCTTAGTCCAGTGAAGCTTTCCGCTTCAAAAGGTCTTAATCTACCATCAGGAACAGTTACAGGTTGAGTGTATTTCACCGTCATATAACAAAACTCCAGGATGAGGAAGTTGTGGGAATGTAATGCTTTCTTCAGGCCATCCCTGTGATGTGCTTCTATGGTGTTTTTTTTCAGTTTGAGATAAAAACAGGCTTTCTCCGGTCAACTTGCTATTTCCATGCTGTGGGGAATAAATGATGTGGGATGTGTGAATAACACTGTGTTGTTGGAGTTTTCTGCATTGCGGGAGAAACTACATCATTGTTTCAGTCTGGAAAATAGTTATGCAGATGGTAAAGATGTTTTCTGAGAGTGGTTTTTCAAAATGGTCTTCAGCCTCTCTTCTATCCTTTCAGAAACAGTTTGTTTAAAGTTAAATTTGGTTTAATTTATTTATTTATTTGCCTTTTTGTCTCCCATATTCCAGCTGAGTTCAGTCTGTTTGCACTGCTTTTCATATTATTGAATAAAGGCAACAAAGGGGACAACAGTTTTTTAAGAAAACAGAAAAATGTCTCTCCAGACATATCAAAACACTTTACTGAAATGATTTAACTCATGAGAACTTTGCTGAATTCATTAATAATTCCTGACTGCTTCATGAATCAATACTGTAACCTTATATATATTTTTTGGTGAACCCAGCTGAAGAGAATGACAAGTTCCAGTGATAATGTAGTTATCTAACTATTAAATGCAAGGTGGGTTTCAGTCATAATTATGTCCCTAATGTGAGTTTAATTTAAATTCTGAACATCTTCAAACATTTAATATTCCCGGTTGTGGGAGACATGACAGGTGACCTACCCTGTGCCGCCTGAATCTTCACCTTCCTCTCCTTTCCCACCTTTACCAGTCCTTTAATACATTTTGATTCTTTCTTACATGGTGACAAAGGTTTGATTCTGTTTTTGTATGTGCAGGCATGTAGATCCATTATTATGTCAGGTTATGGTGAAGTTCTCTTTTAAATGCAGCTCCATGATGTAGTAATTTCCATGATATATATATATATATATATATATATATATATATATATATATATATATATATATATATATATATATTATATATATATATATATATATATATATATATATATGTATATTATGGCATTTTCACCATTTATTATCATTTGACAGATCAAAATGACTGTGATGTAGTTGTCTGCTTTTTGGTGTGCAACAGGGTTTGGAGTAAAATTTCCACCATAAAGTGATGCAAAATGTACAGAAACTGTATGTCTCAAATGATACATTCAGCTTCATAGAGTTAGTTCATTTCCTTTACATTGTAAAATGATGCAACTTTTGGAGTTTTTCAACAAATGCTCCAAATCAAAGATTAATATGGGTGATTTCTTCACAACAACAAATAATAAGCACCTTCTCAAACCAGGAGGGAAATGTCACACAAATGGAAGAAGTGTTTCTTTTAAGAAGTTACGCATTATTAAGAAGGATGCAAGAGGAACAGCTGGACAGGATAATAAGTTGCAGTGCTTTCCTGACACGACTTTACAAGCAGCATATAAAACTGGACAATAACACAAGAAGACCTGATCAATACATTGTTTCTTTCTGGTGGGAATTAAACATTTTTTACGGTTAACAAGCTACAAAAAAACTATTTAACTTAAGGTTTTTTTAATCCTCATTGTTGGAGGTAAAACCTCAAACCCTTTTCACAAACAATGGCAGTGTACAGGCCAGAAAATCTGACATCAGGGCATTTTCTTTCTCAGTAACGACATCTTGAGATGATCATTTTGATGAGCACCATAGCGGCCCCTTAGAGAAACATTCAACATCTAATACATCAAGAAAAAGCTGCTGAATCAGTCTCTGGGTAGTGAACCAAAAATTGCTGTCAAAGCTAAATCTCAGAGCTTGAGGGTTGAGTGGGTTCATGGAAATAGTTAGTGAAGGATGTGATATGACTTCAGGCCTACACAGCACAAAATATCTTGCATGGCAGAAGGAAATTACTGTTCCATCATTTTGCAATTGCGCAAGCTGCAGGATTTCCACCGTACTTGTTGTGTATATGTAAATGCACAAACTAGAGAAAAAAGCTGAATAAAAAGTGAGAATTAACAGATTACAGGACCACAAAAATCACAGTGTAAAAATAAGGAATTAGCAATGAAGGTGGCAATGAAGCAGGTGAAGAAAAGAAGGTCTAGATGTGTGAAGAAAACCTGATACTTCTGATGGAGGAATATAAGCTGAAACGTAACGTTGAAAGCAGAGCGCAGGGGCAGCTTGTGGTCCTGGACATGAAAACTGCAACCTTACCCTGCTCTACTCCAGCACAGATTCAGACTGCACCCACACAAGTAGTTATCTCCACTCAGATCAAGTCTCACTCAGTGAATAGGGGAGATTTTTGTGAGCATATGCAAAAAGTATTTTGGCTGATTGCACAGAGCTTCTGCTTTTTTTCCCCATTTCTCCTCTGACTGCTCTCCGAAACCTCCAAACTTAAATGTAAACTCAGCCGGAGCCGTGGTGGAGAAGACGTGGTTGTATTTGTTGAGAGTAGCATTTAAACAGGCAAATAAGTCTCACCAAGAGGAAACATATTCCTGTTAAGAACCCTTTCATGCATGCACATTTGTCAGTTTATCTTTCTGGCAGCTCTGATCAGCCAAGGGATAATCTTACCGTACAGCTATTTATTTTATAAGTACTTTAATCCCACTGGTCTTCAGGGTATCGTTTCTTTGTCTGTCACCTCACAAGTAAAACTGTGTGTGACTTCACTCCCTCACTGCATCAACGGACTTGAGAGAGTCAGCATGATCAATTGTTAAACCTCAGCCAAGAACACAGAGCAGATTCACACATTCAGCAACACCTCCCGAGTGCATACTCGGCCACTTAGTGAGAATGCACTCAAACAATACAAAGCACATAGGCTGTGACACATCCATGCGCGTCTTTGAAGATAACATCAAGAAGATAATGTGAAGATGCTTTGGATTCTGGGTGTGTGTGTTCAGTAGCCCACTAACACTTATGTAACCAGTAAAGATGGGATATTTTGACACAGTGATCAAACAATTATCCTCTTGGGCGATAACATTGTTTTATTAAACTTTGCACTGAAAACTACTGGTTTCCTTTTTCAGCAAAGACTAAAAGGGCAAGATGAACTCCTCCCGAGGGCCAAAGGAAACTGTGAACAAGTAATTAATATTGTTTGCGCTCACTGCACATAAGCTTGACTGGAAATTTGGTTAATGATGGATCACTGCCCTTTACTAATGATTTCTGCACAGGAAAATCATGGTGACTGTTCTGTAAAATTATCTACAGAGAAAGCCATGTGAGAAAAACAGGGTAGACATCGCTGTGGCGTTTATTCCTTCCATTTTTATCTTATTCTGTTTCAGCTTCTTTTTTTTCCCCTTTGATTTATTTGATTTCTTTTCAAAGCTTGTGTTATGTGTATTTTTAATTTTTTTTTTTTTTTTTTTTTTTTTTGCGCCCCGTTGTAATGCTTTTAATGTTTTCAGTAAAATATGTGTGAAACAATTGTACGAATTTGCCATTCCCTCCTCAGAGCTTCACTGAGGTGTGACTTTACTTCCTTCTGCATGGTGGAGCTGCCGTTTTATACTGATGGAGTTCATTTAATTGAAAAGTAAAAGTCTCAGTGATGAATTTCTAAAAATTTGGTCTGAAATTTATCTTGCAGGCAGAAATTATTTTTAATTTGGAAAAAAATGTTTATTAATTTATTCGTTAATTTTTCAATTAAAATCTAAGAAGAAAGAGAACCTGATGAAAACTAGAAACTGATATGGCAGAGTATTCAAAAGTTTCCTTTTCTTTAATATTTTCTGTATTATTAAAGCGTTATCGACATAATTAAACCACAAGTGGCTGAAGCAGCACTCGAGTGCTTGAGGTGTTGATCCGGGGGCTTTTAGAACTTTTTACTCTCAAGCACAAAACTAAAGTGTGTTACAGTCACTACAATCAGACTGGAGATAGAAACTTGCCGTCCAGCTACGATCATCGTTTCATATAAATATCAGTAGCTAAACAAACAACTTCTGCATTACTCCAAAATATTTGTTCTTCATCAGCAATTTTTATCTGAAGCACCACATTGATGTTTATTCTTCTTTTCCTCCTTTTTTTTTTTATCCCCAAATTACTTTTCCTCTTCATGTGTTTATTCTTTAGCCTTCATGCTTTAGATGCATTTGCCTGTAACTGAATTACATATGTAGGCACCTGGGCTGAGCTGCTCTGCCTCTCTGCTGAGCCTGGTCACAGCTGCGGCCAATTGGTGATCAGGACCAGTGACACTATAAAAGACAGTCCTGCGTACCAGGAAGGGCTGACCTGAGAGCAAGCAGGGTGGAAGTGACAAAGAGTGGTAATGTATAAAGTTTTATTTGTCATTGTAATATTGACATTTACTTTGGGTCCTTGATAAGACCATTAAACAAGAGCCACTCACCCTGGCTGCTCTTGGGGAGGTCTGTTTTATTGTACATTTGTTTTTAGTGATTTTTGCATTTTAACTGCTTTTATCTGTCCCCTTTTTGTGTGTGCTACACATACATACAGGTACAGCTCTGTTTGTACAGACTTTTAACAAAACGACATTCACAACAACTTATTTCACTTGCTTTTAATTCTGCTCACTCTAAACCGTACTCCTTTCTGTGTGCCATTTATGGCATCAGGATGGACGTTGTACCATGTAGAAGGCTGTGCATGCAGTGGATCATTCCTGGAGGGTGTTCTGAGCTGATTATGATGATAAAATTAGAAATGACACAAATCATAGTTTTTAATAATCTATTTTTCTTCATAATTCTTTGTTATCGTTACACATTACAGTCTTAAACGGGCTTATGATTCGAGGCTTTAAAATGTTCTCTAGTACCTGCTTTGCTGTTAGGAGCACTTGATCCAGTGTAAACTATGTGCCCCGGTGTTCACCAGCAGATAGTTTTTCAGCTTGTTCCAATTTGACATTAAACAGATGTTCCAAAACATCTGACATTAAAAATGTCAATTTAAATTTCTATATTTCCATGTGACCTTGTCAGTCGGGTGAAAGTAGTCTTCCGTTTAGGTGCTAGATGTCTCTAAACCCTGCTCTCAAATAGAGCCAAAGACCTTCATCATAAACTCATATCACTGACAGATTATATCAAAACCTGCAGAAAGATGATTGACTGCTTCATGTTGCATCTGTAGCATCTCAGCTGAAGTTTTCTGTTGAGCAAAAGCTCAAACCTAATTCTCCTCTTTTCCACACCTCTGTTTTTAGGGGGAAATGTCAGTTGGATGTATTAGTTACTCTTAACAATGCAAGAGGGGCTAGGATGTGAAAGTTTTAACAAGATGGACTACTACTGCTACTACTCTGTTTGAAGGGAAGATAATCACTTCATTTTTATGACAAAACAAGCAGAGAACAAATTGGATTTGGCTTAAATCTTGTACATAGCTCAGTTGTTAGCATGATTGTGGGAAATGGTTCGATTTTTATTTGTGAAAACTGACTAAATTTTACAGACAGAATTGAGACAGTGGAGTATTATTTAGACGTTATCAGTCCCACTACAGAGGGGTGCTGTTGCATCTCTCCAACCCTTTTAATTTCAAAACTGGCACACCTGGTCTGCTCTCATCCAGGCAGTCCAGGACTGGGTTGTTATAAGCCAGCTCTTCTTTCCTCTGAGCAGATTCATCCTGGGTGTCCCCAGAAAGTATCTCTGTCGAGATGGGCTCTTGTTCTTCCTCTTCCTGAACCCCTTCACAGGTAAAACTGCAGCAAGCTGTTGCTTTACTGATCAGGCGGTCAAGCGGTTTGAGAGAGTGCATCCATTTTGGCAGAAAGTCCCAAGTCTGGAGCTTGCTTGGAAGATGACGAGGACTGTGAGCCTGCATCACATTTACCAAGGCAATGAAGATGGTAACACCCAAAAAAGGACCCCCAACCCCGGCCATGACCCGCCAACCAGCCATTGAGAGACCCAGCACTAGTGATGGAAGGAGCAAAAAACAAAGGAGGAGATACAAGACTGCAAACCAGCGGTACTTGGCAGTGCGCTCTCCCAGTACGCGAGCCATCCTTATAGGAAGACGCGTGAATGGAAGGGGATACCACAGCAGAATGCCAAAGACATTAAAGAAGAGGTGACACAGAGCAATCTGTGTAGACAAAAGAAGAGATGCAGCATGTAAGTGCATGATTTACTCTGTGTGTCTAATAAAACATCAGCCTACCTGGATGGCAGCTGCGAGTTTGTTTCCAGGACTGGCCAGAGCTGCTAACAAGGCTGTTGCAGTGGTGCCAATGTTGGAACCGAGGGTGAGCGGATAGACCCGTTCCAGGCTGATGACACCAATCCCTGACAGAGATGTCACACAAATGGTAAAAATGGTGTGTGTGTGTGTCTAAATGCTCACTATTATTCATTTGCTCTGTTTCTTTCATTCCATGATAGTATGATTTGGTAGCGTAGAGATTTGAAGAGGAGGCAGAGCAATAATCCAACATGGAACGCAAACATAAATCTATCTGTGGACTAAGATCCCACTTTTATGCGGTCTCTTGCCTTTTCATTTCAAGCTTGGTTAATTACTCCTTTTTCAAAGAAGAAATTATTCCGATCTCACATTTATCACTGTAGCAGGCCGATGACTCAGTGGTCACTGATATTATATGCTTTCTTTAGCTGGCAGTATCCACTGCCAAATATGTAACTAACATACTACACAAAACTCTTATCATTTTACATACATGGACTAAAGTTCTGTTTTGGTTAGTTTTAGATGGCAAAAGAATCTTTATTTAACATGCATATTTCTAGTGTTTTGTAGTTGAAGTGAGAACACATGAAAACATGTGTACACTGCATTACACATATAATGCGGTGTACAGAATCTGGCCTACTGCTAAAGCATGTAGTACTACTGTAGTAAATGTCTGTGTGGAGGTTTTGCTGTTAGAGTTGATATAACAGTGCAGAAACAAACAGCCTTGGAAACAACAGAGCAGTTTATGAGCTGTTAGATTACTGTGATAATTCTTCTGGGTCTGACTGACAGAACCTCCATCAGCTGTTCTCGCCGCGCCTCACTGAAACAAGAACCGCTGATAAGTAGTTGATAAAGTGTCATTCTCTCGTCATTATGCACCTCAGAATTTTGTTTGCATAAACTGCTCAGGCCTGATGGGAATTAGGCCTTATGATGCTGGTAAATCTCAGAAAATCAAGAAAAGAAGGAGAAACCTCTTTATTTGGAGAACAGTAGCTCTTGGTTCAGAGCACTGGAGGATGTCTGAAGGTCACACAAAACAAAGCAAACAAATACGTTGTAAGAGCTGAAACTGCATCCATTTTCTGCCTTTGATACTCAGACAGGGTGTGAACTTTAAATGATTCATCCGTGTTGTAATATCAGCTTTGATTTCTGAGCTGAAGTTCCAGAAGCAGAGTACAAACTGAGGTAACCTTTGATCAGTATTGATACAGCTAGTTCAGAGGTGTCTAAAGTCGGTCCTTAAGGTTTACAGTGTGTCTCTGCAGAATGAAATGCTTCCAACAGCCTATGAAGTTCTGCACAATGACTCATTAATTTAAGTCAGGGGTGTTGCATCAGGGCTACCTGGAAAGTCTTCAGGATTGTGGCCCTCAAGGATCGGAGCTGGACATCCCTGAGCTAGTTAGCATAATGAGCTAGCAGGTCACTATCTCCGCAGATGATGAAACAATCCATAACACCAAACTGAATTTAAAAAGAAATGGTCTGATGTTCAAAGGGAACACATTTTTAATGGGTTCACGACTGATTTCAGCGTATGACCCCAGTAATTCACTGAATCAGTTTACCGCATAAGAAATGTTGGTGGTGTGGTTGTGTGATGGTGTGAAGCAACTTAAGCTGCAAAGTGCATAAAAACCATCCTCCAAGTAGCTGGTAATGCCTGCACAGTTACCATCACACTGTTCTGTTAGTTAACCCTTTATCATCCACACAATGAAATACATGGAAATTTAAATTTTTAACTATAGAACAAAGAGTTTAATATTACTGGATGATATTACATGACTTGAAACATTTATTCTAAAATAAAAGTAATGCAGTAGTTAAGGGTCTGTAGAGTTTTTGTCCAATTTTATTCTGAACTCTGATCTCAGAAGCTGAGATGTAGCCTGATGACTGATGAGAATTCAGTGTGCTTTTATGGTTTCATGGACTAACATGCAAAGGCCTTTTGTATGTCCAATGAAGAGATTAAATATGCTCATTTGCCCAATGAAGAGTTAAATTGTCTCTCTTTATTTTTAAAGGGCCAGAACTTTACTAAATTAAGGAGTCATACTGAAGCAAAAGATTTATATCAAAAGAAACTGAAAACCTAAGTTGGAGCCCTCCAAGCTGTCAATTTTGCTTCCTGGAACATTTTCAGACACTACAGGTACTTAGACTCCTTTGGAAAGGCCATTTTTAGCCATGTTCAAAAACATCTTATCCACAGCCTCACACAGGCACAGTGTGACACAAGTCAGACGTGAGCTGGGAATAAATACAATGTCGACAGAAGAAGCAGACTGAGCTCTGAGGTAGGATCTCTACACAACAAATAGTCATTTAGATGATGGCAAATTCAGGTTAAACATATTTGAACTTCAGCTCATTTCTTTTCATCTTTCTTCAATTCCCTTTTTTTTGTGAAGCTCAGGAAAAGACAAAAGAAAAGTATCTGCAAAGTTCAACAATGCCACTGTGAATCATTCCAAAAAAGTTAAATGAAAGCTAATTTACCACGACAAAACCTGTCGAATCTACAAGAAGTGAAGAATAAAAACATTGTAGATCTCATGAAAAGAAAGAAGAAGGGATTTAAATTCAGAAGTGTGGACAACCAGATGCATGAATATATACTTTTAACCTAAGTTAGGCCTTCAGCAAGTAAAATGCAGATCTATACAGATGGCTGGCTCAATAAATCAAGGATAGTTCACCGCCTCACTAAGAAATAACCTTGCTGTGAAGCTGTGAAAACCTAGCTAAATTCCACAGTGGGCCATACTGGCAGCCATAACAAACACCATCTTAAACAGATAAAGTCCTATTGATCATGAACTTAAGTTTTCCAAACAAAGTGGAATATTCGTGATGTTTTGCTTCAATAAAACATAAGAAATTTATTTCAGTTCCTTTCCATTTCGCTGTATATAGCCTAAGTGCTTTCCCATGTGCATATTTGAAGTCAATTGAATTTCCATGTTTATATCAAAAACAAAAGTCATGTTTATTGGAAACTGTGTCGTCAGGAGTTTCAGAATACAAGTACTTGGTTTTCAAGAAAGAAAGATTTGTATTAATAATGCAAAATGTTTCACTTTACTGACCTCCAAAGTCTAAATCTGTCATCTTTCTACCACTAGTTAAATGCTGATTTACACAATATGTACTTTATCTTTGACTTACTTATCAATGTAATTTTTTGCAAACTAGTGACAAACTATTTCTGGTCTTAGTTTATTCATTTTTAATGTATTTTATTTGCTTTTATTCAACAGTATACTTGTATTTATTTTATAATATTAATCTATTATTTATCTTCATTTTTGAATTGTTGTCTTTCCTGTTCTCTACTCCCCAACCAGTCCAGACAGATGGCTGCCCTCTGAGATGGGTTCTGCTGGAGGTTTTTCTTCCTGTTAAAAGGGAGTTTTCCTGCACTGTTGCCTCATGCATGCTAAGGATGGGGGATTGGATCAAAATCAAGATTTTATGCAATCAGTTGGTCAGTTGGTGTCTATAAAGTGCCCTGAGACAACATTGTTGTGAAGTGGAGCTATGCAAACAAAGCTGAATTGAACTGAATTATAAATGTATTTGATATATAATTGTATTTTGTTATACTCCAGTCTTTTTCTTCTATATTTTTCTGTTTTTTATATTTGTGAATAAATTCAGGCATTGAGAAGTTAAAATATTGTCAGTCTCAAGTGGGACAATCTATGTAAATTAGTGAGTCACAGCTCAGCCCCTTTTTTTTCCTTTTACATATTATTGCCATCGTCTTTCATTCTCTGCTTTTAGCTTTAAACATGTTTTGATTAAAATTGAGCGCTTATGATAACTACTACAATTCAATTCAATACAATTAAATTCAATTCCACAAGTGGTAGTGGAAAGTGACATCCTTTGATATCCTTTGGAAGATGGTTCAGATGATTGTTAATTAGAAAGAAATGCAACTTTACGGGGTGAGTGCGCATGTGAGTGTGTGTACGGGGGTGGGGGTCTTTAATTGAGCCTGCTTGGAGCTAAAATTGCCGATGTAGGACAGAGGCTTGACTGGAATCCTGCATTACAGACAAAGCTCGGGCTTTAGGCTTTCATCAGTGAATTATTTAAGCCTCTCAACTGGATTAATAACAATAAAAGATAATACTCTGACAATGAGCAAACAGCTATTTGCTTCAGCATTTTTATTTTTAGATCTGTATTTTTGTTGTTGTGAGATGATATGGGGGGAAAAAACATAAAACATATTACTTACCAACTAGGGGCGTCATGGCTGAAGTGAAGACAGAACTACTCTGGACCAGAAATGTAACCCCAGCACCCACGAACATGGCAATGTATCCAACCAGCCATCCAAATGGATGTGGTAGGTCTGTAGGGATGCACAGGGACAAATTACTCAAGTGCCTTCTGAATAGTGTATAACAGCTGACATGGCTTTGGAGATTACTTTCTTTTGTTATAATTATCATGATGGTTTTTTTTTATTTGCTTCGAATGTAAATAATTCATTCCACATATCAGTCTATAAACTGAGGAACCTACAGTCAGCAAAAAGCAAACCCAACAGTAGAAACAGTTCACTGCTGTTCAAAGGCAACCAGATGCAGCTTCTACAATCATAACATCTCTGTAACAAAAGTATTTTCATCCAATTAATGGGCTAAATCTATTAAAATTGTTATTATGAGTTTAGGCAGGTCTTGTTCTGTGGATTTAGGATGGGGTCTGGGTTTTTGCATACAATGCCATTCTGTTTGCTACATCAGGCTGTGATCTCAGTTCTCATTGGAGCATTTCACAGCTGAGTGTGAAGCGACTGTGATGAGCACCAGAACCGAGACTGAGACCGTGCCAGCCAGTAGAGGGTAGAGCGGAACTGGAAAAACCTGGACCTGAAGGGCCACAGTCCTGCAGATGTTTCCTGCTGCTACACGACTGACTCAGATTACCAGGCCAACATGCTTGGGTGTTAAAGAGAGCCTTTTGATACAAATCAGGTGTCTTGGAGCAGGGAAACTTCTAAGACCTGCGTGACTAAAGCCCTCAAGGAACAGAGTTTCCCACTCCTGGGAGTGTCTTTTCCAGGTCTGCTTTCAAGTGAAGTGTAAGTATATTGGGGTCTTGTTCAAAGTGTGGGAGGAATGGAGCGGGAGATCAACAGGCAGATTGGTGCAGCTTCTGCAGTGATCTGTATCGGTCTGGTCTGGTGAAGGAGTTGAACCAAAAGGCAGATCTATGTTCCCACCTTCACCTACGTCTGTATGTTCTGCATATTAGTGAGTGAAGGAACCCTGATTAAAAAGATGAGGGGGAAACTCCACCTGTGTTGATAACTTTGTGGATGATTTTTGCAACTTGGCCTTGAAGAAGCGAGTTGAGCAGTTTGACCAGAAGCAGCAGACATGTGCAGAGGACGACCAGGGACGCTGCCAGGAGAATCAGGCCCACTGTGAGATCTGACAGCTCCATAGACACAAACAAATGTCTGCCTACAGAGACAGAGCCAGTGAAAATCAGGACAGCCTCTCACAAAAACACAAAGACTTTTTGTAATTTTTACTCACACTTTACACGCGATGAAAATGAAGTGTGATCACTGAGGCCACAGTTTTCACTGCTCCTATTGTCAGCTGACTGGAGAAAGAAAGAAAAAATACTCAGTGCAAGATGTCATTTGCAGGTCACCACATCAGTATCAGCATGTGAATGAAGTAGAGGGGAATATGCATGATTACCATAAACGTGTCACTGTGGCACCATTTCTTCACCAGACTCTGGTTCCTCATGTCCTCATTTCCCATGGCAAGACCCATGATCACACATTTGTCCAGCTAATGGCAAATAAAAGAGAATAAGGTTAAAGGATTAAAAAGGGTTTTAGCTGTTGGCTTTCTGGGGTCATTTTTACCATCATGAAATAATTGTTTTTATTTATTTATTTATTCATTTTTTAATTTATTTATTTATGTAAATATTTTGCCCTGTGTGTCCTGTGCAATTAACCACTGCAAACATTCCCAGGTGTAAAACAATTGCTTCATAGTAAATTGCATGTCCAACTCGCGTTATGTGTTGTTACCTGATACAAGCCCTCACAAAGCTGTTCTTAATTAATATTAAATTTCCACACAGTTACTAGTTTAACTATGAAGAACAGCTGCCATGATGATCAATATGCTACAATAAAAATAAAGCATATTACTATTAAAAGAAAAACAAATAAAAAAGATGTGAGCTCCTGGACAGACACATGCGTTGTGGTTATATTCACCAGCAGACAACAAAGCAACACAGTCCATAGTTCCTTGCACATACATGTACATGCTTCAGTATTTTGCTTCCACTTTGTTGTTGGCTTCTTAAACTTCAGTAAAAACCTAATAAAATGTGATGAGCAGATTTCCTGAGCCTACACGTTGCTGCATTTTGGAGGATTGCATATCTGTCTGTCTATTTGTTGTTGTTTTTTTTTAAGATAACAGATCTGAGGTAATCAGTTTTAAAAGCTGCAAAAAGTAGAAGCAAATTAAACACTTTTCACATGATATTGCAGGTGCACAGTGGTAATGTACAGCGACAATCTAAACTTGGTGACATATCCACAGATAAAGATGGTAGGACTGGAAACTAGATCCCTTGACTGGAAGAAAAACACAAAAGCAAATGATTTCTGAAACATCCACAAAAAGAAAATGAAGAGAAAGCAATTCACCTTCTCCGGGAATTACTTTAATCTTCAGAAATATTTTTTTTAAAAACTATAGCAATTTTGGCCATTCTAATTGTAATTTCTCAATGATATTATTACATCTTACATTAGCATTAAAAGTTCTTCAAAAATGTAATAACTGTAAACCACAATGTCACCACTTGTTATACTAGTAGCAAGTTATGACATTAATTTTCAAGTAGCTAAATTTATCATAAAATTGCCCATTGTTACATTATAAATTGCAGCAGGGACTGAATATATTTAGGAAAGAACTTGTGGGTTTGTCACATATGTTGGTTTTCTTGCCCATATTTAAACCATCTTGTCATTTTGGTCTTTACCAAGTCATCCACAATTTTCTCTTAAGCGCTGTAAGAGAGAATGGAAACAGAAATCGATAAATGGAAAAATTACAAATCATTTCTGACCTGACACACATTTAACAATATTCCCGATATTCCCAGAGTTAAAGTAACACCTGAAGATAAAAGATTTTTTCTTATTTTTTTCATAGATGGAAGACGTTTCATTTCTTCTTCTACTTATCAGAACAACATTGTAGCCTATACTGCCCCCTTCTGCTGACATTTTGGATATTTCCTGTCTGAGGGATGGTTTTACAGTGTTGTAGAAATGCTGTTGGGTAACAGCGTTACCTGTATGATGAGTGTAGTGATTGGCTCCGTGATGACCTTCAGTAGTTCAGGTGCTTCCTCCCCAGGTTGGAGCCTTACGCTTGTGACCAGCAGGTGGGACAGCCGGGTTATCAAACCGCTTGCGGCCTCCAGAGGCAACAGAATCAGGACGGAGAGCCAGTTGAAGCAATCATGGATTGTCGCTCCAGCAAAAGCACTGTTATTGGTCACAATAATTAACTATGTTCATCCGAGGACAGAACGATCATCTACTCAGAGTAATTGCTTGTTAATCTGATTCTCAACTTTTCAGGATGTGTGTAATGTGATGAGCATTTTTGTTGTGACCTAGTGTGCGTATATCAAAAAGAACTAATACATTAAAAGGATTTTGTATTAGCAACAAGCCATCTGTTTGGTGGGATATCTTTTTTCAGGCGGAGATTATCTGTTATGGAATCAATGTGGATTTAGGCCATTATTGTCACATTTTAGAGATGACACTGCAATGGAGTAAATAGTCAACAAAGAGCTACTGATGCTTTTCCACCATCATCTACTTACTGCCCAGCATTTTCACCTATTTTCTCCGTCTTCCCTCCGTTTCCTCACTTTTCTTAACTCGTCTATTTCAGTTTCTTTTTTCCCGCTCTCCGGTACTCCCCCTTCGTCTGTCTTCCCACATCTGCACTCACCGTTGAAACTCATTTCTCTCAGCAGCTTGCATCATGGCCACTATGGTGTTTGTGACAGAAGTCCCAATATTGGACCCCATGATGACTGGAACAGCAGACTTCACTTCTAACACTGTGAGATGAGAACCAACAGAAGGTTGTATTATTTTACATCAAAGTCTTTTTTACACCTTTTAAGTTTAAGACAAAAAAAAAAACTCACACTGTTAGTGAATAAATGTCTGAAACACGATGAATTTTAATGTGTTATATATGATTGTGTGTTTAATTTCAGTACTAGACATGACTGTTAATGTAAAAGGATTTTTACAGGTGAATAGAGGCAGATATACAGGAGAGGACGCTTTGTGGAAACAAACATTCACCCTATCCTCTTTATTTGGCGGTTAACTGCAATCTTCCTCTGTGCGCTCATATAAAAGGGCTTTTGAAGCAGAGAGGCAGCTCCTGCATACTGATGTCGTTCATTTTATAGACTGAAAATGGAACGCCGTCAGGTAAGAGCCTGAACTGATAAAAATGTTCCCACGAGGAGAAATAAACCAGACAGAATGAAATGGTGGGAGATCACACTGTGTCATATTGTATTATTTAATTACTGCTCTGATTCCACTGCAGCCTACTAGACCAGTGATTCAAAGGTGGCTTTTACAAATTTGCTCTACAGCCCTGTTATCTATAATATGGTAACAAAAACTCGGATGTGCAGAAAATAAGCTATTAGTCTGTTTCGAGTCAAGATCGAATAAATAGTTCTGCTTTAAGAAATACTCACTGTGCTCTCCGCTGCTGAGAATAGTCCATTAGATTCATGTTCCCCACAATCTACAAAAGCTACCTCACAGTTTTACAGCTTATTATCTTTTTTTAAATTTATTATCATTTACCTTTCATACATTTTCCATATTCTACAGGGTAAATGTGAAATCACAAGCCTCTCCAGAATATAAACAGTCTATGTGACATAGCAAATGGTACACATGATGCTCTCGATGCGCCAGTATTTAACATAACTGTTGTATTGAAAGAGTAAAATATAAATACGATGTTGTTAACAAGATGATAATAAAAAAAAACATTGTGAATTTGTCTTAGCTGTTAAAAAATCAAAGATTTTTTAAATCTAATTGTGTTTTTTGTGCAGATTTGACAATTTCCCACATCTTCCAGCGTTTTAAATAGCTTCAGTGACAAACAGAGCAGAGAAGTGGGAACACAAAAGGTTTACGTCAGTACAATCCTGTGTACACAACCCTACTATACACATAGCAACAATGCACAACAACTTTCAAGCCAAAAAAAAAAACATGTTAAAAAGCTACGTAAAGGTTCATGTGGATGCATGAGAAGATATAAGTCTTTTTGGGAATTTGTGAGTGATAAAAAAGTTTTTAAGTTAAAACAGTTTTAACCTTTAATTTGTCTGACAAGATGGGAAGTGAAGAAATTTTCATCTCCTAGATGACACTAAGCTAACAGGACGCACGCACTTTAAAATATACATACGTGCCTCTTTTTCTCTCCCGATACACAATCATGTTGTAACATTTATAAATTTATTATAAACCACATTTGCTCAATCAGTACTTTATGCTAAGCAGCAGCTCAAGGAGGATAAAGTCTTCCATGAGGAAGACAGATTCCAACTGCAAGATGCACCGTGGGAGCTTTGTTCTCTCTGTATGTAATGCTGAGTCCATGTTTTCAGTGTTTTGCAATATATATGCATGCAAAAGACAATAGCCTGCGGAGACACGGGCATACAATGCAGAAAAACAAACAAATCATAAACTAAATGAAGCTTGCCAACACGCTTTCTCTCCTCCCTAGATCTTATTTAAAATCTTAGAGCAGCTCATATGCTGGCACACACACATTTACACACACTTTATATGAACCGACTCACATCCGGAGGCCACCAAGCTGACGATAATGGAGGTGGAGGTTGATGAGCTTTGGACCAGCACAGTGACCAAGATCCCCACCACCAGCCCAGCCACAGGGTTAGACAGCACCGCATTGTCCTGGAAAATGTCCCCTGCCACTTTACCTGGTTAAATATGCCACCCACGTACACACAAACACACAAGCATACACATTCACACCATTAAAACAAAAAAACTGCCTGAGAGATGACAAGGTTGCCAGGAGTGATATAAAACAAGACTCTAAATGTTTGTTTTCCCGAATGCAAAAGGTCACCAGACGAGGCTCTGCTGTAAATTACACAGCAGCCTAG
The DNA here is from genome assembly GCF_933228915.1 of Telmatherina bonti. Taxonomy (NCBI): domain Eukaryota; kingdom Metazoa; phylum Chordata; class Actinopteri; order Atheriniformes; family Telmatherinidae; genus Telmatherina; species Telmatherina bonti. Next base: position 27,403,383 of record NC_136610.1, on the reverse strand, counting down.
TAAGACAGTGTGAACTGTTCTGACTCATTTCTTTGTCAAACATCAACTGAGTGGTGACCAACCTGCTGATGGGGCAGCAATGGTTATACTTACCCCCTGCCAACTGGAAGGCAGAGCTCAGAATGTCCAAGGAGCAAACGAAGAGGAAGAGGAGGATGAAGAGGAGAGGGATCTTGGAGATATTGATAAGAAGCTGCTTGGTCTTGTGTGGACTTGCTCTTGAAGCCTGGGGAGATCTATCTGCTCAAAACAGTAATCAGAGAGGATTAGACCGACAGGAAAAAGGGAATATTTCACCGGCAGCTTCATCTCTATTTTACTCAGTTATTTCTGTCTTCTGAGTGAGAAATATCACCTAAGTTAGCTTTCACATTAGCAGAACAAAGCCATCTGACTTATTCTGCTCCTATGCAAGGAAATCTCACTGAGGGACATTTAGACCACATGATCCCACCAGCTTTAGTAGGTTTCAGCTCCTGCTCTTGTCATATGCCTTTCCAAAGAAATCAATGGCAGCCACACTGACAGATGAAAGTGCTCCTCCCGATTCCTGTTTTGTACCTTTCTCTCTGGGGTGTCTGTCTGACTCTTTTACTGAAGTGGTGCCAGAGTGGCTATTGGTATGTTGACTGTGGCTCTCTAAGCCGTTCGCGAGGTCAAGGGTGGAGCCGATACCGGACTCCCTGTCCTCCTCCAGCAGGAGTTTGGGCTGCGATGAGAGCTGAGCGGTGGGCATCCTCTCCCCTGATAAGAAAAAAAATAGCATAAGAGCACTCATTTGGACGACAAAGACCAACTGTGAAACATTTCAAAGACCTGCACTGATAGGAGTTGAAGTTACCACTGCAGCTGAGTCCTGCTCTCTGTCCACAGGACACTGTAGTTACACAGTGAGAGGACATATGGTGCTTTGAGTGCTGTGGAGAGACGTGCAAGCAATTAAAATCACAAGATGAAGCCAGTTTAGAGGAAACGGATGAGAGTGAATGTGTTTATCAGCCACCTGCACCAGTAAAAAAAAAAAGCCGGAGGAGACCAACATGTCTGTCTCTGAGCTACTTTGAGCGACCGACAAGCAATTAAGAGAACAAAGGTGGCCAGCATAGTGTCTAAGTGGCAGCTATCTCTGATATGAGGTCAGATTGTGCACCGCGCAGCATCACCTCACCTTTCAGCAAATGAATAGAATATCAGAACCAGTAAGCAAACACGGGTATCAATGTAACTTCTCCCCCGTTTTTCCTACAGCTGCAAGTCGGCTCTTAAAGGGATGCTCCACCATCTAAAAGCTGCCATTCCCTTCAAAAGCTTTCACATTCTCAATCTAGAGTCAGTTTTTTTTTCTTTTTTGCCCTTTTCATGTCAGCCACTTTGCCATGTTTTTTGAGACTTTAATAGAAGAGGGAATACTAACATGTCCCTTAAAAGCAAAGAGGAGGGAAGTAATTACAGCAGCTGAAATGATAGTAATTACACTCACTGCATCATTAGGATTGTGTGCGGCGTCCTCCTGCAGGTTCTGATCTGTGGAGAGGCCCTGCTAGCATATCTACAAGTCTCCATACGGAGTGTTTGAATCGCAGCTGAATAAACTCTTGCCATGTTTGTGTGAATTATGTCTTGTTCTATACGTGCTGAAAGTTATTGCTCCATGTTGATCTATTTGGTAGCAGCTTTTTTCCCTTTCCAATATGCAAGCTTTCCAATCACACAAAGACTTGACTGCTTTTGTTTGTGACATTAAATATAGTCTCTTACCTTGCCTCAAACAGCCTTGGTGTGACCTCTTGTAAAGCAAAGCATCAAACTGAGGAGTAAATCATCTTTAAATAAGCTATCAGGTCTGGAGGTGTGAAGAGGAACACCTAAACCTCTTGGTGATTAACTTGTCTCATCACCAGAGAAAGCTCTGTTAATCGATAACACAAAGCATCAAGTTGATGCATTAGGTGAAAGAGCATGTGGTGTATTAGGTAATAAATAACGGTGGCTCAGCCAGCTGGTTTTCCCTTGATTTTGGGCCAGATAAGGATCCAAAGATGAAGAGGGGCTGTTTGATGTCATTTATCATCCTTGTTGAGGTTTCAGATGTAATAACAGGAGAAATCTGACACCTAGTGGAGGAATGTCCCCCATTACATGAACTCTTTCTCTGTAGTCTCCTCATATTCTCACACAGCTGCTTTCATCGTGCTTTGAAAAGTTGCAAAGACTTAATCCAGAGTACTAAATAATCATTTCCTCCAAGAGATCACTCAGTAGAAGCATTTCAGCCACGTTCAGAGAAATCAAGTCAATTTATGCAGAAAATACAGGCATGATGTGCTGTGGCATCACTTAAGATTGAGAATGTTGTGTTTGGAAATGACTTGTCGAGGCTAAACCCTGAGAGCCTCTTAACACACACTTACACATGTGTAGGCACACACGTTTACCTACGCATTCCAATACCCACATTCAGTGTGAGAGATCATGGGAGAGAGCAGTGTTAGCATGTGTATTAGGGTAATTGTTGATAATTAGTCCAGCTAGTATTCTGCCATGTCAGCAGTGCTCTCATCCAGATCTGCTAAACCTGCTGACCTCAGAGGAGCAGACTTTAATCACTCCCCTGACTAAGCTGTTACTTTCTAAACTATTATGAGAGCTGGGAACTGGGGAAAGATACCAGCTCTTGTTGTTGTGTAGGCTGCTGGATTGTGGCTGAGGCTGCTGCCGTTGGTGTTGACAATATGGGAGAAATCCTTTAGATCTGATGCAGCTAAGCAGAGAAAAATAGAAACACAGATGTACAGACATTTGGACAACCCACATGTAATCATGTAATACACACACATGTGGGGATTGCCAAATCTGTCGCGCAGCACTGTGGTTGGATAAAATAAAAAAATAAAAAAAAGGTGTCCATGTTGCAGTTAATCCTCTCCACACATGTGGAGGCCAGAGTGAGGTTTCTGTGACCTGTCAGATGGAGGATAAGCAAAGCAAAGATGGCAGGGTCTTCATTCTGCCACTCAACACGCCTGTGAGTCAGAGAGTCGCAGGGTCGCGCCATCCCTCCTGTTTTGCTGCACTACGGCTGTGGTGACCCGTGTTCATTTTACGTTTAGAAATGACATGAGCTGCTCTCCAGGAGCGCTCATTACCTTTGTTGTTTAGAGGGTTCAGCTCGCCTGTGCATGTCACCGTACTGACAGCAGATCCAACAGAGTGCCTGCCAACTATTTACAGCATGTTTACATTTACAGCCAACATGGACACATCACTCAACCCAACAATTAGTCAGCAGTTTGTCAGCAATGGAAAATGACTCGTCACCTTCTCTACACGTCGATGAGTGATGGTCTCTTCTTGCAGAAAACTGTCATACAATTTTAGACCAATTTCAAAAGCCAAAAACATCATTAACTCACCAAGAAAAAATAAAACAGGCCAATTAATTTATACAGAAAAATAACTTTTAACTTCAGCTCCAGTTTCGCTTTTAGTTTAATAAGAATTGTTTGTGCCAAGCAGTCCATGTTGTCTCCGACAGCCAACTGGTTGAGCTTCTATGAAAGCATATGTTGGAGAAAATCGCACAAGCACAAGCAAGGTGACTCAATTAGAGATTAAATTAAAGCTGTTTATGTTATCAATGCAGCTTGATATCATGGTTTCATTCATGTCATCTGTATGAGAGTAGCCATGCCATGCCACAGTGTCCGTACATCTGAGAATAAAGAGGAGGATATGAGTTTTATTTGGCACTCAGTTTGCACTTGCAGTCATCTCATTTGGGAAATGGACACAAATTGGAAAGAAATTACTAGAAACTAATAGAAATGGCCGGCCTATCATTAGGGTGATAGTCTAATATCTGTGACAGGCACACACCTGGAAGCATATGAATCTATTTTAGATAGAATTAAGAGAACATTGCAGGGGATCTTGACATTTTGTTTTTGGCAGGAGGGTCCACAAATGTTGCATTGTGTCCAACTCAAACCTTGTTGTAAAGGTGACTAATGAGGATTTCCAATCATGTATGATACAACACAGGTAGGGTTTATCAATGAGGAGAAAATAATTGGCCAAACACTCATTCCCTTCCTTTTTGTGTGAAGTTTATTTGAATTATTACTGTTTTGACACTCTAATTACCATAGATATTAGTATTGACTTTATCACTCCCTTTATGTGATGAGCACTTCTCTTATTATTAAAAAATAAATAAAAATGAAAAACTATTATAGACCTCCATGAATCAAGCTTTTTTCATCATGTGAATGAAAATAGGACAAAAATGGACTTAGCCAACATCACCATTTTATTGTTACAACACATTCAGATGGCACATACATAAATAACACTCACAACAAAGTAACACAGCTTGATCACAGGAATCCTCTTGTTTACACAGGATTGTTTCAGTGTGTCAGTTTGGTTCATGTTGTTCGCCTCGTAAATTCAAGACTTGCACGTTTCATTCTTTTGTTTTCTATTATTGTCAATATTGTGCATGTTTCACTGTGGGTGTATGTACATTTTATGCATTCTAAATAAATCATGATAATGTAGATCAATGGCTTTGTCTGTTTTATTTATCACTTGAGTTCTTCAGAGGAAGACGAAGGCGTGTCAGAGCCTTCAGGACTTTCCTGCAGCAGAGAGAAGAAAAATTATTACCATTCTTATTTAGGGAGTGTAAAGACATTCCCAGTGCTGATTCAAAAGGCATGACAGGAAAGACATAAGCACGCAATCACTTTGAATAGGAGTTATTCATTTAAAAGTCTTTTTACGGTGCAAAATAACAGCACACAACGTGAAAAGCTCACCTTCACTTTGTCCAACTCGGGCCTGCCTGGCAGGGATTTTTGTGAGGAAAAGGCCTTTTAAACAAGACAGTCGAGTCAGATATGAGCGGTCAAAAAGAGGTTGGATGAATCTTATCAGACGGATTGCTCACCTTCCTTGACTGCTGCATCTCCTCTGTGGATTTAGATCTGTTCTTCATGTGCTTCTGAGGGGAGGTGGTGGTGGGACACTAAAGAGAGGCGGGATCACATTAGGCAGGGCCTGAACTTTTCAGATGTTATGAGCATCACAACTTCACACACCTGATTTGTCTTCTGCTCCATTGCCAACTGGAGGAATTCTGTCCGGAGTAATGCAGTGCTGATGTCACTTCAGGATGGAGCTAATTCTGCAAATTCTGGCAGCGAAGCTGAAAAGTTGAGAGATATACAAAAAAAAAAAAGGCTTATCTTCTCAGAATTAAATAATTGATAGAGGAGTAATGCCTTTTTTTGCCACATAAAAATACATTAAATTGACACATTATTAGAAACTATTGTCTCTGAAGGTCTGATGATTTACAACAGCAAGCTGGTCAGTGTGCAAATATAAGCCCTTTTCACTAGATGGCGTCTCTGACTCAGGGATTCGCTGTTCCTGTCAGTAATATAAATGTTTTCTGGAAGACTGGTCCTTGGGGATTTAACCCGGCTTTGATGCCAATTGTCGGCCCTCAAACACTGGAGTAAGAATTATTTATTTCGTTTAGACTTATGGAGACAGAAGCCAGACTCCTAAATTTAAAGTAGCAATTTGCACCAATTTTTTCAGTATGTTACAACTTAAAGAATCAAAAAGGCATCTAAATTAACAAGATTCCACACTAAAATGAATTATTGTCTCCCACAGAAGGGGATGATCCCTAGTTTAAGTCTAGATTTGTCTCTATTTACTTAATGATAACACCATTAAACACATTAGCATAATGCATGCCTACTGGCTAGTTCACCTACGTCTAAAGGTGTGTTGATTTGACAGCTCGGCGGAGGCTTAAACGGATGAATGATAGTTTAAAGTGAAGCCCTGTGGTGACAAATGTTTTCTGAGATTGTTCCACAACCTTCTGCAAACGTCAAGTATCTGAAGACAGTAAAGCATCACAGAGTCAAGGTGAGTCTCACCACCCTCAGAATGGTTCAGGCTCCTCAAACACTGATGGTGAATAATGTTGCTCAGCATCACAGTTATAATTCTTTATTCTTTAAATTTATTTTCTTTTTGGCTTCCCTCTCATATGATTTCTTTGTACCTTTATTCTAAAGTAATATATTTTTAAAAGTATTAAAGTGTTTCTTTGGGTACATATTACTATGGCATAATTTGGTGCAATTTTTAAAGTCCACCTCTTATGTGCATATGCAGTTATTATTGATTAAGTAAAAAAGCATCTGAGGTATATTCTGATATTTTTGAGAAATAAGTTTTCTAAGACCAGAAAAGGCCTTTGGGAGGAGGAGTCTTGCAAAAACAAAAGCTAAATCATTGCATTATAATGATGGTAATTGTCACAGACTTTTATAGTATAAGAAAAATGTTGTATAAAATGAGCATCAGTGTTGTAGTTTCATTGTTTTAGCAAAGATAGATGCAATTAAAATAGCTGATGATTTGGACATGAACTGAGCAGGGATAGTGAATATATTGGTAGAAGGATGCTGAGGTTGGAACTGCCAGACAGAAGGGTAGAGGAGGACCGAAGAGGAGATTTATGGATGTCATGAGGGAAGACATGAAGGCAGTTGGAGTCAGAGAAGAGGATGCAGAGGACAGGGGAAGATGTAAGCAGATGATTCACAGTGGCGACCCTTACAGGGAAACGCCAACAGGAAAGAAGAAGAAGCTGAAATTAAAATAGCCTCTTTATATTATGATTTTCTTATTATGCTTCTTTGCACATCTGGCCATCAAACAGTCAGATGTAGAAGTGAGTGTAGAAAATAGATACTTAGTACGTCTTGCTAGCTTATTCAAAGTTTAAAATGACTGAATAAAATCTTGTGTGGTGAGTGTATTAAATGCATGTAAAAAGTTCTCTTAACAATCCCCACTGCAGACAAAATTAATTTCAAAACAGATTTAAAACTGTATAAATGCAGGAGAAAGTGCTCTTGAGAGAAATAAAGCTCGTGTGCGCTCATGCACACCAATGCAAGCCAGATAATAATTCTCAGAGAAGCTAAAGGCTACTGTGAATACAAGGCTGCAGAAACAGCTAGGGGCACAGCTGGCATCAAGAGTCCTGGTGGCGAGGGACAAAACACCTCTGGGTTTAGGTAAGTGTTTAAGAGACAGATATTTTACAGTCCAACAGTCTCGTGCTCCCTGTCAATGCCTGCATCTGTCAGACACATGCATTCATCTTTAATGGCAAGCATAGATTTATGTTTGAAGACGTGATTCAAAGATTTTGCTGATCAGAAGGCAGAAAGCAATGGCAGATGTTGGGTATTTCAAAGTGCAGTTTAAAGAAAGACAACACTGAGAGGATTTGCTTTGTGCTGCTGATGCCTTCTGCCACGACTCGCAGATAATGTCAGCTGAGAACTCAGGTGTTCTCAAGCTCCTTCATCTGCGGAGGAGGTCGACATCGTGTTTCTCTCAAAAGCTGTTTTTGAGTATCACGGTCTTCTAAAAATGTCAAAGCTTCCCAAAAAGCAACTTGAAGCCTGTGGCTTGACCTCATATCTTTCATGGTTTTTCGATAATAAATGGTGAGACCTGTGGAAAGTGAAGAGATTTGGAGCATCAAAGTTGCAACAAGGTAACAGATTAAGAGCTTTACATCAACAATCGAGCCCTAAGCAAAGAACATTTCCACATTCTCATGACTCACCTTAAAGGTGGAGTATGTAAGATTTTCAATATTTTCTAAATGAATTAACTAAAAAAATAACTACAATCATAATTAGATAGTTTTTTTCAAAACGTGTAGGTTTCAGTCTGTCCATATTTGATGTGTTATTAAATTACAAGTTTAATTAATGACAAAGACCCTTCTTAAATGTTCGCCTACCAGTAAAAAAAAAAAAAAGTGCTTTTTGTCATTTGTTATTAATTAAACTTGTAATTTAATAACACATCAAATATGGACAGACTGGAACCTACATGTTCAAAAACCTATCTGATTATGATTGTAGTTATTTTATTAGTTTATTTATTTTGAAAATATTGAAAATCTCCACCTTTAAATAATCACGACTGAGAGACTTTGTGGAAACTGTTTAATCTGATATGAATGATCTCTCATCTTGGTTTCAAGACAAATCCTTGATAAAATCTCAATTGGTGGATGCAGGTCTACACCAACTTTGTCAACCACAGCACTGACTGAGACAATGTTGAAATTATTCTATATTTTTGGTGCATGCTTTTATCTTTCAGATTTAAGAGAAAAAATAATAATTGACTTGCCTGAACTGGAATTGTACACCGCCCTGCTGCCTTGCAGGAAGCAGTCAAACCAGGGCTCATAAAGAATGAATGGTAGCTGATCGAGAGGAGCTCCCTCACCCACTGTGAAGACTGACGTCAGTGGTCAAAGCAGCGCCACATTTAATGCCGCGGGGAACACTACAAAGTCTTACTTGGACTGGAACATACGTGGTATTCAACTGGGCCGGCATTGGAGATGGAATACACAAACACAACTGACCCAGTGGAGTGTTTCTAGTCTCTTTCATACAAGGTTCAGTTAGCACACCCAGAGGTAACAAACAAGCTGCTGAACTCTGTGCACTTACTCTAAAATGTGCATCACAGCCTTTTTGAGGGGACAGTGGAGGGTAATCTCAGCTTTGATGGCAGGGCAGCCATTCACTGAGTGCTCTCTCGGACCAGCTCTCTGAGGGAAATGACCTAAATGAAAATGATTTGCTGGCCTGTTCTCTCTTTGTCTTTGTCTCAAAGAGGAATCCCTCTATTGTAGATAAAGCAAAGAGACAGACGTGAGAAACCGACAACCAAGTAATGCTTTCAAAATCATTAACTCTCTTTGGTATGCATGTAAAGAAACATGTAGCAATGCCAACATGCCACAACAGAAGTATTTCCTGTTAAAAGCTTCATAATCATTCAAAGAACAGAACGAAGCCACTTTTACTTCCAGCATCACTCTAAAAGAAGTAGGAAGATAAAACTGAGTAAAGTAGTAGCTTTCAGAGTCCTTAATGAAATGCTGATATTAGCAGCCACTTTACATAAGAACAAAATCTGCTCCAGAGATTTGGGTCCACAACTCTGGAAGACGGATTCGCCTATCTCGTAGTGTGGGGTCAACACTAATTAACTCCCCAGCTGAGAGGCAGAATGTGACACAAACTCTTTTAGTATGACTTGTGTGCAAGCAGAATGATTTTCTACAGTCGTAGCTCCTGCTTTCTTTCTGCATCTCATTAGGAAAGGTCTGCTCATCTGAGAAATGACTTCCTGCTGCAGACATAACCGGTGGTCATCGCTGCTCAGTCACAAATTCATGTCGCAAAGATCCCACATCATCACCAGTGCCCATGAGTTGATCATTATTTGCACCCATTTAGGAGCACAAATCCACTCAAGGTGATGACATCACTGCCTCCGTCTGCTGCCACTTCATCCCATCAGCAACAGTGAACAAGCTGATTATAAAGGCTCACTCGCTCATCATATTTCCTAAGTAGTTATGCCACATACATTCAAACAGGGATGAGTAGAGCTCCAAGGTCAGCACATGGGCGGCTATTACAGTGACAGCTGAACAGACAAGACATGAGGGGAGGGGGCTCAGAGTATCAAGGGCATTATGCGTTGTAATTGATGGTGATGAGCTGTCTGTTCTGCCACATTCAGGTGTGACCCTCACAACCCCAACTCCCCCCCCAGCTGGATGAATTTAGTCAGTATTCTCTCTGCACAGCTGCTCCCTGTCCAATTCACAGCAGAGCCATGTGTGTCTCACCTGATGGCTGAATCAGTATTAGCATCAATCAATCCACCATCACTTTCCTTTTTTTTTTATAGCACAATTACACATTCCCCTTCATTTTGCTGAGAAGAAGATTTCACTAATATCCATGCAGTGATTTGATGGATTGGTTTTGTTTTGCTGCACTTATGTATTCCTCTGCAGGAACTCTTAAAGACACAGCAAGGAGCATTCAGAGCTTTGATCAGCAGGACTGAGAAAGCACTCATTTCTTCCTAATCTGTTTGTTATTAACCCCAATCAACACTGCACAAATCCACGAGGCATGAAAGCAGTGAACAACACATGGATAGCAGGCTACATTTACCCAATCTGAATTTAAAAAATGTGACATGTTTTCATGATGTAGATGTGGATAAGGAGAGGTTTATCACAAGATAGCTGAAGGCATGTCATGGAGCACAGTGATGCACTGTGTGACAGACAGGAGGGGAGGATGACTGAGGGGAGTGACAGGAGGGAGAGAAGGCAGGAAAACACATCTATAGACTTAAAAATCACATTAACCCTGAAAAAAAAAAATGATAGAATTGAAAAGCTTGGAGAAAACTCACCTTTTTTTTTTTTTTTTTATCTTTCCTCTTCCTCCTCTCTGCTCTCAGTACAGCAGACGTGCAGTGGAGTAAATGGCACTCCTCATCTCACTGCTGTGATGGTGCCTGCAAGAGAACACCCCTCTCTGCCCATTCATAGCTCCGCCGACGCACCAATCGCGCATGGATGAAGACGTACGCACACACACACACACACCAGGTGTGACACTAACAGCTCTGTATGTTAATGCCTGCAGCCTGGCAGTAAGATGTGATGGGTGTAACAAAAAGGTACTAAACATGGTCCATTAACGCAGCTCCATTCATTATCTCATGTTTAATTACATCAGAGAACAACACAACCACAAAGTGATGATGTAAATGTAGGTAAAAAAGACACTGTTCAAACCTCATGCTGCCACAAGCATACTGCTGACATCATGGAAATGAGATCATCAATGACTCATCTAATAGTTTTTGTTACTCATATACTAACCAAAAAAAGAAAAAAAAAAAATCAGTCCCCTCCTTGAATTACAAATTTCCTTCCAGCAACAAGTCTTTGGAAATATCAAGAAACTCACTGGTTAAAAAAGCATCTGGAGAATCAATCATAACACAACAATGATTGTCATCACGCTGCAGCGCTGACATCACTGCATGAAAGGATTTTGGAGGGAACTTCTTTCATCACAATAAACCAAATAAGGCATAGAAATATAGCCAAACACAGGACATCTATTTAGAGAGATCAAACTTATTGTGCTGTGCATGACTCACCCGGTTAGAAAATAAAGATGTTCTGTATGATTCTGTCCTGAAGAAAGAGAGAGAGAGAGGAAGGCATCCTGAAACTTAAGCCAGCTCAGGTTGAGACTGAACGGTAACTCAGTTGTAGACATTTCATGTCAAAAACTTTTAGGTGTCGTTCAGTGAGTCGTGTCTGTGATTCATCAAAGAGTCGCAGTCTAAATTAAACTTCTTTTTCTCGCACCTTCTGTCCTGCTGCTAGAAATGAGCAGATTTCTCCAAACGTCTCTCAGTAACATGAAACCTCCATGTGCAGAAAACATCTGTACTAGCTGGTACATGATATTTGTGCTGAGATGCTGTTTGTTTTTCTCCAAACACTGTGTTCTGGATCATGACAAGAAATCAAAGCAACTCTTCAAACAAGCCATGCTGGATGAAAACTTGTGCTGAGATTATGAGATGCAGCTCCTGGGTTCTCTCCAGTTTCTCAGGACGTTGAACTGTCTGACCCTGGTGTGAACACGGTGGAGCGTTTCCACTCCTGGGAAGATTGGAGATGTCTTCCAGTTGTGAATAATCAATACTGGGGAATAGCGTCATAACCTTTACCATATCAATAGACAAGAGAAAAATGTTTTACTAAAACCTTCTTGGTTTTGTGTAAAAACGCTTATAGTGCTTATAGTGCATTTAGGGTGTTCTTTAAATAAATGAACAAATGAATAAAACTTTAAATGAATAAAAAGAAGAAAACATTTAAAGTCATGTCGTGGCTTTTTTTTTTTTTAATAAAAACCAAAGCTTCCACTTACCAAAACAGGAAAAAAAAAAGAACTGGCTGAAAAAAATTTCATTTGATCAGACTGGTTTTCATTTAATCTTTTAGTATTTTTCTTTTTCAGAAACACCCTGTGGAATCATTTCAATATTACACCAACTCTTCTGTAGAAACAGCTAATGACTTGTACCTGAGATGCAGTCTAAGATGACAGGAAAACAGGACTTGACCACAGATTGAGATCACAAAAAACCATAATACATGCACATTGAACTTCCAGAAACATAGCACAAAGCACACAGTAAGCAAAAATGCAAACGAATCTTCATAAAATATTTTGTCATTTAATTTAAAGGAAAACAATCATGCAAAAAAAAAAAAACACTTCACATATCCTTTAGGAGAGTCATCAGGTCCTGTTCTGGGTTCACCTAAAGCATTACTGAAAGCTGAATATGTGGTAAAACAGAATGAATGTAAATATTAAACTCAGGATCAAAGTTTGAACAAAATTTCTTTCAGCAATTTTCGTTGCACTCATTGCAAACATTTTCCCATCGGGAGCTGTAGTGTTTTAGAAATACACTAGAAATGCTTGCCATGAGGTTTTTTCCTTTTTTTTTTTTATTTTTATTTTTTTTTAATTTAATAGTGCCTTAAAAAGGCAAATAACAGTAGCAGAGACAGTAGCACACTGCTGTCTCAAAGCTTATTCATGAACAGGTATAAAAAGTGCATTTGGACTCATGTTTGCACAATGCTGTGGGTAGTTTTTTTTTTTTTTTCTTCAGTCATGCCTTTGTCCCTCTTACACGACTGTGTGTTAAACTGTTGTTTCTCTGCAGTCCTTGGAGTTAGGCATTTCTTCAGCTGCTTTGACTGAACTGGAAGTTAATCCATTGTCTTCCAATTCTACTCTGGAGTTGCTAGTGGAAGAACTGGCTGTACTGGGATTGTCCGTGCCTTGTTGCTGATCCGAGGGCAGCTGCAGAAACGAAGGAATCTCCAGCTGCTCTTTGGTTAGAAGACCTCGCTGATCATCAACCCTGCAGGACTGAGCTCTCGTCAGCATCTCCAGAAATCCTGATGCAGACCAGACATTGTTAATATTTCCCCAAAATACATTGTTAAAACAGAAAGCTCAGGTATTTTGATCTAATAAAGCTAGGATAATATAGCTACTAACAATCCATGTCTCACAGGGGTCACTGAGAAAATCTGAAAGTGTTCTGTTGTTCGTCTTCAAGTAGTGGTGCACATTCTGTTCATATTTACTGATAATTACGTTTAAAAATGTAACATTTCTGCTTGTGAAAAACAGCAGTAATGCCTGAAATATTCAGTCACCCATTAAATAATTGGATTCAGGTGTTTCAATCACTTCCATGTCCACAGGTGTATAAAATTAAACACTGACGCATGCAGACTGCCTCTATTATCACTCTAAAGAATGGGTCGTTCTCAGGTGCTCAGTGAAATCCACGGTGGTACCATGATAGGATGCTACCTGTGCAAGAAGCCCAGTCAACAGTCAGCGGTATTACAACAAAGCTGAAGCAACTGAGGACAGCAGCAGCTCAGCTGCGAAGTGGTAGCCATGTAACATGACAGAGTCGGCTCAGCTGATGCTGAGGTGCACAGTGCGGAGTGGTCTCAAACAATCTTAGTAGACTTCCAAACTTAATATGGTCTTAAGATGAGCAGAACAGAGGTTGGTGGTTGTGTTGCCAAGGCTGAGCTGCTGCATCTGAGCTGTACATCACTAAGTGTGATCAAGACGACGGATGCAGTGGTGTAAAATTTGCCACCAGTGGACTCTAGAACAGTGGAAACATGTTCTCTGGAGTGACATGGTTTGCTATCTGGCAATCTGATGGACAAGTTTGGGTTTGGCAGTTGCCATGACAACGGTACCTGTTTGATTGCATTGTGCCAAGTGTGAAGTTTGGAGGGGAGATGGTGTGGGGTTGTTCTTCTTGAGCTGGGCTTGGTCTCTCAGTTCAAGTGAAAGGAACTCTGAATGCTTCAGTATACTAAGACATTTTGGACAATTCTATGTTCCTAACTTCAAAGGAACAGTTTAGGGATGGTTCCTCCTGTTCCAACATGACTGCACACCAGGACACAGAGCAAGACCCATAAAGACATGGATGAGCAAGTCTGGTGTGGAAGAACTTGACTGGCCTGCAGAGGATCCTGACCTCATCAGGATAGAACACGTTTGGGGTGATTGAGAGTGGAGACTGCGAGCCAGGTTCTCTTGTTTAACATCAGTGTCTGGCCGCACAAATGTGCTTCTGGAAGAATGGTCGAAAACTCCCATTAACACACCCCTAAACCTTGTGGAAAGTTTTCCCAGAAAACTTGAAGGGGCCTGATATCATATTAATTATGGATTAAGAATGGGGTGTCACTCAGTTCATATGCATGTAAAGGCAGATGAATGAATATTTTGGCAATATAGTGTATTACTGAAAGCTTCAGAGCAGCTTCTAAAGGAATTTAATGTGGAAACCAGTTTGTCATGAACTGAGGAATGTGACAAAAACAAGTCCCAATACATGACCAACTTTTTCTATGCTGAACCTTGTTTTCATACTTCTGCTTTGAATGCATTATAGATTATTGAAAATAACAAAAATAAATGACACGGAGCAATTTCTAGTAATCATCAAGCTGTCTGATCTGTTCCTGTTACCCAACTACGGGACACTGCTAAGGTTCCCTACCGTCGATTTCGCGGTTCTTACTGGGTCTGGGCTGAGTCTTGGCTCTGTCCGTCTGCAATGATGATTGAGTCTCCACACCTGGAATCACTGACCCTGCCTGCAACCAAAAGTCCATGCCAACATTATACATACAGTATGAACATTTACATGCAGTTGTCAAAATAAGATTTTATATTCTGAAATACGAGGACTCAGCTTTTCATCAGAAGATACACACCGATCAGCAAAAAGGTGAATAACCTTAACTAAGATGTGACAGTGCCAGATGTTTAGGTGGTGATAAATTTTCTATGAATTACATGTTTAAACCAAAAGGTGTACAAGCATGTAAATGTTTTGATGGGTAGACACCTTAAACTGCACATAATAGGTCCTCACTAGTATATAGTAATTAGAACCTACAACAAGGAAGGTCTGTAGACCAGCACAGATTAATAGAAGTCAAGCTAAACTTTGAAAGGATGAAAGGTTAAAAGATGAAAAGTTACTCTTGATTTTTTTTTTTTTACACAACTTTAAAATGAAAATGAAAAATATACAGAAAATAAAAAAAAAAAGAAA
Source organism: Telmatherina bonti (assembly GCF_933228915.1). NCBI lineage: Eukaryota > Metazoa > Chordata > Actinopteri > Atheriniformes > Telmatherinidae > Telmatherina > Telmatherina bonti. The sequence goes on along the minus strand of NC_136610.1, from coordinate 27,388,230 downwards.
AAGAAAAAGAAGCAGCACAGAAAGAAGAATTAGGATCAATCTCAGACCTTAGCCATGGTTCAAATCATCATTAGAAAAGAATAGTTTGTTGAAAAATTAATCTTCAAATACATTGCATCCCTTGTTTTCAATAATCAGCAGGTTTTACTTAAAAAAGCAGTTTTTTAGGCCCCTGAAGAAGAAAAAGACTGACTTCTTATGTAGCAAGTTTCTCAGCAGACAGAGTTTAGTCAATCTAATAATCCAAGAGAACTGAACAAAGAATTTCTAGAAAGAAAAAAAAACCCTGCATTTGCCTTTTAAAGACCCTCTGGAAGAGAAGCAGACCCTGAACATGCAGCCACTGAGTCAAACAGCTTGACAAAGACAGTATCTGAGCAAGCCTGAAGCATTTTGACCAGCAGCTCATCTTTCATTTAGCAATTCAATTTCAGAAACTTGCGGTGCCCAAACTTTTGCATTCTTCTGTTTAATTAAGAGCTGAAGATCAAAAGGAAATAGAAAAAAAACTCATTTTAAACAAAAAAAAAGTACATATTTATATTAAATCTCTATCACACAGGTTTTCTTCCCATAAATCAAATTAATTATATTATCCCCAGTAAATATATTTCTGTCAGAGCTGCCTCACCTGTGTAGCAGCAGTAGATCGAGGAATGAGGGTCTGGTCTTTACCTGGATTCACATAAAGATGAAAGAAAATAAGTTTCTAAAAGAGCTTTCAGATGAACGTCTGTGAGCAGGCGATGGACCTGCAGAATTCTGACATCAGTCACACAAATGATCTAAAACATCAAAACAGATCATTGAGAGTAAAACCACTCCATGGTACATTATTTTGCCTCTTTGCTTCTGAGCTGAAGCATAGAGCACTGATCCAAAGTGAAGTTGGTCCTGTTGGGGAATGAGGCTGGTGAACTGGAATTGACGCAGCATTAAACAAACAAAATGGATTCGGACATTTCAAACACACGGAAAGGAATAAAACGATGGTGAGAGAAAACACACACACACACAAAAGAAATCAGAGTGGGGAGAAAGCAGGGCAGTTAAGTGGGTTGTAAAAATACTGTCCTGCCAGCTACAAGGAGCGAGAACCATGAAGTGCAGAACACTTTCTAGAAGACATGAAAAAGAAAAAGAAAAAAAAACACTTAAATGAGTGAAAAGGCCAACGTAGCAGAAAAAAAGTCCACCGAGCATGAACGGTGTGTCCCACACACTTTGTACCAACAACTGATGGAGAGCAGGAGAGTGCTTTCATTCAGTTTAATCCTACTTTGATTTATTTATCAGCTGCCCTGCATCAGCTGAATCATTCCATTCACAATTCTGCCAGGTTCATTAAGCTCTGGCGTTTTAGAGATGTCAAGTACACTAACCTTTCGTTTTCTCGAGCCGTAGAGTCTTATTGGCCAGCTTGTACACAGAGGTGCTCAGGTTCACTGGCTTGTCACTCCCAACCTAAACAAACAGGGAAAAGATTCCAGTTGGACATGAACACACACGCAGCCACTTCCACACATTTTTTAAGTTAAGAAGAAAACGGGTCTTGTAAAATTCAGTGAAGATACTGTTAAATAGGGAATTTCTGTAACAATGACAAACTTTACAGGAATGTAATCACACACACAGGTGTTAACTGTGGCTTGTACTGGATTCTGTAATTACAGTTCTGAACAGAAGCTTACATCCAGCCATTGTGGACATGATTTTTATAGCAATGTCGGGCTTGCTAATAAATTCCTTCATTCATTTTCCTGGAGCAAAATGCACAACATCTATCTATCAAAAATGTAAAAACATCTACGATGCTAAACTTGCAACAGCCTCATCACATTATGATGAAACTACAGCTAGCAGCTTCTCTTTATAATACATGAAAACCATTTTGTTTTTAAATAATGCAGCATCATCCACACAGCTGACTTCTTGTCATAAAAATGCTTATTCGTGTAGCTTGGTGAAAGAAAACTGAAGTTTTGCAAAAGACACACATGTCTTTGTCAGATTGCAGGATCAAGTTTAACAACTTCATTTAAATACAAATGCTAAAGCCATTCTGCAAGTTCTGAGAGAAGATTCAAGCTATCAGCAGCTGAGAGGACTGTGGTTTGCATGATAAGAAGCAATTGAAGCGCTATAACCATTTAGCTGTCAACGGAACAGCTAGATTGCACAGTGTGGATGAGTGACAAAGGACGACCACCTTGGGATATTTTTTAGCACAAAATAACATTGTATTTGTTGTCATTATCCTTGATTTCTATCAAGTAGCCCAAAAAACAGCATTATCCTGTCACGTCCATGATGAGGGAATGTAAATTTCCCGTTAGAACTGAGTGACAGAGACCACTAAAGGAAAAATAATCAGAATTTTCATCAAAATGTCAGCTTCAAATTATGTTGTTCGAACATAAATTGCCAATTAGCCACATTAGCTTTACAGGAATGTACAATTTAGACAAGAAACCTGCAACTTCCCCAAAATTATTAACTAAGTAAATAAATTTAAAAAAAATTATGTAACTATGTCCTTGACTTTTTCTATTTAGCAGATTTACAGGTTTCAGAAATTCAAACGTTAATACAATCCAGATTAGGTAATCAATCAGAGAAATTAACTTTCTTTTTTTTTTTTTTTTTTACTTTATTCAGATTAGGAAATTAGGTTCTGTGTTTTACCCAACCTTAGATTTACTAGAGAGCAGTGGACTGCCTTTATTTGGCACTGCGGAGTAGTTAAGGGGGTTAAGGGCTTTGCCCCGGAGCCAAGCCGGCTTTATTTTGGGTCCAGAACCTGGCTTATCCAGACCCAAGCCCACCACTATAACCACTAAGGCTACAACTCCCCCAAAAGGCACTCCCAGGTAACTCCCTGTACAAACTACATATTATGATCCCTTGCACATGCAGAACACTCACAATGGTGATCAGGGTCTCACTGGGCTTCAGCTGGTGTTTCTGCATCACTGCAGACAAGGTGTCCTGCAACGTCTTGCTGGATTTCACCATAATCCCCACTGTTTTACCAGTGAAAGTATTCTCCAGCCTGTGACACACAAGCGCTGTAATATTAACTTCCATACATGAAAAAGAACCAAATGCAGCAGAACAACATTGCCATGTAAAGCCTGTAGTCACACAAACAGCTAAACGCAATCATTTCTTGCTCTAAGTGGCAAATGTGTTTTTTTCTGATAACATGGTTAATGCAAGAGAGCCAGACGATGTCTGGTGATCACACCGAGGCTTCCCTTACATGCCACTGTGAAATGTGACATGTTGTAGTTGATGTGGGTGTAAAAACCTGCTAGAGTGACAAAGACAAAAAGTGAATGACTCACGCAAACGTCACCCTGAGCTCAAGAGAGACCTGGTGATCTCTCAGCACGGAGCAGTCCTGCTCCAGAGATAAAGGCTGCTGCAGAGACAGGAATGCTATGTTAGACAGATGGTAAATGATACACATTCATGCACTATGCCTGCTTTCAACATTCACTTATTGCCTCTCACAAACACAGTAAAGTCCCTCTTGTTATTAATACATCGACAGGAAGAAATGAGAGCAGTCTTTATAGACACAGACGTCAATCCTTTAAAAGAGGTTTCGGAAATGACGAGTGTGAGATGAGACGGTGAGAGGATGTTAGAAAAGGAAGAGGGTAATCATCTTTCACACACAGTTGCAGTTTCAACATATCATTAAAAAGCGTGGCACAGATGAGAAGATGTGAGCTGCTTGACTTAAGCTGCAGCTGGTGCTTCAGACGGAGCTGAAGTGCTCACCTTGTCCTTGCCGTGAAGGTAAATGATGACATCTTTAAGTGGGAAGCCTCTCTTCTCACACAAGCTAGCAAGCATGTCTTTTATTGGCCGCCCGTTGCATGTGGGGGCTAGTGAAGCGCTGCCATCCGGTAGGTAGACGCAGCAATAGCCCCCTTCCACACCTATACGACCTCCATCACCCTGCACAAGGGAGCGAGTACCCAAGCAGCCATTCTACACCACAGATGGAAAAATGAGGAAGAGATGAGCGCACATTTATTTCCTTGTGAAGTTAATGTCATATGTCTCTTACATTTCTAACAATAAGTCTGTTTTCATCAACTCAGTTGAGTCACTAAAATTTTCTCTGAAATGCACCAACCTCCACTGGCCTGTAGATGGAGCCAAGCTCCACGCTGCTGTTAGATTTGACCGACATGTTACTTTCTTTCCGAGGACCTGAACCTTGAATACTGGATGCATCTGTAGTCGCAGATATGATGCAAACAGGCAAAATAAGAGACAAGTTATAAACTGATTATCTTAGAGGCACAAGATTTGCAGAACTGAACATTACAACCTCCCCAGGATCCTCGTTTCCGCTGTTTCTCTGAGTCACTTTTACCACCTGGCAAGCTGTTGGAGCCAGATTTCTTGTTCTGTAAAGGATTAAATTAACATTTTTACAGCAGATGTCAAAAGAAAATCACACATTTATTACCGACGGTCCTCAATCCATTTACCTTTTTGTTAGTTAAGGGGCTTTTGTTGATCATATTCTCCCAGGACCCCATGCGGACAGGCTCTGTAGAGAGCTGAGGCAGAAGTTTACCTTCTACACATGCCAAGGTGCACTGCTGGTAGAGAGGTGAGCGCACAAAGCGCCTGTAGCTGTCCATCTTCATCAGCTTGAATATCTAAAACAAAGCAAGCAGAAAATGAAACTGAAAACAACAAATGTACTCATCAAATGAAGCTGTGGACTCCCTGCAGACCTGTGCCTGGGCTTTGCCAAACATGTCAGGCGTGGGCTGCTCCAGGTGCTTCTCCTCTGTCTTGGCGGTGTCGTCGATGTTCACACAGTAGGGAGCACTATCAGACAAATAGGTGTTGTAGATGGAGCGAGCTGCCGCTTTCAGCTGATAACAGTTCAAATAGAGGGAATCGTCATTAAGTTTAGATATCAAACTTTTGTTCCAGACTATTGCAAATAAGCTGAAATGTCAGAACAATGACATTCACTGACACTGATCAATTCATTCCCAATGGATATCATCTGAACGTTAAGCTTTCAATAAATCTCCAAGTCAACATTCAGAGAGCGATAAATCAGTCTGACTTTGTTTTTGTTTTTTTTTGTTATTCTTATTATTCAGTGTTAAAACTTTTTAAAAGGGGAGCTTATTTCCCATAAAGCTGAACTCTACTGATCTGCCAAATATTACAGATCTTCTAAGCAAACATAAATAACTCAGGTATTTCTCCTTCACCATTATGGTTTAAAAGACATTTAGCAGTTGTTTATTGATACTAAAACACCTAAAGTGTCGTCTGCTTAACAACACTGGAACACTGCTAGGCAGTGCGTTTTAGAATAAACTGGTTTCAGGGAAGTAATAATCAAAGGGGGTCCCACACAGAAATATCCTAATCTGTGTGAAGAGAGAATTGCCATCATACCTGATCCAAGGAGGTGGCTGGGATCTTCCTGAACCTTTCACACGCCTGCCAGAATAAAATGTTTTCCGCGCTCACTTCTGACTTCAGGAAGGCCTGTAGACACAAGCATGTGCAAACATTAAGACAAAAATGTTTTGCTTTGTGAGAATCCATTAGAGAGAGGGGGGGGGGGGGGGGGAGGAGAAGCATGTTAATTACTTCAAAGCTCGAAGAAAATTACATCATACTTCAAATTGCATTGTGTCTCACCGTAAAATAACTGACCCCACAGGGGTCCTCTAGCAGCTTCTCAAATGAGACAGCCCAGCTCAGCACGCTGTTGGCGGGGCTGATGTCTCCGCCAGGAGTCCCTGGAAGGCTGGAGCTGCTGCCTCCGCAGCCCCGCGCAGACATGTTCAGCTCTACAACGCAATCACAAAACACACTCATTTATCATAATTTGAAAGTGAGGCCAACAGTGAGACTGAATCAGATTTCATGCACAGGCATGTTTAGACTGTGCAAGTGGAGATGTACATGATTGGTTGCATACAAGCAGACTATTCATGCTTACCTCCATCTGAAACCGCCTGGCTCTGTGAACAAAAAGATAGTAAGTGAGGAGGTGTTGCAACCCAAGAAAAAACAGGAAAAGCACTTCAGTGTCGCAGTGTACATGATCTTTGTGTCTGTTTTATTGTTCATGTGATAAAAACTATCACTAAGCTGAGTTAGGATAAAAATATGTAGATTTAGATTCATACCTATGTGTTTTTTTAAAGCTACTTAATGTCTCCCAGACAGCATAAATACAGACATTTCAGACTGAAAATGGGAACAACAGCTGCGTGCCCCCCTCCTTTTCTTTTCTTCTACCCTCTGAGTAACAGTAGAATTCAGTCAGCCAAGGCTGTTTTCACAGGAAGTGGTTGCAACACTGATGACAACAGCTCTCATTCAACATTCACAAAATTCACATCTTGCAAAAGTAATCATCTTGGCTCCTCAATCCTCTTTGGACAATCGTGTTTGTATGCAACCCCAGTAGCCATGAAAACATATTAATCCAAGACTTTGCAGAAAGCAAAGCTCCAGCTTAATATGTGGATGATATTTAGCTGACACTCGTGTGCAAGCCCACATGTACTTCTGTTTGGGTTTCAGCATGTGGAAGCTCTGTTTCCGCTCACAGAACACAACACATATGGGTTGTGAATAAAAATTGCTCTGAGTTGTGAATGTGTGCACGTCTTCTTGTCTGTACAGGTTATTACCGTGTGAAAGCTGCACACAGGCTATGCAGGATGTACAGCTTACAAATACAGCACCACTGTCAACTGTCATCCCATTTGTCATGTAAGAGAAGGTTAGGGCTTCTTTAAGGAGACACACAATGTGTTTCTCACAAGAAAACTTTATGTGTGGGAGATCTTGACTGCATGCATTGTGTCCAACACAGTGATCTTGACGCCTCTTGAAAAACGCTTAACGTTGTCCATATTAGGTAAAAAAAAAAAAAAAAAAAAGTCTGTCATCTCTGCAGGTGGTAACTACTCCGTCTTTCATGAACTTTAAATGTTCTTCTCATTTTGGCAAATGTTGACTCCAATAACAGTTAACCAACTATACAGTCAGTTTGGGTCCAGTCAAAAGGAAGCAATTTGGAGAAATTACACACATCATCCACAACTTCCAGAAAAACAAATGATTCATCACTGTCTTACTTCCACACATACTGTCCTCCGCTTTGTCTTGAGATCATTTTAGGCAGACAGGCGTGTAAATAAACCGAGTAGGAAGGAAAAACCTCATTCAGCTAGGCGATAAAAGCATTTTAATTCACAAAGCAAAGAGAACTTTCCTATTTTTCTAAGTCTAAGACTTCCCATCTTCACATGACTATTTTTAAGCCCACTCGGCCTACACATGACAGATTGGCCAACAGGCATGGCTCGGTTTCTGCTTTCGGCTCTGAAAGCTCGGCCTGTTTTCAGTGGAAACCAGCAGTAGCCACGCAGCCTGATTGGTTTTGGCACTGCTGAGAAATGAAGACCGGCAGCACAAGCCAACACAAGACAACTGTTGTGTATCCCTCTCGACACTCCGGACTAGACGTCAACTGATAATCAGCTAAATGTAGTTGACCAAAAATCTTTAAAGCGATGCCCAAATGTTAAAATGCATCGAGGATCATTTCAGTTTGGAGGTACTAAAGTCTTATAACTTCCATTAAACCACTGGATAAACAATGGACATTTACAAAATCCCCTCAAGCCAACTCACCATCTGGCCAACAGGAATCCCTAAACCGCTGTTGTTCTTCGCCATGATGGCTCAGACACCAGATAAAAATTGAAGTCCTATATGCACAATGTCTGGGGACAAAGTGGACAACTCCACCCAACTTGATGCACAATACTCATACATGCACACAAATACTAAAAAAAAAAAAAAAAAAAAAAGAACTCATCACTTGGGGCATCCTGTCACTTCCTGCCTGTAAGGGAAGTCTTACCATAGCAACAAGCCACAAAAGAGGAAGTATGGTTACTATGATCAAACTGTTCTCACTTTACATCTTGAGAAACTGTTTGAGGTGAGAAGACAGACAAGACAAACAATTTCATTCGGTCTGTGAAATTTAGTAAAACGCTCATCGTTAGATAGAATCATGATGCATAATATATGAACTACAAGTCAAAAGTTTGGACACGCTGTTCCATGAAATCCAATAGGAAAGTGTGTCCAAACTTTTGACTGGTACTGTATATTATTAATGTAGTGCAGCAATAATTTTATTTGGGCATGTCAGTTTTATTGCTTCAGTTTTTATGAGGCAGTGGTGACAACTACTTGCAACACACACACACACACACAAAACTGCCTCACTACACGCACACATTTATACAGTACCAGTCAAACGTTTGGGTATATATATATATATATATATATATATATATATATATATATATATATATATACATACATATACATCCATACACATACATATATTTACATACATACACATACATACACATACATATATACATACGTACATACATACATACATACACATACATATGATGGATGGATCTTTGGTAGAGATAAGTAATTAAACCACCAGCGTTTAGCGGATGTGCACATTACTTGCCAGATTATCATACATTACTGACCTCATTGATGCCACTATCATATTTCCTGTGTTGCTTTCTTGCTGCAACTTTTGCCAGGCGGTAGAACCTGTGACAAAGTACGCTTAAAGTAACCATTTTCGGGGGGGAAAGGAGAACAGAGAATGGACAAGTAAACAACGAAGGTGTCAATACTCAGCCCACTGCTCAGTTTAACTATTTCAGGCCTGTTTGCCAACATCTGACATGCGCAGTAAACAAATGCGCAGGTGCGGCTGGATTGTCATTATTTATGCTAATTTTATCCAGAAGGTGATTGTTGTATGTTTTGAGCCCGCTGACAGCTTTTCATTACTTACCTTTCAACTTTCGCCTGAGTCTCAGAATTTATTACTAATATATGTTTTCTCACGGATTAAAGCTGTAAAGTTTCTAACACTCTGATAATTAGCATATTTCAGCTAATCGTTGTTGCCGTTTAGCCTCGAGGCAGCTGCAGCAAATTCAGCCAAATATTTATATACTGAATTTTAAGCAATGTAACACTCGGAACTTATAAATATTTAGGAAAAAACATCTGAAGACCTCACTGTTTGCAATATTTTGCCTTCACAACCTTATTGTTCGAGAAGACTTGAACCGTATATTTAATGGTCAGTGTTAAGCATGTGAAAATGTAATATTTATTTTTAGTATAATATTTAGGCTTTATTTATTGTCAAGAATTATTTATATATATATATATACATATATATATATATATATGTATACATATATATATATATATATATATATATATATATATATATATATATACATATATATATATATATATGTATATATATATATATATATATATACATATATATATATGTGTATATATATATACATGTATATATATATCTATATACATAGATATATATATATATATGTATATATATATATATACATGTATATATATATATATATATATATATGTATATATATATATATATATGTATATATATATATATATATATATGTATATATATATATATATATATATATATATATATACACACACACACACACACACACTCACTACTGGTCAAAAGTTTTAGAACACCCCAGTTTTTCAAATTATTTTGTGAAACTTGTGCAGTTTAATGTCTCATTGTATTCTGAAATTAAAGCATAGTACTAATAATCAAAAAAGAAATCACAGAATCAATTCATCCACCAAAATTTATTTTAAACTTTCAACTCATCAAAGTAGCCACCTTTGGCAGATATAACAGCTGAACACACTTGTGGCATTCTTTCAACAATAGAAATTAAATTTTCTTCAGAAAGTTCTTCCCACATTTGTTGCAGAAGTTCCCACAAATGTGTAGCACTTGTAGGTTGCTTTTCTTTGACTTTTCTGTCAAGTTCGTCCCAAACCAGCTCGATGGGGTTTAAGTCTGGAGACTGCTGGCCACTCCATGTTTTCAAGCTCACCATCTTGCTCTTTTTTCTTCAGGTAGTTCTGGCATAGCTTGGACTTGTGCTTTGGGTCATTATCTTGCTGTAGAATGAACCCCTGACCAAGTAGATGCATACCAGAGGGTATTGCATGGTGCTGCAGAATGCTGTGGTAGCCGTTTTGGTTCAGGGTGCCACATACTATGTACATGTCACCAACCCAGGATTTAGCAAAACAGCCCCAGACCCATCAGACTTCCTCCCCATGTTTGACAGTTGATGCCACACACTGTGGAACCATCCTTTCGCCTACTCGACGCCTCACAAAGATCCTGCATGATGAACCAAAGATTTCAAATTTTGATTCATTAGTCCATAATACCTTCTTCCAGTCTTCAGTCGTCCAATTGGAATGTTTTCTTGCCCATGCAAGCCTCTTTGTCATATTCTGGCATCTTAGCAAAGGCTTTCTTGCTGCAATTTGTCCTGTTAAACCTGTTCAACCTCAGTTGAAACTGAGACTTGTTTAGTACGACCATCATTAAGTTGCGCTTGAAGCCGTTGTCCCATGAGCTGCCTATCACACAAGCTGTTAACTCTCAGAAACTTGTCTTCAGATTTACTTGTGACTTTGGATCTGCCAGACCTTTTCCTGTCAGAGTTTGCCCCAGTTTCTGACTGCCTTTTGATGGTGTAGGAAACTGTACTCACTGACACATTGACTTTCTTTGCAATTTCTCTGTAGGAAAAAAACTATATTTTTAAGTGTTATTATTTCCTCTAGTTTTAATTGCCTTTTTCTTGCCATTTTTGCATTTTGCAGCAAAAAAAAACATTTTCTGCAGTACAAAATTGTTCAACTGATGCTCGTCAGGTTATGGTACCAAAATGTGTTCAAACACAAACACCAACACAAACACCGCTTTTATGCAGACATACAGGGTTGTAAGTAATCTAGCAATGTTGGAACACCTGTAAGAATAAATATCATTAGATTTAAACGGGGGGATCACCCTTTATTGCTCCAGGAAAGCTTTAAATAATTTGGTCCCAGAAGAAGGACCTTTTGCATAATACTGAAATGTACATTATTTTTTAATTTTGGGTAACCTTATTCTTTTTTGTTCTAATCTGGCAGTTTACCAGTTACTTTTGTACCATTTCAAGATATTTGTTGGTCTTAGATGACTTGAATTATGATAAATTAGTGAAAAAATTGAGATGTTCTATAACTTAGAAAGGTGTGGCCTAATTGCTGGCAGATAGCACACTGCCATCTCAGTCACAGTTTTCTCATGATCATTATAAGAAAATAAGTCTCTGCACACCAGGTCTCAATAATCTGACATTTGTTTTGTGATTAATATCTAAAACATTTAACTTATCAGTTTATTGTCACTTAAGTGGGGAAATTTCAGAAATATTGTACACTCCCCTTTGGAACTACTGTGCATGGTAACACTCTTATTGGCATTATATTTGATAGCATGTTGTTCCCCCCTTGCATAAAACAAATAGTAGGTGGCTAGCCTTACTTGGACTAAAGACTGCACCATTATTTCCATGTGTTATCCAGTTCAGCACTATCTAATTGACCATGCACCTAGTTTGACAAGCTTATAAACTACTATGGTGAAGACACAATACAAAAATATATTGAAAGTCTCTCAGCAGCTACATAAAACATTTGCATGTGCTCGTGCATAAGTGTGTATGTGTGGAGAGTGACATGTTTGGGTCATTACCCCACCTGTAGCATGTGTCTGGTTCCTGTCAGTAAACAGTGTGACTTCTCCATCTTCTGATATAAGGGGCAAAAAAATAATTGTTTTGTTGTTATTTTGTTCCATATCTGTTGATTGTTTTATGACCATACAGGGACTAAAGCAGATAATGGGGCATGTTTTAGACATTTGCTTGACCTTATTTATAAAATTTCTTATTAGTAAATCACACCTCCAGTTGGCACCCAGTAAGCCAACTGGTTGAGTGGGTGCCCCATGTGCACAGACGGAAGCTCCTCAGTGTAGTTGGACCAGACTGGAGTTTCATCTTGTTGTCATTTCTAGCATACTAATATAATGTGTTTAAATAAGTTGCTTGTAACACTTATGAAACGGCAGTTGTTTAATAGTTGAAGGCATTTACATGGAGATGAGCCCAACAGAAATAATGTATATATTTATAAGTAAACACACAATAAAAAAAAAACAATAAACTGAGCTATACTGTTATAATTTCCTAATTATTTAAATTAAAACTGTAGTTTTAAAAAAAAAAAAACTATCTTGGTTTTTAACCTTGTCAGTTAATTCAACACCGTGACTTTAAATTGATTTCCAAGAAAATGGGGTCCTTTCATCTTTATAATGAGCACACACTTGCATAAGCAGCTAAAATTAATTTAGTCAAAGTAAAGCTTTGTTTAAAAGCTTCTTGGGGCTGATGAGGACTAAATTTATGTCTGCTATAAAAACTGGCTCTTGGGATTGTAATTATTTCTTAGTGATTCATTTTGTCCAGCCCTTGTCTTTTTCACTACCGTGTTTCCTGTTTAAGTCTGAAATAAAATTAGGAAAGGGGAAAGAAATATTTTTTCTTTGGGCCCTGTTAACAACAGTCTAGTGTACAGTTTGTCCTGTTTTTGGTTCCATTAACCTCTACTGTTGTATAGACATGAGTTAGGTTAGGTTGATCCATCATGTCTATTGTGATTCGTGAAGTGTAAAGTTAAATAACAGGAAATTCAGATCAACATACTAACAAGGCCTTTATGTATGTCATCTGATTTTCTTGATATTGATTTCAATGTGGTTCACAGGGAGATTGAAGTCATAAATCCAGATTTGTCTGTTTATGTTGCCTTTAAAACATACTTTATATTTATATATATTATTGTATAACGTTGAGCTTTAGGAATTTGTTTGATTCACGGTACATTCTGTTACTAACCCAGCATCACAGTGCATGCTGGGAAAAGCTCCAACCTGCAGCTTTAGGATGCGTTAAGTAAAGGAGATAAGACTGAATCAACAGCGCCCTCTAGTGGTCATTCAGTGAACACGTGTCTGTTTCTCAGGATCATGAAAGGCTCTGGTGTGTTTGTTAATATAAGATGTACAAAAGTTTTACTGAAATTTCAGAAATTCTATAAGAAAGTTGTTGCTGATATAAGTCCATTACATGTTGTAGGCTGTATCAGTGGTTAATTTGCATAGGAATATACTGTTTCTCTGATAACAGGCTAGACTAGTGCTGGCTTACTTTGTGTGCCAACCTCTACTTTACATCTGCCTATTTTAGTCACAAGTGTACAAAGACATTTTTTTAACCTAAAAGTTGCCTTTTTTTTTTTCCATAAAATGAATTGCCAAGTATCTCTTTAATATTGTAAGGCTTTGACTTATCTGTGTGCACAGCCATTAGATTTAGGTTGCATTTTGATGTATTATATATGAACAAATAAAGCTGAATGACAGTGGCAGCCACACTGATGAGGCTGACTGTCACATCCGCTCTCAAAACAAACAAACAGTGGTGATGTTTGTCCCATGACGTTCCAGGAATTCAATCATTTGCATTGCTATCAGTGTTTATGATCAGTTACGCCAGGCTTTTATTTTCCTCATGCAAAGGGCATTCGCTTGAGCAGGTCATTGCCTGAATGTTAGAGCATCAGCCCAGGTAAGACTAAAGCATCTAAGCCTTTCAGTTTTTATTTGAACTGCATTAATGATCTCTATTGAGAGTTTTAAGAGCGTAGCTTCTTTGAAAATTATAAAACGTTCATGTCATCAGTTTTTAAAAATTAACTCGGTCTTCTCCAACAGAGAATGATAAGAACAGATATATTCTTTTATCTTTTACTCGGCCATCTCCTCCTGGGTAAGGAGCATCTTTTACATCTATTGTTGTTATATTTTCCCTTTTTTGTATTTAGGTCAGTTTTGCTCACTATAATATTATCCTTTTTTAGTTGGTATTTGCTCATCCTGTTCACCTGCCGTGTGTGCGCCATGTAACATCTCAGCAGGTAAAAAGAAACACAGAAAATAACTCTTTCTGCATAGAGTGTATTTAAAGATGTTACATAGCTAATAAGCAGCACATAAACACTGTCTGCCAATGAACTGCCAAATGGGATGCACTAGAAAAAGTTTCTTTATGCTGTTTTTCCATCTGTTTTCCCCATAGGTTGTTGTCAAAGCCACCATAACACCAGTGATCAGTGCACAAATGGTTAGTACACTCTTTATTTTTAGATTCTTTACTATAAGCTACTGTTTTTTTTAATACATCATAGTAAATATTGTTGACAATCAGGTGTGGTGTCAGGCTGAAGTTCACCTTAATGCAGCCAAACTCTCAGCAGGTGGAAAGAAAGGCAGAAAATAACCCCTTCTGCATAGAGTGCATTTAAAGATGTTACATAACTAATAAGCATCACCTAAACACCTTCTGCCAGCAACCTGACAATGAGATGCACGAGAAAAAAATTTTTTTAATTGTTTTTCCATCTGGTGATGTCAGAATTACCTTAACACCAGTAATCAGTGCAGTAATGGTTTGTCCACTCTTTATTTTTCATTCTTTACATTGCTGTTTTTAAATACATCATAGGAAATGCAGTCGTTAGGCTAAAGCTCACGCCAGTGCACCTGAAATATTTGCATTAAAAACACATAAACCTGTCTGACGCTGCTGGATGTTTGCTCTCCCCATCAGGCTTCAGGGTTTCTATCAACAGCACTGGATCCAAAGCAAAGGATGGTGATAAAGTCATACTTACGTGTGTCCATAACTTTAGTCATCAGAATCTCACATTTGAGTGGTTTAAGAACGAGAAAGAAATGGAAGGTGAAAATAAAAACACACTTGTTCTGGAGAAAGTGTTTTCCCCTAAAAGTTGCCAGTACGTCTGCTCTGTGAACAGCTCAAGTTGCCTTTGCTGGTCTTCGCCAGAGACTGTCACTGTACAGAGTGAGTAGTAGTTTGCTGTTATAATGAATATGTGAGCAAATTAACTTGCTGGGAGCTTGATATCAAAATAATGAAAGATTTATCAATGATTTTGAAAGCTTGTGTTTTTGTCTCTGGAAATGTCTCTCATCCAGATGATGCACTGGTCCTCCTGGTGGTCTGTGGTGTTTCAGCATTGGTTCTGGTTGTTGTAATGGGGCTGGCAATGAAGTTCAAGCTGAAAAGAGACAATGGTAAGATCACAGTCTGGGTTGATTATTTTTCTTTCCTCTTCTGGTTATCAATGAGTAGCATGAGATGATTAATACAGAATAGTTATAATTAGCACGGTTGTCGAGGCTAGGAAAAAAAGTTAGAATTAAAAGTAGTTTCCTGCACATTCTACACAGGATGGATGAAGGGTTGTGGATATCAATATTCTCCAGAAAACCCAGCAACAGTACATGACAAGGTGTCACATTTTTATGTGACACCCAACTGCAAAATAATCCTTTAAATCTGGCCAAGGATTTAGATTTTATTGACAGCGCTCAAGAGGATTCATCTGCATCCAGGTGTTACAATGAGACTATTTTTTCCTCCTCTGGGCTGCTGGTTCCAGGTATTTGCATTAGAAACCGATAAGATATCTTCACATAAGACATACAGTCTATTTCTGGGGATCCCTGAATATATATAAAAAAATAAATTAAAAAATTAAAAAAAAACCTGCTCTGTAAAGGAGGGAATATTATATGAAAAATTGCTCAAAATAAAAACAAAGCCACTTAAGAAAAAGCTATTTTTTTGTTAAAATGTTTAAAGAATCACAAGTAGACAAAAGAAAATTATTTGGATCAATTTATTCATGTGTTATATCACACCATTTTCTTTCCTATTGGTTCTCTAGCCTTAAAAAGATAAGACTTCCACATCATTGCCTTTTTAACACGAGAGTGGAAGCAGAAGACCATCCAAATGGGATTTGAAATGATCATTTTACCTTCAGAGGTGTATAGTTTGTGTATAGTTGTTTAATTTAGTGTATAGTTTACTTTAGGCCTAAGCCAGGTCAGCTGTCCCCCATTTTCAGTCTTTCAGCTAAGCTAAGCTCTTTGGATGCAGACTGCATCAACATGTTTACCATACATACCATCGGTCTCCTGAATAAGACCTTAGAGTTATATATGCTGCAGATTTTTTGCATTCCAGATCTGACTTCACTTAACACAGATTATTAAATGTAAAACTCCTCTTCCACTTGGCAGCTAAGCACAAAGAGAGGATGAGGCAGAGGGCGCAGGCTCAGCAGAGCGATGGTCCGTCTCCAGTCACACCAAGAGGATTGTGAATAAGAAACAGCTTTTGTGATAAATGCTCTCCTTGTTTAATAATTCACTGTAGTCGTTTTTGATGTAGAAATAAAAAATTTTCATTCTATGTGTCTAAGTGTGTGTCATGATGAGGGCAGGTTACACGCATGCATCCGAAGCATATTCATGATTTAGCGCTGCAGCCGTGTTAGTCTGTTAAGTTGAATAAAAAGGGCCAGGAAATGTTTTAATCCAGAAGCAGGATAGAGATTCTCGCACTAATCCTGCTGAATGCTCTGCTCACAGGGCGCACACTAAACAGAGCAGCTTAACAGTGGCTGGCCTGTAATGGATATATGGAACAATAATTCCATCCCTCCGAGAGAAGGCTGGATGTTGGATCTGAGAGTTGACTAATGAAAACTGAACTAGTTGTCTGGTTCGACAGCGGTGATATAATCCCGTGACTTTCATGTGCTAAACTTGTGCAATGCTGTCAATTCTCACGCTGCTCTCCGTGTCTTGCATTAAGGCCTTTTCTTTTTCTGGCCATATGGTAGAAACTTTTTTTTTAAATATATATATATATTTGTGTGTGTGAGTTGTGGATTGGAGAGAAGGTTTTTTTTTTTGTTTTTTTGTTTTCTCCTACAGCAGGTGGCTAAGGGATAATCCAGGTAAAGCCACTGCAAAGTGGAGATGGAGGGATGGACCAAGGAAGGGGGGAGGGACAAAGATGAGGCCTTTACATGGATGACTAGGGCTAATTCTGGCATCCTAATCCCAGTCCCATCCACCCTCCCCCTCTTCCTGCTTGCTAACCCTACAGTGCCACTAAGGAGCAATTGGTTCCCAGGTGGACATTATTGCATACACCATAGACCTTAACCTTACAGACGTTTACCAATACGGGCGAGAGAAGCGGTGTGTTCGCTGGGTTCACTTTGCAGATAGTTAACCTGTGTGAGCTGGATAGCTAACACACCTGTGTGAGCTTCACTGGAGAATGTAGCTGTAGCCCTCCAGCCAAGCCACAGGACACACACAGCAACATGGGAGAAGCTCAAAAGGTAGGTGACCTGATCTAATACAACAGGACTTAAAAAGCCAAATGTGAAACTGCAGGGTTTTTTTTTTTTTTAAGTCCGCATTCTCACTTGTTTATTATTTATAAAGGAAAAAACATAAGCTTCAGAAAAATTCTCAGTTTTTCTCCAAGTTGCAGCTAGACTGGATTATCTCATTTGCTCAGGTTACGCCAGTACAATGTAATGATAGTGATTATACACCTACATGGCCCTTTTTCTGTACTGTTGATCACACGTGCTTTGTCATATCGTTTGCTTTCAATCATACATTTAAAGCTACATTTCCTTCTGTCAGGAGTGTGGCAGTCTTGGTGTACTGTCTGCGGTTGCGCAACCTCGCAGCCTAATCACATTAAACAGCACAACTATGATATGAATGGAGCTCTAATTGACGCCAGCGCTTTTCTAAATGGAGCAGCAGATTAATTCTTACAGAATGAGGGTGGTAGTTGTGCAGATTCTCCGGAGTGATGCATGGAGCGAAAAGCGTTCACATATGTGTGCTTGGTAGTGTTGTTCAAGCAGCTTTGACCTCAAATCAGGAAAAAGGTCAGAGGGATTTTATTCGTTTTCAAATGGAAACCATATTGAGCAGGTGCTCAATATTTTTTCTTTTGATGTTCCAAAATGAAGTCCAAATGTCATTGTGCTTTCACAGTCAGAAAAAAGAAATTTTCTTGGTAATTTAATTTCCCAACAAACTAGCTAATTCCTTATAATAAACAATTGATTTTACGTACAAATATTGAATGTAAGTACTCAATAATTCCTACTTAGTATTTAGTCCAACTTAATGCTGAATAGATCTGAATAGCTTATATATAGCTTTTATTTATTTATATATATATATATATATATATATATATATACACATATATATGTGTGTGCGTGTGTGCAGTGTGTGCAGAAAAATACAGCCCACACTGTACTTGGTTTATCTGTATGTCATTACATTTCCTTTTTTTCCCCATCCATCCACACTGCCTTTGACCCGCTGCAGGGCTTACTCTCTGTCATAGAGAAACTGAAGGGATCCACAGAGCAGGAGGTCAGAATAGTGCTTCTGGGTTTGGACAACGCTGGCAAGACCACCCTGCTGAAAAGCCTTGCCTCTGAAGATGTCAACACTATCACACCAACACAGGTAACACAAAGTTCAGAGCTGCCTCGCTGTGTGACATGTTTTCTGATGATGGTCTTGTGTTCATAACTCATGAAGATCTCTATATGACATAAGTGTATGTTAAATAAGGAGGGTACACCTACAAGGAATATATGGCAGATTATTTACAAACAAATGTGTGTTGAATGCTTTTGCTTCAACAATTTTCTTGGAGATGAGGCATTTTTATTTGATTGTATTAAATTTTTAATTTTTAGAATGTAGCAGCATGGTACTACAACCCAGCATCCTTGCCCTTACGCTAACCAGTAAAATATTGATGAAAGGATGTCAGATCAAGACGTTAAATAACTTATGGGGATATGACTGGTTTTGCTTTCTCTCAGCAGATTTTCCTGGAAGATCTTGCCATTATGGCAGATCACTCTTTTTATTTCCCAATCATCTTGCTTTGATGTAATCATCCAGTCCCTTAAATCATTATCCACTGCCCTCGTCTGACTTCTCTAAGAGAATAATTGATGTACTGCCAGGTCCTGGAGAAGTGTGATGGCTCATCTGACAGAGAGGGTGTGGTCCAGTGCGACATGGCAATAGTCGCCATGAAGCTAAATCAGACTTGACACATTAGTCCATACACTTCACTTGATCCCTCTGGTCTTATCCTCAGATTTGCTCCTCAGCTGCCCCTCAGGATAAAGTTGTTATACAACTGAAACACTGAGGAGATGTGTTATAAAAATAACGGCTGTGGATTAGCAAACTGAAAGCATCCTTGTAAATACATAAAGCCTGTGCTGCTTTATCACAGACATGTGAGCAACAATTAACCTACTAACATTTGATACTTAATCTGTTAGATATCATCAGGGTGTGGAGTTTTCAGCTGAAAGTAGTGATGTTTTGCACTCTGTGGTTAACTTCAGGGCTTCAACATTAAGAGTGTTGCCTCTCATGGCATGAAACTTAATGTTTGGGACATTGGAGGGCAGAGGAAGATCAGGCCCTTCTGGAAAAAGTATCTGGAAAACACAGACCTATTGGTGAGTCATTTCATCTCTGTTAAGTCATTTTAACAGTTACATTTCTCCTGAAATGATTTATAACCCAGTAGAGTTGTTAATAAGCTGACATGCAGATTGCAAAATGGTGAGAGCAAAATTAAATTGTTTTTATTTTTTGTTGGCTGTTTGTTTTTAGATTTATGTTATTGACAGCGCAGACAAGAAGCGGTTTGAGGAGACGGGACTGGTGAGCTCACAAATGCAATCAGACTGGAAAATGATGGGGCAGATTTTTCTGTTGAGCTTTTTGCTTCAATTTGATGTTTTTTTGTTATTTTGTTGGGGGTTTTTTTGTTTGTTTGTTTTTTTTTACATCCAAATCAGTTTAAAACATATCTGTCATTTTTTTGGACAAGAGTATTTGCAAAGTTTGCTCAATTTAAAAAGGTAGTATTTTAGTATATTGACAACTGATATATGGAAATGTACAATGCAAAATGGTGTTGATATCAGCAAGTCAATAACTTTATGGTCAGAAATCTTCATCTCACTGACTAATTTACATAACATTTATTTCAAATGTGGGAAAAAAGTTACAAATCCTCCTTTTGTACAACGTTTTACCTCTAAGCACCAACAAATTGAGAGATACTTAGAAGCTTTTATTCCTTCTTTTAGGATGCTGTTTGGAAAATGTACACAAAAAAAACTAATAAAAGCTAAATGTCAATTTCTTTTCATGTTAGTCATCAGTTATATTAAGCTATACCAACTAAATATTCTACATCCTTATTAGTTTCTCCTCATAGCAGAGTTACAACGTTTAGCCTGTGATAAACAAGGGTTTTCTGTACAGGAGCTGTCCGAGCTGATTGATGAGGAAAATTTAAAGGGCGTTCCGGTCCTCATCTTTGCTAATAAGCAGGACCTGGCCACAGCATCACCAGCCAGCGAGATCGCTGAGGGACTCAACCTGCACACATACCGGGACCGCGAGTGGCAGATTCAGGCCTGCTCAGCGGTGTCTGGGGAGGGAGTTCAGGTCAGACCAAACACTGATTTATTTATAGCTCTTTCATCTTCAATCTAATTAGCAACATTAAGGTGCCTGCCTGGTGCTGAAAATCAGCTTCAGCTGTTTTCTTTAACTGTAGTTTGGTGGTTTGAGTGCTTTGTTTGTCTGGACTTACATGCCAAAACCTGGTTTGTGTTTCACCAACAGGATGGGATGAACTGGATTTGCAACAATATTGTGAACAAGAAGAAGTGAAACATCTTCCAAACCCACAGTCACCAGTCAACAGTGTCTGCACCACATAAAGAGTTAAAAAAGTTTCACTTCATTCAGTTTCTGCAGGCCTCATATATGGTATTTTCAGCTCCCCTCTTAGGTTGGAATCATAGTTTTGTTTTTACAATTTATGTCATTTTTATGAATATTTTGCAAATGTAGCCAACATAAATGAATATATTAGCATCAGTGAAACTTAGTCATGTATTCAATTTTTTTTCCCCCAAAAACGTAAGTTTGTGTTCCTTTTTGTTTCAAGCATCCTTATCTGGTGTATGTGTTTTGTTTTTTGTTTTTTTTAAACACTGAGAAGACAGAGATAAGTGAGTAGCCATACAGTCAGAGTTTGTCAGTGACATAGACACCAGTTCAGTGTGTGTGTAAAGTCTGTTTCAAGATTTTTGACAATAAAATACATAGTTATTTATTGTTGCTACCTTGTTTTCTTGCTTTTAACTCAAATGAAGCCATATGTGATCAGATTCATTACTTTTTCTTTTATACATTTAGCACAAAAAGTGAAATATTAAATGTGTACAAGTAATATAACAAGTAACGGATTAAATTTGTATTTGGATTATTTATTTGCTGTAACGATTCTGAGCAAGAAATCTTCAGAAAGTCTGTTTATTTCCTTATTCAGTGGTGTCATATTTAAAAGGAAAATGTATCTGTCGGATGAGCAGCAAAGTTGTGAGTATGTGAGTTTCTCCATCAAAAAACTTGACAAATCTTCTCCACCAATTACAAATAGCATATCCTACTGTGGTGACCCAGGCACCTCCTCCTAATGCAATTCTCCTGACTCTGAAATGAAATGAAATGAAATAAAAAATACTTTATTAATCCACAAAGGGAAATTCAATTTGAAGATGCGGGTTCATCACCAGTTGCTGAAAATCATCTTTACATCTCTGCAATGAGATCGTCTCCAGTGATGACAAGCCTTGTTTCTCCAGCGATGGAGAGGCAGGCCTGCTGCCTCCAATGATAGCCTTTTCCTATCAGTGCAGCAATCAGTCATGTTCTCTGCATCTTTCCCACATTTTGACACAACCATCTAACTGCCATTGGCAGGATCTACTCATTGCTGAACATAAAGCACCTCCACTGGACCAAGTTTCAATGCACAGGTTTAGCTGATTTTATTAAAGGGAAAATAGTGAAGGGAAAATATGGTAGTAAAATATGCCACTTGGTATGAGCCGTAAAAAAAAATGTCAAGGTTATTATGTACATACTCATTCGTGCTGCTTATCTTACACATGCAGTTTCCTTAAAAAATGTGGCAAACTTTTAAAGTGAGATAAACATGCTTTCCAAAGATTTAATGCCAAGCGTTGTTAAGAGCGTTTGCCAATCTTTCTGAGATGTTGCACCAGAATGAACGACAGGAAGCACTGACCCAGCAAGATAACCATCAACTTAAAAATGAAAAGATTTATGAACCCATTATCAGTCAAAGAACCATATTTGGTCACTTCATAGGACATGCAAAATGCCTCTACATGCTTCTCCATGAAATCCTACAAATACTTATAGTTCTCCCAACCGATCATCACAAAATAAGTAATTACTTCACTGAGATTTTCTTTCAACCTAAAAATGTGAAGAAAGTGTTAGTACTGACCATTTATTACTTTAATACTTGTGTTATTTGAAGAAAAAAAAAAGGAACAATGTTTTAATTTTTCAATATTTCAATGAGTGACCAATAAAGAGTAAAGGGAGGGGAAGCTCAGGTTCTCAGGCACCACTATCCTGCAAGTTTTACATTTTCCCATTTTGACACATCTGATTCAAATGAATGGCTCATTTTGTGGAACTTGACAACAAACTGTTGGATCTACTGGAATTGAATAAGGTGTGTTGAAACAGAGAAACGTCTAAGACCTGCGGGACAGTGGCTCCTCCAGGACAAACGATGCCCATCTCTGGACTGTGTGGTAATTTAACTCAGAGCAAAGCAAAAGATGTCAGCTGTTGTCACTCAATTGAGTCTAAAATTTGGAGAGTAAAACAAAATGGGAACGCTATAAAAACAAAACATAGAGATCCACAAAGAACATCATATCATCAGAAAAATAAACTCTAAAAAATTTGCAATATAGCACTTTGTATGTTTTTTTTTTCTGTAAAAATATTCATTTTTTTTACTCATTTAAGTGACATTTATTATCTACAATATTCCAAATGTTATTACACATGTTATTACACGATTTATTAGTGTAATACGACTTATTCTTAACTAAATGAAATGCACAGCAAAAGAAAGAAGAAATTGCAAATGTTTATGACCAAATTGTAAGAAACCACCTGAAGGGAGTGGGACTTCCATCCATTTAAGCCAAACGTCATTATAAACACCTAAACAGAAGAAAATAAGGTTAAAGTTGACTGAACAGAAGCATTTTTTCACTGTGGGTGATTAGATGAGAATTATAATCAGTGCTTAATGATAAATCTTCATTGGACGAGGAGATGATGCCAAAAGCTTTGTTTGGTGGAAGCACAGTGAAACATTGAAAGATGACATCCTGAAGAAAACAGGTTTATTCTGAACCTCAATGATGCAATGAGGTTGATGTCAGGTAAAAGAGCAGCCTTTATCTCTACAGCATATGCTGAGGTTAACATCTGTCATTCAAATTGCATTATCTTCAGATAATGCATCATGTTGCAGAGCTTTCAGCCGTGTTCTAACTTTTCTTGAGAAAAGACATTGCCTGAGCGACATGACCAGAAAGTAATCTGGGTTCAGATTTATGGTAGAAATAAAAAAAAATGACAGAAATTTATTCAGCAAAACTGACTTGTCAACAGCTTAACAATAAAGCTGGAACCTGATTGATGAAGAGTATTGTTTTTTATTAGTGAAGTCCTTGCAACAATGAATCGAGGCTGTCATTTTTTCCTCTACTTTGTCCAAAAAAAAAAAAAGCCAAATATTTGAGCAAAAATTTTAGTTAAGGAAGGTTTTCAAAGCCAGATTATTTACTTTTTTAATAAAGTTGTTCCATATGCCTTGTTTCTTATTTTATTCTATTATTTATTTCATGGCTGAGTGAATATCCTCAGCTATGATTTTTTTTTCCAGGGGTTGTGTTTGCAGGGCCTGCATGTTCAAACCTGAAATGCAGGCTCAACAGTAGAATGATAGCTCAAAATATTGTCAGTGACAGACAGAAAACACAGAAATACTTCCTCAAGTGACACCAGCAACAACAACAAGAACAGCAAAGCGATCTGCTCCTGCTCAGCTGTCACCTTGCTTCATGTCCTCTTTACATTGACAGGCACTTTCATTGTAGTGTGAGGAAATGACAGACTGAACAGCAAGACTTCCAGAAAAGAGACTTTACAATTACGCTTGGCTTGGTAGAACAAGATATCAAATCTTAATGGCACTGCAGAGCAAACGGTGCAGGAAATTACACACACAGACAGACTGACTAATCTTCAGCAAGGGGCGCTTTTCTTCCAACGTTTTATATGTTAATTTGGGGACTATTACAGCACATGCTGCCTGTCTTGCAGTGGGACGTCTGTTTGTCATCGTCATCGTTCACCAAGACAGTCGGCCATGTGACACATCTCGCATCCAGCTGTGAGCACAGTTTGTTCTTCCAGCAGAAATGCAAATAGTCTGCTTTGCATCCAACAACTTGGAGGCAAAGTCTTGCTTCAGTGACTGTTTTGAGTTGTGGAAATGGATGCTGAAAGACTGATTTCAGAGCTCCTCGTTCGTTAGGTCATTTCTCCTGAGAGGGCAGCTGTCAGAGGCCCTCCTGGTTTAAAGGCCCACACAGTCCCGTGATCATCCTTCTTGCATTTGTCTTTTTAAACTGACCTTGGCATATGCTAAGTCCTTCATTCGAGCTCTGCTTAGCTGCAGTCGGATGTAATGGATCCTTTGTTTCTATTGTCTGGAGTTGTAATTAACCACCTGAAAGCACTCTAAAATCACTTCAGCTGGCAGGCTTTATTCTGAATTCCTTTCCACATTAAGTTATGTAAATTAGTCTGTTTCCCCATTTTGTCTGTTATTTATGAGTAGTTCTGGGGAAAAAAATGGTGCTTTTTGGTCCATTTGTGATGCATTGATTAAATTAAAGAATTTTTGGATGAAAAAACTGTGACATCTCTTTGGCAACAAAAATCTGGACCAAGTCCAAAAACACTTCTGGCCCTCAACTTCTTTTGCGGGAAACAGCAGGGTTGTTCCAGCCTATTACAACTTGTGGAAAAAGGGATCATTATTTGAAGAAAAAAAAAACAGACAGCACAAGCGCTGGGGGATGGGGAGTTGAGGTAGCATTTTCTTTCTAGCAGGTGTCTTTATTAGAGGGTCTGCCCACTATCATAGCAGTTTCTAATTTCTGTTTGCTAACAAGTGATTTAGCACACTCTATTTTCTATAATTCTATGTTCCATTCTGGACATCTGGTAATGGAAATGCTTTAATTATTGCCATTATATTTGCACCAAATTATAGACTAATAGTAGTTTAATATATCCATGTGATAGGCCAGCAATTTTCATGTTTATGTTTGTATATTTTTAAAATTATTTATCTGTCATTACTTTTTGAAAAAAAAAATCTCCATATCTTCATTTATGGAGTACAAAACACAGTCTTAAAGTGATGTCACTCCTGTGCTGGTGGGCCCTCAGCAACTGTTGCCATGGCAACCTTGCCTGTTATTTGTGGTCCTCCATCCACTTCTGTTCTTTTGCGCTGGCTCTCCCCTCTGTTGTCCTCCATTTCTGTCATTTTGCCCAAGCTGTGTGCCAAGAGAAAGACTCAGTCCTGCACAGAGAGGCTGGACAAAAACATTCCAACTGCACCACAAAGGTAAGAACAAAGGCACAAACACAATTAACCTAGCTTTGAAACGTATAGCATGGAAAGACATTGTGTGAAAGACTGATGTCAGACTTGGTTTAACAAGCTTAGCTTTGTAGAAAAGTATTGTATTTAAAGTGACAGAAAACAACGATTTTATTTTAATTATTATCACTTACTTACAATCATGTTGTTTTGTTTTTTTTAACTCAATCTAAAATAACATCTTAATAATATGTCTTTCTTCTTAAGGAGACAACCAGTTCATCGCAACCCACTAAGGGAACACACCCATCCAACATGCCAGTCGTCACCGACCTGGCCTCAGAGAAATCCTTATTGCCTACCATTTTCGATGCTGCCCCAAGCGCTTTCAGCCTCCCTCCCACCGCCACACTTCTCCCACAGGATAAGCAGCACATGGAACTGCACGCCATTCTGACTATCATCACTTTCTGCGTCGTCTGCTTCCTGCTGCTGCTGGCCTTCCTTGCTGCCCTCTGTTTTCATTGTTCCATCGGATCATCACTTAAAGATCCGCAAATGTCCAAAAGATGCAGCCAAGACCCTGAAGATGCCACTTATAAGTGCAGCTCATCTGAAAACCAGTCCGTAGGGAATGTTGTCTGAATAGATCAGGGAAAGTGATGTATGGTTATTGCTTAACTCCCA
Source organism: Telmatherina bonti (assembly GCF_933228915.1). Lineage (NCBI taxonomy): Eukaryota > Metazoa > Chordata > Actinopteri > Atheriniformes > Telmatherinidae > Telmatherina > Telmatherina bonti. The sequence continues at coordinate 27,361,933 of NC_136610.1, read as the reverse complement.
TATTGAATTGATATTGATTTGTGACTGGAGCGAAGGAAAACTAAGCAAACACAAAACATACCGTTTTGATGCCGTTTAAAGCTGAAATTAAAAAAAAAAAGATCAAAAGACTGTGTCGTTTTTACATGGGGTTATGTGGAATTTACAGATTAACACGAATGCAAACGCAAGAAATCTTACAATATCCACAGAGAATCGTGTTCAATAAGGATGTTTAGTATACATGAAAGTGTAAATGGGAGTGTGTGCATGTGCCTTCAAATATCAAGAAAAACAGCTGCAAATGAATCTGTACAATTCACAGCAGTCATCTTCATTTGCTTTCACTGAGCTGACAAATGATTTCATTGTGCCGCCGGCTGTGTTTTTGACTGATGCAGAACAATGAGCTGATGTATGTAAGATGAAGGGTGGAGAGGAGAGTTGGAGAGAGGAAGATATCACGTCATTACGGTGCAGCAAAGCAAACAGTACAGAAAATGACTGAGCTCGTGTCCTGCAAAGCCACCTGGAAATGAACTACTTTCCATATTAGGACATTCTCAGCTGATAGTTCAAACATGCTCAAAACTACTCGAGTTTAGAAGCACAGCTTTGGCTTGAATATATTTGGTGGATTTATTTCTATAAGAAAAGATATAGAAGCAGTGGTGTAGACGCAGGTATGTGGCCACTTCTCTTTCAGTCAGCATTGAGTATTCCCACTTCTAAGCCTCAATGTGATGCTGCTTTTACAGCTGAGCTAAGGTCCCCTATTCTACACTGATGCAGTTAGCCACCAGCTGCCTTAACTTTAGCCTGGCCATAGACATATGTCCACAATGGTCCTTGTCTACGTTTAAGCACAAGCTGAAGACTCAGCTCTTCAAGAAGCACTTTCACACTTAGTTTAGCTACATTTGTTGGAAGAGTTGGAGAACTTACCTCAGTTCTTTGTAACAAATATTATGGGATTCATTCTTTGTATTTTAACATAGGTGTGGGGTAGGGGAAAAAACAAAGTCTTTAGCACTACATGTCAAGACCGGCATCCAACGGGACTCCAGCAGTGCACAAGCACCTTCCTATGATGTCCTCTACTGTTTGATTTCGTGCAGGTGTTCTCACTCTCATATCTCAGTGGCTTTGGATAAAAGCGTCTGCTAAATGACTGTAGAATAGAATAGAATAGAATAGAATAGAATAGAATAGAATAGAATAGAATAGAATACATGGACATATATGAGCCTGTCTCTCACTAGTCTGGTTTCGTCAAACCGAAGAGCAATGAATAATGAATAAACAGAGTAATTACGGAGTGATATATGTCACTTATTCTGAAACAATGTTTTTCTGGATTAATTTTTTTCTGTTTTTTTAAAAAAGGGCAAAAAATTGACACCCCTGAATAGAAGCACAAGGTAAAGTTCATAAAGTTCAATGCTCCAAATACTAGATCTATTATTCTTCAAAAAGGTCACCCTGGCTTTGATCACAGCTCTTCACACACTTTTGTTTCCTTGTAATCTCTCCTCATGCGGTTTTCTCTGAGAATTCATTAGCTTCTTGATTCTTCAGCGAACCTCAAGCCACTTCTATAGAGCTGACATCAGGAGTGAGATGGTCATGACATGACTGGTAATACACCACCCTTCTCTTTCTTCTCTAAGCAGTTTTTTGGGGTTTTTTGGGGGTTTTTTTTTGCACAGCCTAAAGGTACGCTAGGGGTCATTTTCTTTCTGCATTGCAAAGTCAGGACATATCAAACGAAGCTAGAGCATAACACTGCAAGATAGAGTGATGTCCATGTTGGTTTTAGATCAGTAACTTTGCCTGCAGCAAAACCTCCAAACCATCACTGATGCAATTACAAGAATCGTGCTTTCGTCTAGCTGATGCTTAGAGCCTAATTTCTACAAGTTTGGCACATCTGTCTATGACACTTACCTTCAGTCTGAAGTGGAGGCTTTTGGCCCACTTATTTTTTTGGTGTAAAACCTGACTAGCATGCAAGTCTGACAGCGAGCACAAAAAGTCTGGTGCACTGCCTCTCCTGCAGATGTGTGCACGTCGGTGTGAAACGCCAGTGTATCAGCATGTGGCCCGTCATGCAGTGTGAAACACACACTTGGGAGTGTTTAAAATCCCAGACATACTTCTGTAGGATTTCTGTGTTTTGCAAAAACACATAAACACATTTGCATGTTTTAGCATTCTGCTGACATTTGAGAGTAGTGTCACAAATATGGGGAACAACCTGTCAAGCTGGTCTTATATATATATATATATATATATATATATATATATATATATATATATATATATATATATATATATATACATATATATATATATATATATATATATATATATACATATTTGTGCTATGCAACCAACCATTTACTGGGCTACACCAGCAAGCGCATGGGAAACTTTGTCTATTTTGTATGTCTTAACATAAGGTTGGACAGCAGTCTGATTCATGTCACTCTTTCAAAAGTACCGACAGTAGGGGGCTTAAAATAATCACACTGCTTTATTCATAATTGATTATGGTCTTAAAGTGGGAATATTCTCCTCCTCTGTTTCACTTGATTTATTTGATAGACGTGTTTGTGGCCGACTGTGGTTGGGATAAAAAGGACAGTTTGGGCTCCATGTAAGCAAAAATAAAGATGGCTGTATTTACAATGTGACAGCCATGAGTAGTATGATGAGAGAGCCAGATTCCTGTTGGTCAGTGGCGACAGACAGTATGTGATTCTAGATTGTGTTATTCTCTGATTAAAATGTCACATAAGAGTTCTGTCAGACATTCAGTCCCAGCATTCAGAACTCTTCAGACATTTCACAGTAGATCTCCCTCTAGATCAAGTAAAGGGTTTGTATATTTTATTGTGCTTGTAATGAATAAATAATTTGATATTTTTCAGTTGGTTTCAGGGTCTGGCGAGATGCCACTGCGTGTGTCCATGGTTAGGGTTAGAGTGTCTTTAATAAAGATGTTACCGTCATAGTTCATGTTTTCACAGTTGTCCAGCAACTAGTTTGATTTATCCTAAGTCAAGGAGGAATTTGATAACTTTTTCATAGTTTTTTACAGTATGGGAAGATGACATGATGTCCAACCATTAGTTCCCTTTTCCAAAAAGGATGCTCCTGTGAGCTTGTTACAGACCTGCACTAAAACGAAGACATTTATGCAGGTCCCACCTTCATTTTGTCAAAGTGATTGTCGTTAACTTGTTTTTTTTTTTGTTTTTTTTTTCTTTTTTTTACATGTTTGGAGCAATTTTCAGTGCCATTTCTTTATAAATAGCACTGAAAATCTTTAAGCTTTTCTCTGAGGAGACTATTTTTCTGCTGTCTCAGGTGGAAGTCTAACAATTGGTCCATGCAAATTCTTCCCCCGATGTGGGACACCTGGCATGAAATACAGCTTCCTGTCTGGTCTTGCTGGGTGTGGGCCAGATATTTTGTTGCAGTCTACTTGTCATGGCTCTGGGACAGAAGGAGGACTGCAAACCTGATCCAAGGCAACTACAGTTTATTAAATGAAGAGAAACAAAGTCCAAACCATGAAAGCCATTGTGGGGTCAATAACACAGAGAAATGTTGGCTAATAGTCTGACTCCAGGTGGCCGCAGCAACTGGTTTAGCAGGAGTTTGATGAGATGATGAGGGACAGGTGTGTCATCACTGGGCGCAGCTGCTAGCAGAGAGGGAGGAGAACCTGAGCAGGAACAACGCATGAGGTGCCAAGGAGGCAGGGCATGACACCACTCCAGATGCCCTCCACACAGCTCACAACTGTCCATGTTAGTAGGAATGTTTACCACATGAATTCCTGAGGAAAGTTTTCTCTCAGTTGTGTCCAGGCTGACTGGCTTGTTATTTGCCACATCACTGGAATTGCCATCAAAATGAGATACAATGTATTCCTGTTCCAATGTCACACCCCCAGTAAGCTTCCCTGAACCAGTACAGCTCCAGTTAGCACATGTCCATCTCTGTGAGACTGTATGATAAAATTACATTGAATTAAAAAGATGTTTGACTGTAAAATGTTTGGTTGAAAGCTGTATGTTTTTGCAGGACTGACTAACTCTTTTTGTCAAGTAATATGGTATAAACCAGAAATTATATTTAGATTATTTAAATTTTCCATTATTATTACACAATTATTTTCTCTTCAGAAGATGTTATTGGTCAATACTGAATGAAAATTGCGAGGATTTTTTTTTTTTTTATCTCACCATTAGGAATCAACAACTTTCAAAAAATACAGAGAGGTGACAAAACATGGAGCTGTGACAGTTCGAAAAGTTCTGCCGAAATATTCATTTCCACCCGACAAACAGACAACTCTTCCTCTTGGCATTGTTCTATCGACTCCCCAAGTGAATTGTCTGAGTTTTCCCTCGAGAAACAATGAGAGTGACTAAACTTGCTTCCATTCCCATCTTCTCTTTCCATCAGCGAGAAGACCTGAGGGCGCAGACAGAGAAGGGAAAGCCTGAAGGAATCAAGGATGATGAAGTGACAATAAAGCAAATGAGATAGTACACCATTCACATACATCTCTGTTGAACCTTTAGAAATCCCTGCTTAGACCGCTATGGCTTCAAGGTCTGAGATGGTGGCCTTGCTGATGGTCTGGGTTTAATAAACACTCCCTGAGTTTTCCCATCCCAGCCTGTTTTTCCTTCCAAGCCTCAATTTTAACGTTCCACTTAAAATGAAGATTAGTAAATAAGTAGAAGCAAGGTTTAAGTTTTTATGCAAAGATGCCAGACATACAGGAAGCACAAGTATTCAGTGATACAAGCTCAAAGGCACAATATATCTATGGAAGTCAAACAGAGGGATTTTCAATCCCCTGATGACAAATGAATCACTTTGGCTTTCCTGAGATTGGCACCTGTAATCAGCAGCCTGAGAAGCCTTCGGGAGCCGCTCTGCTGGCAGTATTGTGCTACGTACAGTCACAGCGTCAGGCCTTCTGATAAAATGACAAATCAACAACCAAATTGCAACCGCAAGCCAGGAATACTAAGTATGCGGACTCCCTAGAGCCAAAACATTGCAAGTAATTATCATATTACCTTTTTAAATTCAATAAATGTTTATCCTATCTGATTGCTATTGCAAAAAAATCCCCTTTTGATTCCACACATGAAAGTTTCTTCCTTGATCTCATGTAGACTTTGCATTTTTTGCACATAACATGCATCTACTTTTGAGTAGGGCATCTATCCATTTATTTTTCATGGTTTACCATCTGTTCGGTTGCACAAACTACTGAGCATTTAATTCATTAAGAAAGTGAGCTGTCTGTTACTCATGTGTCCTACAGCTGCATACAGTTGATTACATGTTCTTGCAATGGTTGATTTGATGTAATGAATTCAGTGTTGCTATGGTGACCTTTTTTTCTTGCCTTGATGAGAAGGCTAGGTCCTCTCCAGTGTCTGTAGGTGGCACAGATAAGCTGAATGTGCATCACATAAAAGAGCCAGAGCAAAAATGCCACAACAAAGTCACAGAAAACGATAACTTTTAATTGCTCTGACTGCACAACAGCGATCACAAGGTGCATCCTTACAACCAAAAGTAACAGGTACGCAACAGGTGAGGTCACAAATGGTAGACAAGTGTGTTCACCTTTCACTCACCAGCATAAATCTGCAGGTTATTGCAGTTTGATGAGTCATTGTGGTGATCGATGGAGTGCATCATACTCAAGGCCATGTCACACATGTAATGGATGTGACATCCTGTACTACTCAGTGACAACAACTCTTACTAGGCTGCACTTTCATTTATAAATTATTTATTTTAAAAAAAAAAAAAAGCCTACACAAAAAGTCAAGGACATTGCACTTCTTGCTGAGCATGTCAAACACTGTGTACATATCGTTGAACACGGACACCAGCTGCAGGAGAGCAATGTGACTGCGAGCAAATCCCCCTACATCACTGAAGAGGATGGTCATGGAATACCTAAGAGAGGTGGTGAGAGGGTTGTTGAATTGACAGTACATGCATGCAGAGGGGAGGTCAAGGGACTAATTATGTTTTTGTGTTTGTGTATATTTCAAGGTACCAACAAGAAAACACTCCTTATTTCTCTGAAGAAAGTCTTCTTATGCTTGAATTAAGAGGGACTCATTTATGTGCATGTGAATAGTGACTAGTTATTATTAGCAAAGCTCAAGTGCAAAGCCTTCAGTTGTAGATACAAAATGAAATCTTTATTCTGATGGTGGTACTGTTGCTTCAGTGCATGCATGACTTAAGGCAAGCACCAAACACAAACCATGGAGGTCTCATTATGGTATTCCTTACTCCTTGGTGCAGCTATATCATGCCTTTGTGGCAACAACTCACTTCTCCACTAAAAATGTGTCTTGCCTTTTGATCTCTCTTTCTGCTAGAGTTAATTCAGGCCAATTAAAATGGACCATATGAAGGAAGATTCTTTATTTTCAAGAACACACAAAGGAAATCCTCATCCAGTGAAGCAGACAAGAGATGTTAGTGAATGTTGCATATTATAATCACTCCTTTTTTATTAGTAGAATCTGTCATTTGATACCTAAACAAAGTAATCTCCTAAACCTTCAGTCAATTTATGACTCGCTAAATTTTAAATCTGGTTGTGAAAGAAAACGCTGACTTGCTCTCTTTAGTGCAGCTTATTGTCATCACATAGTCCGACATTTCATTCTCTCACAGCTGGCTTGAGCTATTTTAATTCCTGTACCTCTGATAAAGAAGAAAAAAGGAAAAGTTTGTCTCTCAGCTCAATGGACAGAAGATGGACAGAATGGCCTCAAAGTGGACTCACTGTGACGATATAGAAAATGCACAGTTCCTCTGAACTGCTCTAAATGCTGCACGCCCTGCAGTTCCAGCTTCCTGCTGCAGTCGTTCCTGCTTTAGTCATTAATAAAATGGTCATCCTTTAACATATGGAAAGTTTCACCCCTCAACCCTTCACAGTCATTTATAGAAGGAATGAAAAAAGAAAGTGGAGTAATGAATCAGCGAAAGCTCAATTTAAATAAGTAATAAGGCAATACAGAACTAATGAAATAAGTGGGTTACCTACGAAACATGTAGAAATGTGAAGCCATCATGATGGGCTACCTTATTTTTAGACTGCTGTCGCATCAATAATGTAAACAGTACAATGTGGCATTTAGCATCTCAGTGGTTTGACCAATGCAGGCATGGGGACATTTTGCTTTCAAAACAAAATGTTTTCCAAAGGAGGGGTTGGGGGGGTGTTTTGGTAATGTACTCGGTGGAAAACACTCTCAGTTGCAAATGGGTTCCCATTAGGCTCACAAGAGCTGCACTGTCTGATTACAAGCTAATTAGCAGCTCATTTCATGCATGGTAAGTGCTGCTAGAATGGGCCCCTGATTTGATTCACTGCCCAGCCTTTTATTTCCAGCCTCGTAATTCACTTTAGCTCTTGCTGCTTTTTTAGAATGTTTTACTTTTCAGCTGCAGCCTTTTAATAAAGATCTGTATATCAGTGTGTGAACGTGTGTGTTTTCGGGGGGGCGGCAATATACAGGGTTTCCCAAGAAGATGATGGACTCCCACGCTGGCATGTATCTCATTTGTTCTCGTAGTTTGAGACAGCAGCTTCGATCACCCCAGTTCCGTATTGCAGCTATGCTTCTCGCCATCTAAAAGAGAAGTGGAAAGGACAAACATTAAGAGGTTTTTTTTCTTTGTTGGCTTTTTTGTTCTTTTTTTTAAGATTTCAGCATCAGATAATAATAGCCCTGTGTTAACAAAATCATCCTAATGGATCTAACATTTCCAAAAGAATAGCCTGACATTTTGGGAAGTATGCTCATTTATTTTTCTTGGCAGCAGCTAGATGAAAACATAAATACCACTCTCCCTTATCTATATTTTTCAGTAAGTAGCTGGGGGCAGAATCTACTTTAAAGAAAAAGAAAAAGAAAGAAAAAAGTGGGAAGGAGCTTGCCTGGTTCAATAAAGCTGAAAACAATGTCTCTTTTTTTTTTTTTATTATTTTACTTCTGGAATGCTTTTTCTTTCCCTTTTCATGGATGGCGATTCAGTTTTCTCTCTGAAATGTTCCAACATGTTTCAGAAAGACTCCAGCAGGGGGCGAGCCAGCAAGAAGCCAACACAAGGCCTTCATTGATCTTCATTCCATCCAGATCAGGGAGGACAGTAGCAAGGTCTGGGCCTTCATTGTGCACCACCATGTCATAAATAATCAGAAAACTCAGTGAGCAGTGACTTCATTTCATTTTTTTAAGAGCACTTGGTAATATAAAGAGGTTAACTCAGAATAATTACCTGTCTGGCGTTGCTATTAAAGGGAGAAAAGGTCAGAGATAATGAGCAAAATTTCTTCCTCATCTTCATACTTTTTAATGGCATGGCAGCAGACTGAGTTATCAAAGCTCAGTCACACCCCCCCAAAAAAATTTTATTTTTTATGTGAACAAGAATGAAAGAAGTTTATTTAAATTTTTTAACTTAGAGCCAGTAAAAAACCGTTACTTCATTGTAAGAGCTCACAATCCAGACATGAGAATAGCCTCCAACCATCTGCTCAGAAAGCACCTCCATGGGGAGCTCAGTATCAGAAGTACAACACAATCAATGAATGCACTTACAGAGCAAGCATTTAGTCAATAATAAATAAAAATTAAGAATCAAAACAGTGTAACATAATGCTTATCTATTTACTCCTGACAAACTCTGACATTTAATGATTTTTGTCAAATACCTAAAATAAACAAGTCAGAGGAGAAAGTTTTCAGTTTTCAATCTTTTCTAACTTCAGGGATCTTGTCATTGTCACACTTCCCCACAAACTGCAGGAAGTAAACGCCTCAAGAGTTCATCACCTCATTGTAGGGAACGCCTGTCACTTAAATGTCTGCCTCTGCAATGTGTGGAGTCATGTTCTTCTTGCAAACTTGCAGAGGTAAACACTGCCACTTAGAAAAGCAGCCCTTTTAAAATCAAAACAGTGAAGTCAAAGAAAAAAAAACATATGGCGATGCAGCAGGGGGTTCACAAACATTATGCACCCATATAGATCATTATTTCTGACTGTGGACAAAGAACCTGGCAGGAGAGAAAAGAGTGCAGTTTGATTTCTACTTGCACATCACTTCGGTGTGTCTCCTTGGCACAGTCATGGAGGCTCTCACACATCAACTCAAGCATTACTCCTGTCTGAGTCGAATCTCAAACTGAGCTCTGTCAAAACGGCTCCCCAGCTGATTGACTTCCAGCAGTCATCCCAAAGGCAATGAGAAAAGTTCAGCATAAAGACTTCTGTGGTGCTGCAAGTTGAATTTTAATGCATTTAGTTTTCAGTCTGAAGAGATAAAATAAAAAATAAAAAAACTTCATTTAGCTGCTTTTGCATTTAGCTGCTTTTGCATTTTGCTGCGCTCACCACCGCCAGTCAGGTCTTATCTGAAGGCCAACAAGTTGAACCACTTTAAAGGTGCTCTTATTACCCTTCAACCTGAATGGTCCTCAGTTGTTCTTATGTCAGCTGTCAGTGCCAAGTGGCTGTGCTGCACTCTCTATATGCTGCGATAGAACCTGCTCCAACACGGAGCATGAGAGATTATTTTATCATTTACATACAGTCTCAAACCCCCTTGTGTACCATTAAACTGATCTTTGTATAGATACAATTGTTTTGTGGCTACCAGGTAATTTGTGAACGTGTACTAAAGGATTTATTTGTGTAAGTGTCTTTTTGAACATGAAACTGTTGATTTGAGAGTTTTAAGGTAAAAAAAAAATGTGTACAAAATATTAATGTTGTGCATTTTTGTAATTTGTGTGTATATAACTTTATCTTGACATCTAAAAGCACTCAAAGTCATGCACAAAATAGTCTACATAGTTTGCAGATGATATATTATACATTCACAATGACATTAGGTCAATTTTTTCTCCATGATGTTCTGCCTCGTGATGTGCCATAATCACATGTATGTGTCCCATCTTGTATCATTCATGTTTGGTTTTTTTTTTAAATAAATGTTTGCTAGTTTTGTTTTCTAAATAAAGTAGAAAATAAAAGTAAATTTAAAAAAAAATGCACATAGTGAATAGCAAGCTGCTAGCTGATGGAACTGTAAGTGGTCATATAAAGGTGCCTTGCATTTAAATTAAAGTATAATATATCATTTTTTTTACTAAAAATATTAAACAAATGACCCATTGCAAATGTTCCTTCAAAAAGTCTGGTGGTGCTTTTTCCACAGTGGCTCCAAACTTCAACCTTGAATATCGGCCAGTTACATTCCAAGTGCTGAGTTTGAGCTCCAGTGTCAACAACAGTGTTTTTATCTGTTAGTGCCTGCCAGTAAGATTACCCTTCATCATGGACCATTTGTGAATTTCCTCCATCGTGTATTATGGTTGGCATGTGTTTGTCTATAAAGTGTGTTGTTGTCACCCACAGCATGGATATTCTTAGACTTTGCCCAACTTTAGCAAGCCACAAATCTTTTTATGTGTGTGTAGCACCAATGACCCAGTGTTCAGATAGAGAAGTGAGGCTTTACAGACAAGCCTCACCAGTCCAGAAGTGTGTAGTAATGTAGTGCACTGTTTGTTAATGTTTATTGTTGTGGGGGAATATTCAGGCATTGTCATGTAAAGCTTTGACTGTATGTTTATGACGGTTTAAGTCCAATATTATCCTTAACCTGAACCATATTATTGGCATCTTGTTGCAGTCCTTACCATTTGACAGCGAAGTAGACAAATCATCTGACAATCCAGGGCAACTGGTAACTGATAGGACCCAAAAATTTGTTCTCTTGCATGGTAATATAGTGTAATACAACCGTCCAAAGTACTTTGGGACAATTGTTGTCCCATTTTAAACTTTTGACACTTTTGTGTGCAAACTACAAGCATGGAACAATTTGCAAAGGAAAACATGGGCATGTAACATTTTGGTGCTCTTTAATGTTTCACGATTGAAAAGGCAAATACAGGTCAAAATGTAACTACCAGTGCCATTTAATAAGCCCTGAAATAAAAAGCATTGGAGCCCTTTGCTAACAACCATTTTTTAAGCCTTCATGTTAAACTATTTGTGCACTCGACCAACTTTGACAGATTCTTCTATTTACAACAGATTCTATACGCCTTTTTATAATGTTCCTTTTCAAGCCCTAGGGTAAGATGATAAAAGAGTAGTTGGACATCATCAGATGAGGTTCATAAAAGTTGCTACCACTTCTCAGGCTCTAGATAAATGCCTTGGATTGCACTGATTTTAATAGCTAAATATCTTTTACTCACCTGAGCACACACACACACACCTCTCCTGGAAAGCAGCCAAATCTCACCTCTGTCTTTACTGTAATTTTCTGCCTTCTTATTTCCAAATGAAAATGTGAGGTTGTGTGGTTTAGAAAACAAATAGTCAACTTTTCTGGTTATGACAGCGACTTTTTTTCTTGCTAATATTCTCATGCAGAACCATCTGGCATTTTTTTTTTCTATTGTGAGCAGATGTTCCCATAACATTTATGTGTGTGTGTGTGTTGTGGAGCTCAAGGCTCACATTTCTTTTAAACCCTGCGGTCATCCAGTTTATGGACTACCTATAATCCTGGGTTTGGCTTTAAAGCTAAGCATCAGACTGATTTAAAGAAATTTTGAGAATCTGTTAATAACAAAAGAGGCATTCATTTCATTATTGCTTCGAAGCTCTTGGATTGTAATAATCATAGAAAGTTATTTGTAAAACTGGATCGACAAAAGGCACTTAAATAAATAATAAGAAGCTTGGTTTGTTGGTGTGCTCATCAGACTCGGACAGTAAAATACATTATGGACCCATTTGAGCAAGTTTTTCATTTATATATTGAAAGCATTTAAAGGCTGCTCAAACTGGTTTGTAATTTACTGGTGAATTGTGTTATGTATGCAGATAAGTCTGTGGTCTTTTAGTCCAAGAGCCGGTCTCCAGCAGCTCATTTTTATTTGTCCTCCATGTGGAGTGCAACATAACATCATATCAAATGCGAGTAAGGTTGTTTTCATCATGAACCAAAATAGAAACATGTCTTAAAATATCCCGATTGTCACGCTACAAGAGAATAATCTGAATATCTGCATTTAGGTTAAATATCATGCATGTTGTATTACAGGACTAAAGACCAGAGCTGAGGACGTTAACAGGGAAAGCCTCATGATGTATGCACACACAAATATTCTCCAACATAATTTCAGCGCATGTGGAAAAGATCTCTTTGTGTACATATTCTGCACCACTTTACTGCACAGTAATGCTTAAATTATGGCCACAGAGACTTCAAGTATAATAACAGACTGAGATGGTGCAGAGCGTTCAAACCTTTCAGTTTTAAGAAATTCAATGTCTCCATCTTTCAAAAATCTAATATAAGACTAAACAATCCTAATCGCAGTTGTAGCAGCACTGGTGATGTCTTCTTGTTACTGACTGACTGATACATTTTAACCCTTTGATGCATCGTGTCCACTACAGTGGACACATATTCAAAGGCTGTTTTCTATTATAATCATAAGTGTCATTTCAGTGGACGTTAGGAGAGTCACCCGTAACTCATTAGAAAATTATGCTACTCCATTTTTAAAGAATATTCCTACTATAAAAATGTGACATTATATTATTTATATAAGACAGATTAATATAAATAAGTAAACTAAATAGAAAGTGAAGTGATATTATTCATTCATTCATTCATTTTCTGAACCCACTTAATCCAAGTAAAAGTCGTGGGGAGCTGGAGTCTATCCCAGCAGCCTTGGGGTGAGAGGCAGGGTACACCCTGGACAGGTCGCCAGTCTGTCGCAGATATAATAAATAAAATAATGTTAATAAATATTAAATAAATAATATTAAAGAAAAAGAAAAGTGTCTCTGTACCTGTCTGTAGAAGTAATATACTATATGTAATGAAAAATGTGCTGTTGTTATTTAATAATTCACACGTCTGAGGATTAAGATGTCTGTATTGCATATTTTTAGCTTACTAAAGTCTTGGTTTTTAAGTCTCTAATGAGGAGTGAGTTGAACTGAATTGAATATATACAATAATGCATTTTTATTTTCTAAAATGTCTTTTTTATATTAAAAAAAGAAAAAAACTTATAAATGCCATTTGGGAGCATATGAGCATGTTCATAATGCAGTTTTTCTGTTTTCATCTCATCCTTACATTGTCATGTTCGAAGAATATTTTTCCCAAAACAAACACTTTTGTCATAATCACAAAAGCCTAATGTGTCACAAGCTGTTTATTCAGCTCTGAATAAATACATCTGGAAGTGACAAATTTATTCTCCTCATGAAAGCAGAGCTGCACAAAAGCTGAAATATTCTTTGTTAAAAGATAGTAACAAAACTTTCTTTTGTGTAGCACAATTACATTTCCTTCTTAACTAAGACTCTTGAATAAACTTCAAACGTGCAGCAACCTCTCAGCTCTTCTTGCACATGATGGTTTTCTGTGATTCAGGATGACTTCACATTTTCTTTGAGAGGCTACGGGGCTTCCCACTGGGAGATAGTGGTGTTGCAAAGTGGGGCAGGTGCAAAATCGATATCCAATCTCAGCAGGGATAAAGAAAGTGTTTTTTTCCCCATCAGGCTCATAATAAGCTTAGTGAATCAATTTCTGAAAAAAAAGACCAAATATAAAGTTAAAGGTCACAAGTTAAATAGTAAAAAGAAAAAAACAAGAATATAGATAAATAAAGATTGTGTATTATGTTGTTTTGTCACACTAAATAATTGAGAGGTAGGCAATACTCGTAACTCAGGGCAGTTTGGAAGAAAAAGATGTCAAAGGTCTTGAACCATCAGAAAATGGAGCAGCAACCTGCTTCAGAGTTCAACTTTTGGCACTAAACAAAGAAACACAGGCCCGACCTCTGATCACGGCCACCCCAGCACTTTCAGAGCTGCTCCTATGACAGTGCCTCTGTGTGTGTGTCTGCATCTATGTTTGTAGAGGGTGGGTTGGATGCTTGGCCTCTGTGTGTCAGTATCTGAACAGCTGCTGCTAACTCACATAAACACACACACAGAGAAGGGATCTGATTTTTATTATCAAAGGAGCCTGAGGTCAAGATGTAAATCTTTGCACTTGACCCTTCCCCTTAATCGCCTTTTTATAACACTCTCCCAACCCCCCCCCCACTCAGTCCTTCTCCACTATCTTGCCCCTCAGCTAAAATAAACTTGGTGAGGTAAGCGCTGAAGGCATTCTGCGAAGAGTTTTATACAGAGCGTTCTTTCTCTGAGGAGGAGTGTCGAAGCGGAGCGGGGCAGCATCCCAGCTCCAGTGCAGGAGAAACCACACAACCACCCAGACGGGCTCAAACAGTCAGCAAACAGACGGGCAGGAATCACAGGTAAGGACAGACATGAGGCTGTTTATACGAGAAATGAACAGAAAGACTAAATGAACGCAGTCTTAAACTCATCTGTAAAATAAAAGTTAAACTTATCAACAAGATTTTCCTACTTTTATGTGTAAATCTGATCACATTAGACATCAGGAAGAGCTGCTTCGTTTGTGTAGCACACACTGTATTATGAAAAAATTGCTTCACTAACTCTTAAATGTTTGTGTCCATCAGCGGAAGAAGTTAATGATGATGCAGTCAGGTCTGGATGACATAACAAAGCAGAGGATGTTGCAGGCTCAGGCTCTGTCTAGAGAGGCCAAGGGAGGTAAGTTTAAAGCGAATACGATGCTTCGCACCTGTCACAGGTGGGTGTGTCAGAATAACTGAGTCGAACCTCAAAGTGTTTGAAGGCAACTGGTCGGAGTAACGCTGAAATCTCAGAAGTGCTGGTGTGTTGTGTGAATTCTCCAGACATTCCAGCCGCGACCATCCCAGCTGTGCTGTTTGTTTCCAAGTGATGTCTGCCAGCTAGGCTTTGAAACCGAGTCTGGTAAACTCAGCAAAATGTGACTCCCACCACTGAATTTTGCACAGGCCGATCAAAGACAGCTCCTTGAGGGTAGCATACGATCAGACCTCTTCCCACAGTCCACACTTATCATGTGTGAGATGAGGGGCCATCTTCTCTGACACAAGTCTTTCATCCAAAGATCCTATTTATATGCCCAGTTACCCATGCAAGTCTGGAGCACAACAAACATTACACACCACTTGACATCATCTTGAGGCTATTTCCGACCCACCGCCATGCCATGCTTTAACATGAGAAGAGACCCTGAGAAAGAGCTGTGCGGATACTTAGTGATGCTGCACATGGTTTTGCTTCTTCGTATCAGGCCTCTTCAGCTGTTTGGTGTTGACAGAAACAAGGACAGCAGGGAGACATTATGCGTTTCCAAAAGCCCTTATTAGTATGTCACTTTCCTGCGCTTTCCTAATGTTGTACCAATCGTTTTCTTTGTGCCAACACCAGAATCTCATCAATTATTTATCCAGGGTTAAATTCCATGCAAGAAAGCATAAAATAAATCTTTTCTGTGTTTCTCTGTTCTGGATTTTGGCCTGAGGACACCCCCCTGTTGTCAGCTACTAAAGCATTTGCTCCGTTTCTTTATAATGTTATGGAAAAGGATTCAACCTTGGGAAGAAGATCAGTGTTCCCAAAGACGTGATGATTGAGGAGCTCAACCTAACCTCCAATCGAGGATCGCGCATGTTTCAGGAGAGACAAAGGAGGTCCGAGATGTTCACACTGGAGAATACCTCCAACGGTCCTTACAACACAAATGTAAGGAAGTGCCAAACGCCACAAAGTGCATGATGATTCAAAGTTACAGGAAACAGCATACTAAAGTAACGAACCTACAGTTTTAATGAGTTTTTAACACTGCTTTTTTTTTTTTTTGCACAAAAGCAAATACAGAAATTTAACGGACAGTCTGTTGGTGTTGCGATAAGATGAGACAATGATTAACTTAATGTATTTAACAAACTACTTAGCAACTTACCATGAGGACATCACCTGATTTAGCTGCACCATCTGCTCTGAGATTCAATTAATCTGATGTTTTGGGCTTCTTTCTCATTATTTTATGGCATCCGTATCAAAACACATCCAAGATCCAAAACCATCCCATTGTAGCAATGAAAAATAAAAATCTTATTTAAAAATTGCATTGTTAAGGACTGAAGTATTTACCATTTTATTTCTTGTATTAGTAATATTATTAGCTTTCTGTGGCTTAACTAATAAAGTTTTCCTCTTTTTTTCAACTTGTGCTTTGCAGCATCATGCTGAACAAGTTTGCATTTGCTTCGCTAAGAAAAACTTTAACAGAGGATATAAGGCTCCCCTTGAAACTGGATTATTGTTCTTTATTTTGGATATTGCTAAGTTACATTAAATGCTAGACATTGCAAGGGGGAGATGAGAGAAAGAGGATTGTGAAGAGGAGATAGTGAGGAAAACAAAAAAGGAGTCAGAAATATAAAGGGGCAATCGCAACATTACACACACACAGAATAACCAGGTGCTACGCTTGCTGAGAAACCTGTAAAGAAACAAAGCAAACACCCATCAGGAGCAACTATAAGATGACAAACTGGAAAAAATTAATAATAACAACATAAACAAAAACAGCACTTGCAATAAGAATGGAAAAACATGTCTAACTACTGATATTGATCATGTGCAACAACACTGTGACAGTACAAGCATGCAGATTAGTGTGAACACAGAATAAATGGATTAACAAAGGGATCCAGTTATAGTTATAGACAGACATTTGTCTGAAAGGAGATTGGTCCATAAGTTAAGGCTAAAAATACCATTGCTTGTGTATCCTGCATTTGTGTGGCTTACTGGTTGTGCATGTTCTCAGAAGTATGGAAAACCAGTAGCAAAACGACTCTTCTGGTGTTGTTAACAAGTTGTTTGAATGTAAAGGATGCATTGTCCGCAAATTAAATGTGTTAATTTTTAATACACTGACAACACACAAACAGAACTTAACTTGTGCTTAGATTCCACAGGGTTTTTTAGCTTTGTTTTGGTCTACAGCTCACATTCAGGGTGTAAATCTGTTCACTCTGATTCCACAGATCTAAGACCATATCACGCCAGCAGTCAGAAGGGTCTACTACCAGACTTCAGCAGACAACATTCTCTTTTCCTTTTCTTTTTTGTAGTTTTGTGTGGCAAATGTACATATTTATAGAATATAGTACATACTTGAGCTACTTTGTACATATAAAGATTAAAATGGATTTATGACACATTTAATTACAGTTTCAGCAGGAAGTCTCTTTCAAACTAAAAGCCATCAAATTATTTTAATAATGTTGCTGTTTTTCCTTTCTCTTTTCACTATTATTTGCGTACATTACTTTTGAAAACTTCACATTACCACGTAAACATCATGCAAATATTTATAACCCTGTCAATAATAAATGATGAGTTGTCTTTTGGCACTGCTGTTTTTCATGAAAGTGTCACAAGAGGGACAAATGTGAGAATATAGGCCTCAAATACCATCTTAGTAATGCAACTGCTGCTCTTTTCTGCCAACACTTTAACATAAAACAAATTATACTAATGTATTGCACCGTTTAAGTTGCTGCAAATTTTCAAGTTCTGTATGATGTGAATGTGCTAATATAACCCCTGGTGAAATCTGACAAGTATGTAAATAATTACAGTGATGACAGAGATGACTGCCTGTGTGAGCAAGTATATTCTTGGGACTAGGAATGGCAAACATGGCAGTTTTTAGTCCCTTGTCTTGGACAAAATATGCAAACCCTGTATGCTATGTTTCCTGTAAAAATAACACTTGCCCATAATAAGACAACAGTCTTGTCAATTATCCTTCAGATGTTTGAAAAAAAAAAAGAAACAAACTCCTCCACAATTGCTCATTTATGTTAAAACAGCATTTGAGGAATAAATAAAATCACAGAAACCTAATTTGGCATGTTTTCTAGGTCCATCTTGAGGTAATTCCTCCCCCACAGACTGTTCCAGGGCTGCAGGGAGGAAAAGAGAACCAGGCTTTCTCCATCCCTGGTAAGCATAGCCTGGTCATGAACCTTCAGAAGACTGTAGCAAAGAAGGGCAGTCCCGATGTCCTGGCTCCAGGTAAATGATAAAACACAGTGAAGGAAGGATTGCCAGACTGTCACAAGCCATTAATAGCTCTTTGCTGCGCCAATTGCTTGGACGATGCTAGTTACTGGACAAAGCCGAGGCTTGAGCAATGCACAGGCACTGCTGCGCTGATTTGTCACGGCTCACCTCTCCAATGAAATGCGCAAAGAACAAGAATTTGTTTTGTCGTAATCAAAGCCAACAGAGATGGCAATTTGTGGAAAGCAATTATCTGTGAATATTTTTAGAGAGCTGCGTGATGTTGTGTTTTTGACCTGGCAGAAGGTGCTGCTTACAGTCTGACTGATGGTGACAGAAGCTTTGTTTATAAGCAGGGATTTACACTCAGATTTAATGACTGTCATTCCTATTGTTGACAGGAGCAACACGAGAGAGATTTCTATGATTTATCATTCAGCTTGCTTCTTTTTTGTTTAATTTTTCAGTGGATTCTGAACTTAATACAGCAATTAGACTTTTTTCGTCTGATTCATATTTCTTAAAAATTGTGTTAATATATTCAGAATTGGTCTAAACATGTCTCTCACTTTGCTACTTTTTCTTTCCATTCTGTCAGGATATTCTGGCCCTCTGAAATTAATTCCTCATGAAAAGTTCAACGCAACAGTCATCCCGAAATCCTACTGCTCCCCATGGAGGGAAGCTTTGGGAGAAAACGAAGAGCTTCTGAATGCCCTGAATTCCCAGCTGCCACAGGTCCCACAGAGACTACAACCTGCCAACTACAGGTGCTTCAACAGGTAAATCTCCTTTTCCACACTGGCTCCTCCAGCCAACACTGACTCCATTCAAACAAACTACTAAATACTAAATCATGTGGAGATGTGAAGGACTGGAATCAAGATCAAGGCCCATCTGCCTCCAAACAGACCCACAGATGATCTAAACAAGTTATCCATCATCTATCCCCTCGGCAAAGTTCCATGTTTCCACAGTGTGAAAACTAATCCGCTCCCTGGCTTCCACCTTCCTGGAGTGTGGCAGCATGATGGCTATTTTGAACTCTGGTTCGAGACAGATGATCCACATTTCATGATCTCATAAGACACATTGCAAGGAACAGGGAATCACTTTTCGCACAACACACAGGGAACTGCGTCAAATGAGAAAGGCAGAACAAACGTTAAGCTTAGGCTAATGGAAAGAGGAGATCAACGAAAACTCCGGCTTTACTAAGTTAATGCTGCCAATCTGTAGCTGTACCCCCCAGCAGCAGCATCCTCTTACATCCTGAGGCTTATTATGAAATTGCAAAGTAACAGCAGAAAAAAGGGTTTGACTTTCAGTTTACAGCAGCGAATGTCACACTTCAGTAGAACAATGAGAAAAACTGAAGTGATATAAAAACTAATTTGTGCCTTCAATGAGATTTTTAAAGAACACTGCCTGAGGCCAAAGAGACCACGGTCGAGGGGTTATCAGTCTATGTCGCTCCAACTCCACTGTGCATGTTGACAGCAGGAAGAGCATCAAGAGCCGCCGTTGCTGTTGCTTTAAACTGTTTTGATAAGAACAAAACACACATTTAACAGACTACATGAAGAGACTCGGGCTCTTTTTTTAATTTTCAAATGATTTTATCTGTATTTATTTTGGGACGTGAGACTGTGTGTTCAATCTCAGATTGGGCAGCATTTATTTCAAGAATTAGTTCTTGTTGTAACTTTAACTGTGTGCTGCAGCATTGTTGTCATATTATGGAGACATAAAAGAAAACAGCATTAAGCTCAAAACAATTTGCCTACAGGGACAATGAGGTACATCTTATTGTATTGTTACTGCATCGTAAGATCTCCCCCCATCATGTAAGGGGGTGATATTAGAGTCATGCTCTGCCAGAATCATCAAGCACAACACAGTCTATTTAGTTTAATAAGAACACTTCTTGTGTTTCCTCAGATCTGCAATGCCATTTGGAGGCACGATGGCCAGCAAAAGGGTGATCCCAGTGATTGGTTTTGAGGCTGTGGAGTCCCAGAACCTCCCCAGCATCCCTCTTGATCGCATGCGCCGACGGCCCAACTTCAACAGAGCCCCCAGGGGATGGGGAATTGACTACAGCCCCGAATCTAATGAACTATGAAAATTAACTGATAATAGACTGAAGCACGGAGCTCTTCTCCCTCAAATGATCCTTCTGTTGATTATAAGGAACTTCAGAAGTAAAACATAACACTCCTGCATGATATATTATTCGTTTGCTACTGCTGAGTGTTTTGGCCAATGGAGAGGGACTCTGATGGCATGAGTTCATTACATACAGTCACTAAGTCCCGGGAAAATTCTGCCCCAGGTTGATCAATTCTTCCCCTTTGTCTCTAGAAACAGGTTCTTACCTAATCAATAATGTTCCTTTCCCTTTCACATTGGTTTCACATCTTCTCTTTAAATAATAACAGAAAACACCAAAGTGAAGTGATGAAGACACTGATGTGCACTGATGAAATTGAGTCATTTTAATGACAAAACATTTAAAGAAACCATTACAATAAACTAGAGTGGAATTTTCAGATTGTGTCAAATAAAAAAAGATAACCAAGTGAAAATGAACAGATTTAAAAACGTCTCTCTGTGTTCAGCTCCCTGTGACACTTTGCACAATGAGACAAACAGCATTTTACCCCAAATAATAGTATATGTACAATGGCTCCATGTGACCATGGCCACACTGGCCAGTACTCATGTTTAAAGTCTTTTCCTGTGTTAAGTTCTGTTACTTTTTAACTGTGAGTATCATGTAAGATCCCGGGTTTCATCTCTGTGCTCGTTCAGTTCAGTTGCTGCTCTTAGAACTAACTGAAGCCTGAACAGAGCATTTCTTTCCAGAGGCAGGCCCACAGCAGCATCTCACATGAAAGCACCCGACCAGGTTTGTCATGAACGACAAACTGAATGACACCCAATCGCTGCGTGACTTCGTTCCAGGAGCTATTCACCGTAACGTGAGCCGTGTGCAGAGTGGGCACCCATGCGCTGAGGATCCTGGGAGGGGTAGTGGATTGTACCTGGAGGTCTCATAGTCATTGGAGGAGGCATGGGTGGCGCCATGGGACCCATTGGGTGAAACATTGGAGGGCCAAAGCCTGATTAAGGAAAAGCAAAAGAAAGTTCAGTATCTGCTCGTGGTTTCCCTACATAAAACTGAGAACCAATGACAACTAGTTTTTACCTGGAGGAGGCGGGTTGATGCCTGGTGGTGGCGGCAAAGCAATATTCATGACAGCAGGAGAGGAGCTGGGGTCGAGATTGAAGTAGTTTGCAGGGGTCTCTTCATCTAGTGCTGGTGGCGGTGGAAGAGCTTGTGGGGAAAAAAAAAAAAAGATAAAACATAGGTTGTCTTGTTTGTGTTCAGCCTCAATTAAAATTGTATGCAGAGAGGCCAAAGTATTTTCAATCAGAGGTTTGAAAGCACTAATAATTAGATGTAAACAATAAACAATGCAATAAATCCCACTTTTGTGACTGTCACATTGTAAACACACACAAAAATTCAATCTTTCCTTGTCTGCAGACTCACCTCCAGGTAGTCCAGGTACAGGATCAAGTCTGGTACCCATCTCACTGACACCATCTTTGACACCTTCCTTTCCTCTGGCTGCCTGAGACCTAAAAAAAAACCAAAAAAAAAAAAACCACAATCTGTGTTTGAAATACTGATAATGTCACTCCGAACATCCAAGCAGCTTTTAACAGTGGTATAATTGCATCTCGAATAAAAAACCCAGTTTCAGTGTGATGGTTAAACTGCAACTCCATCAGTAATAATCACCTTTTAAAAATACCACAGCCACTAATTTACTGACACTTAGCAGTGATGGTGGCATTACTTCAGGCGGTAACACTTGTGCTCCCTGAACACCACCTGGCATTTAACAAGCAAATTACAGCTCATTTTTCCTCACAGCTCTGCATGGTGGGGTTGTATGGGAACTGAACAGGGGTCCTACCTTCCCCACTTGACAGTGAGCCTGCGCCCATTAATGATGAGCTTGTTGAAGGATTTTTCGGCGGCCATTTCGGCTGCTTGTCGTGTAGCAAACTGGATGAACGCACACTGCTGTCTTTGAACTATGGTAATAGTTCGGATTTCGCCAAACTGGTAGAAATGACTCCTGGAATAAAGCAGATTTTTAAAAAAAGAAAGACAAAATATCAGCATATATAGTAAAGTTGATAAATCGAATGTCGGGATGTTTTGCTTCACAATTGTAAAATAGATTTTTTTTTTTGTTAAAAAACTTGTTTTTTTTTAATCAAATAAATAATCCATTGTAAAATTGTTGTCATTTTATTTGTTTTTATTAATCTTTTTACTTCTCTTTTTGGGATTTATAGCAGCAGAATGATGTTTTGATTACTGTGTTGCTTTTTGCTAATTGAAATCAACAAATTTTACCAGCAAAAAAAATTTTTGTACATTTGTACAGTCTACAAAAATCAGTAATATCAAAGAATCGTTAGTCGCAATTTAAATCAAATCGGCGCCCAAAAAAAATAGCAATCAAATCGACACTATGCATATCGTCACAGCCCTAATTTTTTATTTCAATGCTAAATATTATCATTAAGTTTTTTAATAAATTGCAAAAAAAAATTCTCACTTGAGATCTCCATCTGTGACGTTATCTCCCAAACCCCCAATGTAGAGGGTGGTGATGGACTTGTCCTCTGGTGGGTCTAGGCGAGGCATAGTGGAGGCCCGCTTCAGGAGCTTGTCAGCTACTGGATCATTGATGCCATAGTAACGATCTTTGATGTTCTGGTCAGCCAGAGGGTCGTCAGGATCTGTAGGCTTCTCGTGCCTTTTGACAACCAGAAAAAAAGTAAAAAACGTGAGACAGAACTGTTACAATCACTCTCTTGTATAAATTTATATATCAGCTGTACTTGACATGCTGAATGTAACACACAGTTTACATAAGACAGAGCAGCCGCAGGTCATCTTATTACTCACCTGTAAGGACACTCTTCCCCTCTCTTGCATTCTCCTTTCACCCAGAAGGAGCATATATGTGGTCGGTTTCTCTTGTAATACGGTGTGGTTCGGGCCAGTTTGAGCAACATATCACTCGAGCTTGTAGCCTTGCCGACTTGGCCTACGGGCCGAGTGCCATCAGAATTAGCTAACTGTAAACACACAGGTTAAAAACAGGTCTGAATTATCAAATATGGAACATATATATCCCCAAGTTTTACTCATCTCATGAGCAGATGGCTGAGTACTGCTACTGTACTGAAAAGGAACATTTTAATGCATAATATAATTTCAAACATTCTGTTTATCATTTTTTAAATGAAATAATTGATTCCAGCAAAGTATCAGCAGATAAGATGAGGAAACAAGACTAGAATGTTATTAAATTAAATCTACAGTACGCAATCACAACAAAGGACACGTACCTCTCTCTCCATGTTCTGTGTGTAGTATTCTTTATTTACATCTGACCTAGGAACCTCGTCTTTAATGGAAAGGCCAGTGTCTCTGACCTGGATGGGCAAACCTGGCAAACAGAAGGTGGAATGTAAGGTTATACTCAAAGCTACACACATTGAAAAAATATGTCCATAGTCCAAAACAGGATGACTCTCACCATACTCCAGGTCCAGCAGGCATGTCTGACACACATTTTTCATTTTACTGCAGGTCTGACACACTTCTGTCTTCTTGAAACGCATCCGCGTGCCCGGGCACCATCTGAACACGGTAAAAGGTCTAGCACAGATCTGATGGGCAAAAATGGAAGATTTATGAATGACCTTGGAAGAAAAATGTTCCTCCAGAGTTAAGTTTTACTTGGTAGTGCTGCAGAGAAATAAATAAACCAAGAAAAATCACACACACATACCTTGCATTCTTTCCCATACTTCTCTTTGGTCTGGAAAACAAAACATGAACAGATTGATACCTGTGTGCCAACTGGTATGAACACCGTGTGCAAACAACCTTACTCAGAATGATGGCACAGAAAAGTTAACTCACCATACGGATGTAAGGATTTTCTCCTAAACATGTCTGACATAGAATTGGAAAGTCCTGGAAGAGTGGGTAAAACAGATGTTCAATCAGCTAACCCAAGCATCATATTTATTGTTTATCATATAAATGTATCCCTGTTTAAGTCATCTAAAGCAGTAACTCTTTATTAAACCCTATACTTGGGTGTCCTGGCAAATTTGCGTGCATAAATACAGTGAGTGTTATGAGACAAACTCTCCTAACTTTGCCATCTGTTGGAGGATGCTGTTTCAGTCCAAGTGCTATGCGCTGAACATGACCAAGCCTTAATCCATCCCTCTGACAGCATCAGTCAAATGTCTAAATATAAGCAGCTCTTGTGGCTCAAACGTCAACCACATATTCTGGAGTTACAAACTTTAGTGACACAAAAGTTGCATCCAGTGCATTAAAGACAACCTTACACTGGTCGTGCCATGGCCCATGGGAGGGGACAGATAGGCTATAACAGAGTAATGTGCACCATTCTAAACGCCCAGAAACGTTACCAACAAACACAAGTAAATTATCTTTCAAACAAAATAATAACCATGCAGAGATCTGGTAATCTTATCAATCTTATTCCTATGACTCCAACCATGAAGTATGAGACGATGGCCCGTCAAGCTATTGTACACTCTTACTAGATGAGCGCCAAAATATTACATTAACATTACGGTCAGGTATCTGTTTAGGTATATCAGGACACCAAAGACCTTACTAACTAATAATATGTACTATTCCCATCGCAGTGTCGCGGAACCAGCCGTGATAGTTCAACAATTGTCCACGTATATTCAGTGAAGTTAGCTTGAAAAGGCTAATATGTATTAGCCAAAGTAGCAAACTCTTCTGCAATACATGGTGCAGTTTAACTTAATATATTCACATTTAACAAAAATTACATCCCATATTAAGTTATCTTTTTCAAGTTACTCGATTGTGTTGTGTAAAGTGTTGACAAACGCTTAAATAATATTTATAAAAAGGCTTAAAAAGGCTAACAGCCATGCTGCCACATCTAGTTAGCGGAAGGCTACCTGACCACACTGTAAAACTAAGATAGCGGATGCTACTACGATTAGATCAAGTCTCAAAATGTTATTTATAGGAATAATAATCTAGTACAGCTATCCTGCTGGAACAGTGAGTTTGGTTTCACATACCGCGTCTTCCCAGTTCTGCCTGTTGTAGGTGTTGGATCCCAGGGACGTCGCCATTTTACAGAGTGAGCAAACAGCGGGCAACACAGAAACCCATGATGCACCGCGGCATAAAGCCACGATTCGCCTTCAGGTGTCGCTCTATTTTAAGAAACTCTCCGGGTAACTTCCAAACAGCTTAGATTTGCTTTGAAATTTTGTGAGAAAATATAAAATTAATTCATTATAATATGCAGCTAAATTATTCAGAGATGTTGCAGTTGAAATAAACAAGGCCACCGTTACAAGCTGAGCTTGTCAAAATGTCCTGTACATTATTCGTGTCCAATATCCTGACGCTCAAAATCAAATTGTCGTTTTGTATATTGACTAAGTCGTTTTTTGGCCAAACATCTGTCTAGTTGTACTCCCCCAGTCTCAGGTTCAGGTGACTTTATTTGTACCCATAGGTAAATTTTTTGTACAGCATTTTCAGGTTTAGTGTCAGAGAAGACAGTCAATGAAATAAAATAGACATATAAACAGACATTCTGACATTCCCAATGGCTCACAAAGTTAAAAAAAATAAATCAGTAAATAGTTAAATTAATAGATAAAAATTATTTAAAATCCTAAAATTTATTAAGGGCTGCTGCAGATGGAACAAAACTGTTCCTATGATATTTTGTCCTCCAACTCGCACCTGGAACCTGCGTACTGATGAGAGAAGGTGAAACTCCACAAATAAAAGGTTGGAGTCACAGCTCACAATATTAAATCAGTCAATCAGTCTTACTGATTGTGCATCAAAAAGCCACCTGAAAGACTGAAACTGTTATGGACTAAAACACCATCTTAAAAGTCAACATATGATATCTTATTTTTGTCAAATGTGTACCCATCTAATGTCACCTGACTATAGGTACTTAGTACTTACCTATATGAACCTATCAATACATCTAATAAACCCAGATTGCCTGATTTTGAAGATGCGGTTCCAATGCCATTAAATATTTAATGACAGTGAAAGAAGTCTTTTTACACTTAGCTAAACTTCCTTTCTTTTTTTAAAAAACCTGATTAGGCACCAGATTCTGGATTAGATGCAATCTGTTGCTACACTATTCCCCTGTTTTACCCTGCCCTGCCTGTAGGTACAAGAAGCAATACAGGGTATAGCAGCTGTGAACTAAAAGTAACTGTATATGCACTACATGTATACATTTGACTGTGCATACATTTTGTGTGTGTTTGTCTTGCACTTTAGTCATATAGCTACAGATATTAAACAAGTCTTGTGGCTATGCCAATAAAAAAAAAAAAAAAAAATCCCTGAAAACAAAGTCATAATATTACAACATATTCCAGCGATGAACTTTTTTAAAAGATTGATGTGAGTTAAGGCTACATTTACTCTCAGTTCATGAAAGATTCAGTTACTTTTCCTCCTCTTTTTTGTATGAGACAGAGAAAATGTGAGATGGACCGTCAAGTGTGAGAGATCTTGTATAAGCCAATTGTGTTGTGCACTAACACTTTATCCATTCACCTGGTCTGAATCAGGTCAGGGTGTCTTTGTTGTGTGAAACTCCAATTAGCGTGGTAAAGGATTAGATTACGGCAGGGTATTAAATCCCGACTGTTTATTTAAATTCAGAGCAAGGTTGTGGAGTCAGAGGCAGAGATTAAATACAGACTTGGAAAGCTTGGTAACTGCCCTTTTTAGCAATCTTCAAGTTAAAAATATCCATTAAACCCAAACGTTTTTGGTATCGTTTGGACCTTCATAGACCTTTTAAGTGTGAATCAGTTGCTCGTCTTCTTATAAAACTTTTACAGCTAAGCAGTAAATGGCTATTTCTACAGATCTGAACATCTTATTTCCCTCTTTAGCTGGACAACTAAACCGTCCCTTGTTTTTATTTAAGGAATCAGAAATACCCCCAATGGGAAAGACCTTTCTTAAGAAGTCATGTGACCCTGTCTTCTCTATCATGTGACAAGGATGAGACCTCTGAAGCTGTTTTGAAGAACAGCTTTGTTCTTGATTTAGCCTTTAATCAAAGTCAGCAATCTCATCATGAGTCACAAGGTCAGTAGAAGTTTAGGTGTCCTACTGTGTGTCAACAACTCTGTTTCAGAGCCCAATTCAGATAAATTATAGGCTACTCTTATAGTGACAGTGATGGGTCTGATATGTGCTTAAGTGTTTGGTATGAAGACTTGTAGCAGCAATTGTGTGAATATTGTTTACATTTAAATGCATATATATATATATATATATATATATATATATATATATATATATATATATATATATATATATATATAACTAAAAACAATGAAAATGTAAAATTGTTGGTGTAAAATGAGGGCTTAAAGGAGGCCTATTAGGAGAAGCAAGGTTAGTTTCTCATCCAGTAACAAAAGACGCCAAACTGACAATTTATCAATTAATTCATTGTTTAAAAAAATAAATGAAAATTTTACCAGGCCACTGTTGTGTAATCTGCATGCTGTGGCGACAAGTCCATCACAACTTGCCCCTAAGCACATTTTCACGAGGAACGAAAATCATTAAAGCTTTCAGGATGATTTTAACTTCCAAAAGCAATTAAATTGCCTCAAGAGCTGCTGCATACAGGACGACAAGGTCCCTATAATCCCAGCACTGAAGAGCACGGATACAGATAAACCCCTGCAGGAATATGTTCGCTCTTAAGGACTCCAGTATGCATGCATGCGCATATGAAACAAAAAATGCGCCGCTCTTGCGCCTCCTGACGACAGTTATGGGCTACTGCCGGTGCACGGAGCTGCAGAAAGAGAGGGGCTATCTCACATTTCCCGATTTCTCCCAGCCGAGTCCGCCGCGCCGCTACCGCATCACGACCGACAGCAAACCGAGACGACGACGTGCACCCAGCGTGCTTTCAGACCGGCGCTCGTTCCAGGCAGCTCGTGTGTCTCGTCCCAAATCCACTTAAACGAGGTGAGTACATCGACACAACGCGAGTCTGCTCGCGGTCCCTTTGCTTTTGTTCGGTAAACGACCGAGAAAGCCCCGCTGCTCGGTCGGTCTCCCAGGCCGGGCTAGTGCACACTGTCTGGCGCAGACGGAGATGAGGCCAGTTTTTTCGGCCTGACTCTGCTCCTTCCCCCCCTTCTCTATCTCCAGACCGGTTCGAGGCATAAAGCCCGGCGACAAAGCGGAGGCTCGGCGCTTCCAGCTCGACTCCTATGGCGGCGGAGAAGGAAAAGCTAAGGTTATTGTTGACGCGGGGTCATGTCGAAGTTTGTGCCCGGGATAGAGCTGCGTCCTGCCGCTTTGCTCTGTGATTTAACACCTGGATTCCTTTAGCGGGGTCGAGTCCCGTGATTCTAGCCAGGAACCAGCGACAGCCCGAGCAACTTGTTTTTGTAAGTTTCTTGCAACTGCAGCGGGTAGTCTCTCAGCAAATGCTCGCCTCAAGTTGTAGCGCTGGGAATCAGACACGCAGTGTAACAACATCCCCGCTGCTACAGCCTCCCACAGTTTAAAAGGACACACGATTTGATGTTAGAGTGGAAATTAATGGTTGAAGGTTAGCAATTCTTCACATGACAGGGATGGACAAAAGATCAGAGCAGGCAGTAGCTCCTTTTTCATGTATGGTTTCCTAAGATTTGGCTTATCAGCTGTAATAGTAGGCTGCTTGTTGTGACATGATGCATCAGATTATCATCATCTGTAGGAATGCCTTGCTGTTTACTAAAATCTTCTAGATTATTGATACTTAATTTGAGTTGAGCCTGTGGATATAAATGATATGGGATCAATTTGAGCCAGGCATGATTTTCCACACCAAGTTGCTGAGAAAGTGGGACAGCAAAGATCTAGTTTAATATGTTTATTACAGAGTGCAGCAGCCATGCAGTGTCCTTCTGCATGTTTCTTTGCTGCCTGAGGCTGTTTCGTTATATGGAGTAGAATGGAACAATTGTCTTGTGTCCACTAAGAACTCTATGAAATACTATAAACACTTGACCCTGTTGTGTGTGTGTGTGTGGTGGTAGGGGTGGTGGGGGCAGTTCAGACCTGCCTGAAATCCTTTCCCTTGGGGTGTATGCGCATGCAAGCAGCCCCTAAAGTGAGTAGGAGATTACAGAAAAAGAATGACTCACGCTCAAAATGTATTTGGCAAAGTCACAAGGACTTTTCCCTGCGTTTCGCCCTCAGCTGCAGAGCACATTCTTGCAACTGCAATGTGCTGTCCCTCTGGTTTCATGAGACTTATTTGACCAGTGCTTTGCATTATTGTTATTCCCAATCCATGTGTTGTTTATCACATGCTCCACCCGGCATTTGTTGGAAGAGGGGGTGAAAAAATAATGCTTATTCCATTTGGAGATTACATAAAAAAAAAAAAGAAAAAAAGTGGATGGTTGCTGTCGTTTGCTTGTCAAATTTGCAGAGAGCTGAATCTTAAGTTGTGTTCTGTTTATGTGTGCCAACTGTTTGTCTGGTTGTTTTAAAGCTCCATCTGACTGCTCCCACTGGCTGCCAAACATGCTGTGATCTCACGCTTTCGGCTGATGAAGGGCTGTCACTGTTGCCGCATCCATTTGATCAAATATCAGCATCTTTTCACTTAGATTTACTTGCTGAATGGTGCAACAGAGTTACAATGCCTTCATGTACAGGCTGATAAAGTACTGATAGTGGATGATGTATGGCATTGCTGAGTGGCATTTGGACGTTTTGACAGAATGTGGAACGGTGAGGCATTTTGTCTAGGTTTTTAAGACTGTTGTCGTGCTTTGACTTCTCTTTTGTGCACACTATATAGAGGAGGATGTTGACTTTAATTGTGTGCAGTAAGTCTACCATCACATTTAATGCTACGTGGAGTAATTGTCAGGAACTACAGGGCCCGCAACATGCCAGCTCTTGTATTTTTCCATGTCAGTGCCCCTTGTAGGCACTCTGTGTGTGGGGAGCAGACCTCTCTTTAGAGTCTGGCTAAAGCCAGGCATCTTTCCAAAATTTACCCCCCCCCACCCCACCAACCTTCTCTGTTGGGTATAAGCACTGCTTTGTGTCTCATCATGGTTTCTTATTCATATACTACTACTATTACTACCCCTCTCTGCCAACTTATTACTTTAAACTACAATAACCAACTTTTAAATTTCCTCATTAAACCAAGCTTATTGAGTAAAATGTAAGCAAGTCTCCTGCAAAGTGGGTTGTGCTCGAGTGTTTCTGCCTAGAATGTGTGCATGTGGTAGTCTTTTGGCTTGGGTTGTGCTATTGTGAGGGGTATCGGAGTAGGAGCAGAGTAAATACATTTAGAACAGCTCAGCAAAACCGAGTATTAGCAAATGATCCGATAGCATCTGTAATCCTCAGGAAAACCTGGAGAGTTGTTTTTCAATGGTGCAAGTCTCCATTAGACAGTTGGCAGGCACTGGGGGTGTCCACATGTGTGACTGGCTGGCTGGGCTAGCGGCGCGGCTGAATGCTACAGTATGCAGGCAGATCAGATTACTGAACGATTAGCCATGGCCTCCTATCCGCGGCCCAGGGAAATGATTTTCCACTGTCATAATTCCCTAGACTGAATTACGTTGGCCAGTGACTCAGATACTCTGTACTATGGGCCTGAGTGCTGCATGGCATAACTGTGACTCTCTGATGAGGGTATATATATATTTTAACATTGCTGAAACAGAACAAAAAGTTTCTCAATTTGAATTATTATCTGATTTCTTTTGCTTACTTATAAGCAATGATTCACAGTGTCAAAACAGCGGCAACAATGAGGGTGTAGAGTTTTATTTCAAGCTGGCGCTTCAGCCCCAGAACTCTTAACTATCCTCTTACTACGTGACGTACGTCAGAAATGAGAGCACATGACAAACGGGGTGAGATGGTGTAAATCAAGCAGGCCTATGGTGGAATTTTGCTGAATGGAAACACAGTTTGGGGGGGGGGTTTAGCTGGCTAAGATAGGACCATGTTTCCAAGGTGCATACCCCCCTCAGGCAGCAATCTGATACATTCCAGAGGGTCCTGTATCCAGACAAATAATGGTGAATGCAGTGTAGTGTTTCATCAGGTGACACATGACTGGGGCAGAAGAGCTGGGAAAGTAAGAACTATGTCATAGACTCAGAGCGGACCAGCTCCGGTTGCTTGAGGGATCAGGAAGTGTGCCAGAAGAGCTGGATGGGTCATGCAAGATATGGATTTATATACTCACCAGAAGACCAGCTGGGTTTTTTTTTTGTTTTTTTTATAGCTTATCATACTTATTCCCCATCACTGCTGTTAAAATTCATTGTTTTATTCTTCCGGGAATGCTCTGATTCATAATAAACAATGAATTCACAAAGATGGAAATAGTAGATTTTTCTTGTTCTGCGCCTTGAACTTCATTGAGGAGAACAGAAGCGTGCCGCCTTCCTGTCATAAGGTGAGCTTTGACTTTTTTTAGATTTTAGATCAGCCCGCCACATTTGGTTTTGTGCTTTGAGTTGTGATTTTTCTAGAAATCTCTGCTCTCTAGCCTTTTTGAGCTAAAGGCTATTTTTACTGCAAGACACAAAAAGTGGCCTGTTTTATTTAGTGGTCAAAAAGCAAGTCGTCGGGTGTTAATGGACTTCACCTCAGCCATTTCGATGGACCCTCAGGGTACTGCTTGTTCACGTGCTCGGCGAGGGAGCGCTCTGCTCTGGCCTGTTAATGAAGCCATTTTCGGAGCTAGAGAGATGCAGTAATGGGACGACGCCACTTCACTGCTGGATATTCTAACCCTGTCCTCATCGTAAGTGCTATCAGTCATTGGATGCAATCACATTTTATTTTATCCATTTGTCCATTTAGCTATTGGGAAGACTTTTTTTTTTTTTCCAGACTGATCTGGAGATGAGTGCCTTTTGTTGGGTTAGTGTAGGATTGAGATGTACGTGCGATTTTACACCAAGAAGTGTAACTTATATTTGTTTGAAGATTTTGCCCTGCAGAACAGGAAAGCTTTAATAAAGCTGTTCTGCCAGTGGATGTGCAAATTTTTCTCTGTGTGTGCATGGTGGACTTTAAACCCACATCACTGAACCCAAAGTTCAGTGATGTGAACATAGGGGGAAACAGGTGGAGGGGGTTTGAGTGTTTATACAGTTGTCTGGTGGCTTCGGCTGTTTGTGTGTGCACAGCAGATACCAGACTTGTTGTAGAGGTGCATGTACCCTTGCCCATGCATGCCTCAATCAGAATACAATGCTGTTGCAAATGGCATCCAGCACATACAGAGGCCAAGCGGGGACCTTATGCGCGTGTCGCTGAAAAAAACATGAAGGCAACATTTTGCACAAGCCGATTTTAAAGTTTTACTGCTGCATCTTTAATACAGATGTTGTAATATTGACTTCTATGTGAAGCTGGCTGTGAGATGGATGTGCTGGTACAGTTTAAAAAGTACAGCTATGAAAAAATAAAGGAAAAATGCATGTTATAAAAGTGGAATAACTATTTCATCAAAGTTAAAACACTATCAGCCTCAATGTTTCCCTTTTACAGAAGCTAGCAAACGGCAATGAAGCAGCTAAAACAACTGTAACATAGTTGACTGTTAACAAATGACTTACTACAAGACAACTTTCTCCATGATGCAGTTTGACTCACAGAGATGCAAAGTCAATCATAGAAGGAAAAAAAATATCCATCTGTTGTCAAAACACAATTGCAACCAACAAGTGCCCAGTCCTGGCTGCTGTTAGCGAGCTTTATGTGTGATTTCAAACAACTTAAGTGATTCCTCTTGCTGAACTTGTTGCGGCTCATTCGTGATACATGCTTTAGCTAATTTCCCTCACAGTATGATGTTTTTTTTTTTTGCTTTTTCTTTTTTTTAATTGCTTGCCCTTTTCCACATGGTTTTTCTACCGAGGACCTCCCAGATGGCTCTGAGTTACAAACCATCTGCTGCATCAGGGTACAAGTCAGAAGCCTTTGCTGTCTTTCATGTTTGCAAAAAAAAAAATGGCTGATTTTCTGCAGTTCACATTCAGTTCACCTTTATAAGCTGAAGCCATTTATTAAAGATTTTGGTTGATTGAGATGAAAAGTTCTGTAACTTGATGGGGCTTTGAAGTTGATGCTTAATTATGTGGTTTTACATTTTCAGCTTTTAGTTGTAGAAAGGAAAAACACTCAAAAGTAAGAGGAAAAAATGATAATCAGTGCAATGGTTGTCAGAACATTGTGCTTTGCAGTGGTCATTGTATATTGCCTATATAGTTAATTAAACGTCACATCACTGAAAGCCTGGTACCTCAGCTGGAGAACATGTAGAAGAAAATTGCAATCAGTAAATTTAATTTAGCTGAGTTCCTTATGTCACTATTATAACCAGATGTTCACTCATTTTAAAGTTTCCGAATTAGCTTTCATGAGGGTGTTATTGTGCTTTTGGATCCTTTCATTTGAAAATAAAGAAGACCTTTAACCTATATTGTAAATGAACTAAACTTTAACTATTAGAAACTCTTTGGTTTTCAACAGCATTGCAAATTGTAGTGTTTCGACTGTTGCCGCCACGCATGTAACTGTGCCACAGTGCAACAAGTGAGTGTAATCAGTGTCATTATATAACAGTTGTGTTGATCTTTGCCCCTGTTCGACTGTTCTTCCTCAGGCTCAAACAGCATTGCAGCTGTGACCTGATGCTGTTTGGAAACTCATGCGTTGTGTTTACCAGTTGGAGTTTGCTTGCAGCACTGTCATGATGAGCAGCGATACTCTCAGGAAAGTGAGGAGCGAACTCCTACACAAGGTTGTGCTTGGGTTTCATTTCTCCTCTGTTAGCCTTTCATGACAGAGGTTGCTGGAAGATAGAACAAGAGCAATGGTTTAAGAGCAGGAAGGTCTTTATTGTGCTCTTCCACTTCACTTTGACGTGTTGGAGCCGAATCGGCTTGAGTGTCATGGCATCCCGCCTGGACTGAGTAAAATTTAGCAGGGCATCTGGTGCCCAGTGCCCCTGTTCTCCTCTTTTTTTTTTTTTTTTTCACCTCTCCACTCACTCTTTGCCCCAGAGCATATAGCAGACCAAACCACCACAGCTCAGCTGGTCATCTGGTGTTCAGTCAGCGTCCATCTGTGAGTGTGTTTGACTTCACTGCAAACAAAGCACTGTGGCATGCAAGCATTACATCAAACCAGCTCCGCTCTGCAATCTAACCTAATTGTTGAGTGGAAACTGTAAGTGCTTGGCCAGAGATATGGATCATCTCCATTCCAGATCAGTATGTTTGTTTGGACAAAGTGACCGTAGCTGACGACATACCTACTTTCCATTTTGAATCGCTGAAGTGGAAAGGATTGTAATGGTCGGTGAAGCCCCAAGTGCACCCCTCCAGTGATCCATGGCAATGCTGTGTCTGCCCAGCCTGCTGTCTCATCCTTCCTGGGTGGTAGGGAGGTGTCAATGCTGGTGTGCGCTTTGAGCCGGTCCCTGTCTGTGCAGGACAGGTGTTGGCAACCTGGAGGTCTGTTCAGACACAGCTGGGGCACCTAAACAGAAGGAAGCTTGGAGACTGAATGACAGCAGGATGAATGAGTTTTGTTTTGCCAAGTTTTGGCCACTTTTATTCAGGGGATGGCAGCTTTGCAGCTTTTAGTGGGGTCCATTGTGACGGTCAGGTGGTGTGACGGCTGGCTGCTCCAAGCCAAACGTGCCACAGCAACAAGTATTTGGTCTTTACAGAGGAACTTAAAGACTGTGTGGGGCTAAATTTAAAAGACGTTTAGTGGGGTGTACAAGACTGCAAACACAAACAGTTTCCTACCCCTTCTGTGAAGTGTTAAGTGGCCGGATATGTATGGTGAATGGGACACAGGTGTCTGGATTGAGCTGTGTGTGCCTGGCCAGAGGTCTGTGTTTGTTTTCTCTTGGTAATGGCCCCCCCAGCTCTGCTTCAGCTCGACTCGAGCTCTTTGGATCTTAATGGGCCGGGTGGAGCCCCCGCTTCTTCTTCAGCTGTGGGATGAACTCCAGTCAGAAATTTCATAATGAAAATGATGGTGACATCCCACAACAGTGTTGTGGCCATACACTGAACAAGCTTGGTGGTTTTTAAGATTCCTCTTTTT
This sequence comes from Telmatherina bonti, assembly GCF_933228915.1. Classification (NCBI taxonomy): domain Eukaryota; kingdom Metazoa; phylum Chordata; class Actinopteri; order Atheriniformes; family Telmatherinidae; genus Telmatherina; species Telmatherina bonti. The sequence continues at coordinate 27,326,507 of NC_136610.1, read as the reverse complement.
CTTATTTTTTTCCCCCTTTTTTTTCACTCTTTCTTTATCCCTTTGTTGCTTCTGATCTACCCCAGCAAAGCAGCTATTTGAAGTTGGCAAGGCTCTGGCTTTACTGTTGAGACCTCAAAGTGCTTATGTGACAGGTAGAGAAGCGCTGGAGGGGAGTAACGTGACTCAACCATAATCCGCAACCTCCCCCATCTCCATCGTCCACACCCTCATTTCCCACTTTTCCTCTTTTGCACAGGCTTCTGTGCTGACGTCACCTCAGTAAGCTCCCTTTTGTTGAGTAATAGCCCAAAGGTGCGCTATGAGGTTTGAGGAAAAGGCCCGCAACGCCAACACAACTCTGCACTGCGCCTCCACTGGGAGAGCAGCAGGGTGAGGTAATGGGTTGTTAACCCCTCCACCACCTCCAAGTTTGTATGTCATACCGTCAGCAGTGGCTGCTATCCACCCCTCTGATTTGATTGTTTGAGTAACCCCGTGGCCTCCACAAATGGCCTAGCTTCAGAGCTGGTTTATGAAAACCACACAGTTAATATCTGGCCTACATAATGGTCTCCCAGCTCCTTACCCACCCCTTCGCTCCCCCTGAAACTCTGCTCTCATTTTTCTCCGCCACCCTCTGTGCCATTGTTTCTGATGCCTTCTGAGTTGCCTGGTTTTTTTTTGTTGTTTTTTTTAATTTTGCTCATCTTTTTAAATTCCAGAATCCATTTCTTTTGCCCCCCCAGGCACAGTGGGTGATGGCTAGAGACAGCGTAGCAAATTAAATTTGGTTGTCCTCCGTTTTTTTTTTTCTTTTTTTTTTTTTTCTCCTGCTCCCCATAGACTCAGGCATGATGGAACAGTGGAACAAGAATGGGAGTGAAGGAAGCTGGAGGAAAAAGCCTATTTCCCATGCATTACTGTCTCTTTCCTCAGGGTCCACGGTGGAGTAACACCAACACCTCTAATGCTTTTTCTCTCTTTAATTTTCTTTTACTTCCTCTAACGTGCCGCTGCTGCTCTTCACGCACAGCCTAACCTGAAGGTCTCTCTGCTCATGCTTCCACTGCCAACACAGTCTGACCCACTTTATTAGTTTGGCTCTAGTGAATCATTAATCAAGGTTATCTAACTGTTCCCGTAATGATTCTGCTGTGGCTCGTGTGTCAGAGACTTTCTGTGTTCGTAACCATCAGGCTGTACCTACACGCTTCTTCCTCTACACATTTGTTCTCTATCACAACATCTCTGAAAATGAAAGGATTTTCAAAAACAAAAAAAAAAGCATTGTTCCTCAAACTAGACTATATGTTTAATAGGTGTGCTGTGCACTGTAATATGTCATTGTGTCAGAGTACAATATGAGGACTAAGTACCCTGAATGCAAATTAATCTTGTGGGATGGCAGCCGTTGAATAGACTGTGGTTTTGGGGCGAGGAGGGGAGAGAAGGGAGGGACAGAAGGAGGGCTAATAGTGGCGACAGAGAAGAGAGGGAGAGAAAAGAGCATGTGGGGAGGATGAGGAGGAGGAGAGGGGGGTGTTGTAGTCATAGCCAGGCCCATTCATCATGCAGTGCCTGCTGGGATGCGCTGGGGTCAGTCCCGCACAACACAATTACAGCCTGTTCTGGTGTGTTGTGCTCGGCACCACTGTGTTCCGACTCTGTTCTGTTGTCTTTTGTTAGATTCTCTCTGTTCCAGCTCTCGTTTTCCTGTCTGCATGTTTCCCTCTCCCTTCTCCCTCTTTAGCGGCACGCCTCATCTCTTACTTCTGTTGCATATTTTTGAACTTGAGCTATCACTAAAGCAGCCACTTTGAAGTGAGCATCTCAATTAGCTGCACATTTGCTCTGTTTATTCTCAGTTTGTGTCTGAAATGCTCTCCTGTCTCTTTTATTATAAAGTTTTCTTTCTCTTGTTTTTCTTATATTTGGGGGGTGGGGGTTTTATTCTTGTAACATCCATTGCTCACCACTTACATCCACATATGAATAATAGAGTTTGCATTGATTTATCCAATTGGTAGGCTTGGTTATGGAGGCGTGAGATGCAAGGAAGCATGTTATCTATCCTGCCTACCTCCTTGAGTGTGCAGATGTTTCCAGAAAGCTGTATATATCTGCTGTGAGCTGTAATGCCAGTTGACAGCATATCCGATCGTAAGGCTATCTCTGTCTTCCTGTCCATGTCTGCTCAGTGCTGTAGAATTTTTCCCTGCTGGGAGCCTTAGTTGATCTGAACATCTTCATGAAAACATCCCCAGAAGGTCCAGCAACGTCAGCTTTTATAAGCTAATCCAGATAGCTTTGTTAGAGGGCTATGTGGCTGGTTTTTTATGCTGTTACCACCACATCTGCTTTTCTTTCCTCGGCTGAAAACAGATTTGCCCAACTGATTGATCATGCAACTGGCCTTTTGATGAAGGCTGCCACATTTGTTTTGATGCCAGTAGTTGGTGTTTATAATAAAGAAACTTATGTTGATTTAGCTATTTTTGGTCATATTTTGTTGTTGAGAATATTTTAGGCTACAATATAATTGCCGTTTTTTGTTGTTCAAAGAAAGAAATCTCTATATTGGCATCACAATGATGGTTCACTATAGCTGTGATTAACTTTCTCAGTTGGTGTGTAGAGTTAAACTTAGTAAAGAGGACTTCAGTAATCCAGCACGGCTTAAACAGTTGCCAGCCAAGCTGCACATGGAGATGCTGTCTTAACGGGAAAAAAAAAGTGTTCACATTTCAGTCATATGAAAAATTAGTAAGTCACTTCAGATAACATGATGGAAACATGTTACTCAGCAAATTTTGGCTTGTAGAATAAACATACCCTAGGTTTAAATCCTTCAACCTTACTTCTTCAGTAGTTATATTTTATAGATCCTGCTCTGCACTGTACCCGCAGCTTGGCACCATGTTTGGCCAAAAATTATGCTTTGAGTAAAAAATGGGGATTTGTGTGTATTCTATAATACACTGTTATGTTGTAGTGGAATATTATGAAGCTATCCTTTTGTTTTTAAGCCTTACATTTAATTTACCTATCATTAAATGACAAGACCTAAACATTAATTTAAAACTATTTTCCTCAATGAAAGCAAAAGTTTAGTTTATAAGCAAAGTATTGCTAAAGAAATCTCATTTCTCATATTTGCTTTTAAGCTTTATGTTGTCCAGTTTTACTGAAAGGGAAACAGGATAAAGGACAGACGCATTCAATAAGTTTACTTGCTCTGTAAGGATATATTGGGTGGTGGCGGAGCTGAGGAGAGTTTATAGGAAGCCCAAAGATTGAAAGAATGAGGAATTATTGCCAGAATATGCAAAAGCACGGAGCATCTGGAAGCTATTTGAAACAATGGATTGTCTTTAGCATATCCATGTCAGACTGCTTCAAAACTCCTCTTTCCAGACTTTGTGATTTTTACTTGTATGCCTCTTTTGAAAACATAGAAAGATCTTAGATGTTAAAGAAAGACAGACTTGACATTTTTTTCAATTTGATATTCAGCTCAAGCCCCATTGCTGACCCTTGTGTGTGATGAAAACCGTCGGTAGATTGTCAGATAAGCATCTTAGACTTTATAGTCATCCACCCTTAAACCTGACAGATTTTAATGCTATCCTCTTTCCAGACATGTCAGCTGTTGCTGGCTTTGGCTTAATGCTTTGACCCTACCTTTTAAGGTTCATGAGTAGATTTTAATAATGGGCAGACATCCTGGTATCCCTGAGCTCGAGTCAACAATAAGCCAAGTGAAACCGACAGAGGCTATGTTTAGTGTGAAGTGCCCTTTGAGCTCGTTTTATTGCCCCTGCAACCAACAATAAACCTAGCCATATTGCATTATCTAGGACAAGCTCTACCCCAGTCCCATGGTGACAGGGTTGCTAAGTACACCTGCTCAAGTGTCTCCCAAACCTGCAGACGCAGCAGCCTGTCTGTCATCAAGTTGTCTTTTTGCGTGCCCTAATGAAGCTTGGGAGATGTGACGACACGCCTCACATTTCACTCTTCACCTAATTGTGTTGGTGCGGAGGCTGATATTGTGGTTGTTAAACTTCCCTGTGAGAGGAAATGGCAGAGTCATCAAGGGACATAACACTGCAAATTACACTTGTGTATGATTTCATGTTTGATTGGAGAGGTGGAGTCCAAGTGACATCTGTCAAAAAGTACTGCAGGACTAAAATAACTTTTTCTGACCCTTATGAAAGTTTTTCAAAGCTTTTCAATTTTTTTTTCCATTTAGAGCCTTGAATTTGTGTCATGTGCTCTTAATTTTGTGACAGTATCGAGTATTTGTGACAGGAAACACAATGGGAAAGCTTCAGCATTCATTACCACCTGACATGTTCCCTTTTCAGCAAATCACTGTTTCAAAGGGTCTGAAATGAAATTAATTAGAAGTTGCTCACATAACTGGCTTACTGGCGTAATGATTTAGTTTTTGACTTCATCCACTCCCAGAGGACAGCCATTTGTAGGATTGACTGATTTGGGTCTGATGCTTCTTGCAGTATGACTATAGATGGAAGTTGTTAGTGGAAAAATGAGAGGAAATGAATTAGTGATAAATGTTTTAAAGACAACACCATTCAAGGAGCTGTCAGGAGAAGTTGGGCTGTTTTGTCTTTGCAATTTGCCAAGCAGGTATATTGGAGATGAAGAGAACAGGCTTTTTTTCTTTTTTTTTTTTGTATTTCCTTTTCATTTTCTCTCATCATGTTTCCCTGCTTCTACCCCCTGCTTCCCCTCTGGCCACTAAACTGTAATATTAACCTCATCTCCGCCCCTCTGTCCTCATGTGACCTAGAAGTCACTGCTTGTGAGAAGTGGTCAAATGTTCTGCTGCTTCGGGTGTACAGCCTCGCTGTAGTTCTTAGTGCATTACGACTCCACTGCTTGGGGGTGGGCGGATTGAATAATATATTAATATCATGTTGCGAGCTGTCACTCCCCACTTGGGTCGAGAAGTACTAAGCCAGCAAAAAAATTCTGCAGAGTCATACCCTGATAAGCTTTTTTTTTTCCCCTTTTGGAAGGACTGCCCTTAGGCATTCTTTTGATTTTATTTTAGATTCCAACTCATTGCAGATGACATCCACCCCGTCTTCTCATCCCCAACATTTACTGCCATCAGCACACACAGCGACTGTATTCATCCATCTGATAGAGGCACCCTGACTACCAGCACTACAGTCACTTGAAGGATAAACTGTATGATGGAAACTTGTATCCTCTGAGGTATGTGGGGGTAAATGCAGACCCTCCATTGCCTCAGCTGTTTGGTCCCTGCCAATGGGAAGGGCAAGCACAGCCGTCTTTATTACTGCAAGGGTTATAGGACAGGGAAAGACTTTTTTTTTTAATCCTCATAAAACGGTTTAATGCCTCTTTTAAGTCTAAATTTGGGTTATGGTGGTTCTTTGCAACGGCAGTCTTTTTTAAATTTATTTTTTCATTTCCATAAACAAATTTCTAATTCTGTTGTCTGGAATTTGATATATTTTTTATGCATTTAGAAATGAACAAAAACATGTGCTTCCCTGCGTTGTCTCCACAATTAACCTCTTGTTAGTATTGCTTTTCTTTTAAGGCGTAGTAAGTGGTAGGGGTTTTAATGGCCACAGCAGCTTGTCTGAGGTTGGCCTCTTTGTGGCTCTCTACGGCAGTTTTATTTTTCCCCTGACTCAAGCTTTAGGCTTTAATATATTGGGACTTCTATATATAACTAACCAATAGAACTGTTTATGATACAAACACTGGATGTAATGAGCCAATGAATGAGCCTGAATGGGACTTTTAAAACTATAATTAGATAACTGTATTTTTCTGTTATTTGAAAAAAAAAATGCTATGGGAATGTTATCCAGGATTTATTGCTGATATTTAAGTTATTTTTTAGAGATGTGCTGCTTGACTGCTTGATGAATCATAGTTTCCAGTTTTCAGCACAGTCATGACCTGACAGTCAGATACTTTGCTGGTCAGATTAGCATATGAGCTTCCTGATGGTTTCTGTATTGTGTGTAGTGATACAAACTGTAGCATCACAGCTTCGTACACCCTAACACAGTCTTAACTGTGACTTGAAATGACGCAAAACTTCCTATGTACTATATTACAGCAAGAGTGTTTAGTCCTCAAGGGCCACATTCCTGCAGGTTTTCCATGCATGTCTGCTCGAACTCAAATTAAATAGTCATCATGCTGGACTTGATTGGCTGTTGGATCAATTTAATTTGAGTCTAATGTGTTAAATCAGGTATACATAGAAAACCTGCAGGACAGCTAGCCTGACATGCCACAGTGGAGTGCTCTATATATTCAATACAGAGCAACTCAGTCTGGAGTTCCTCCCCTTTACAGAGATTCGCATCAGTAAACAAACTGGCCACTCTGATTGGTTGATCTGAGTAGACTGATTTTCCTCTTGCCTCTTGCCTTGCATCACCACGTATTCTTCAAAACATTCAAGATGGCACATGAACATAGCGGGAGTTTGTTTCCTTTTGATTAGGTTCAAAAAGCAACACAGAGTTGCCAATAACGCCATGTAGCCTCAGGTTTTTACAGCAAAACAACACAGGTCATTTATGTCTTCTGTTGATTGTCTACTGCACGCCATGTTTATTTTCTTCTGTTGCATTTGCTCCACTGAACACTTCCGGACATTGTAGGCTAGCGCTTTACTGGCGTCACGTCCGCCATTTTTCTGATTGGTTTTCTCAGCGCTTGTTTGTCCCACCCTAGAAATCTGTTGATGTGAGTGAGTCCCCAGACTCTACACTGGTGCAGCGAGAGAGTCTTAACTTGCCAGGCTACAGGACAGCGGCCCTCGAGGACCGACTTTGGACACCTCTGTATTACAGCAACTCTGCACGATATGTGTGCATCTGACATGTATTTTTGGGATATATGTGACCTGCTGATAAAATATTGCCAGTCAGAGGTAATTTCTGGTTCAACCAGAGTTCCTCCTCTGTAGTTGTTCTAAAAACTCAGCACACATCATAGTCCATTAGCAACACATGTCCTCGGACGGAGAGTAGAAAGTTTGTATGCCTTTAATAGTGGGCTATATGATCCTGCAGGCTGCAGATGGCAGACCTTCTGTGAGGTAAATTGTTTACCCTTGTGAGTGCCTGACTGGGATCGCATACTGACCCAACAGACCATGCTACTTTACTGTTCAAACTTCACGGAACAATAATCTATAAGCACAACTTTGTTGCAAGCCTCGCAGTCCCTCAAGCATAATTATTTAGACAATGAGCTGCAACCTAATATTCATCAAACAAGCTGTCCTCTCAGCTGGGCAAATAATGGTGGCATTTACGTTCTGCAGGTTGAAGAAGACTAGCAACAAAGTGAAGCACTGATTCTATTTATACAAAACCATTTCGGACAATAACTTGAAAGGTTTTCTTGTTGGATTTGTTTGAATGATACAAAGAAGTCTTCTTTTGTTGAGATTTCATTATTTACTTGTTCTGTATTTGAGTAGCTTCCTAAAGAAAATTCAATGAAGTGTGTCTAAATAAAGTCAGTTCTTAATCGACTATTAAAGGTGCAGTGAGTTGATCTTTAATGTAAAGGTACAGCTTGTAAGAATTACTGACATCAGGTAATACAGATTAGCATAGAAATTACTTGTTGTGCATGGTGGCTGTCAGTGGCCAGTTTTCTTTCAGACAAGATTATGTTTTCAGTGTTTCCCACAGACCAGGTAGCAAATTGTGGTCTTCCTCTGGCGCTGGAGTTGTGGAGTTGGTCACGGGGTGTATGCAAAGTGTAGCTTTCAAACACACACTTTCTGAGCCGCCATATTGTATATATACTTGTGTGCTTATCTATTGTTCTGCAGACTTACCTGCCAAGACCATTGTAAAGCTACAGGAAGTATTTGAAATTATTCAGCTCAATCTTATTTCTTGAGTTATTTCTTAAAGGAAATACAACTAAAAACATTTTTTACCAGAACACTGTCTGGAATCATTCCTTGTCCCAGCGTCACACATTACATTGCAGGGCGACCAGCAGAATTAGTACTTGGACTTTGTGTTGGTGAAAAAAAACTGTCTCAAATTTCATCTTGAAAATGACTCACCAAATGGAATTTAAAATTTAGTTTGCCAAATTGATGACAATCTTTAGATTCTGTGACGTTTAAGGAATAAATTACACACACACACACACACGTGCGCACAAACACAAAAAAAAAAACTAAAGCTGAAGGTTTCAGTTCACATATTGACCTCAACACCTGCCTCAACCGATAGTTTAAAAAAAAAAAACACAAATTGAATGATTTTCAGCTGTTTGACATGTTTTTAGGCACATGCAATCTCTGTGCAGGCGGAATCGTGCACACTTGTGTGCGGGGGAACAGGTCTATGTGTGTGTCATCAGTGCAAAACTCACAGAGACACTGAGAGCAGTTATGATAAATTGTCATGTTCAATATCAATAAGGTTTTATTCATAATTCATAAAATGCCATTTTTGGGTGTGTTTGATTGCAGTATATCTGTTGGTATACTCCAGATGCCATCAAAAGTCATTACTTTGCCAAATATCACACTGTATCAGGTTTTAGTTTGGTGTGCGGTTTGATCTCCATTTAGCAGTTGCGAATCACAAATAAAGCTTCTTATTATTAAAGTACCAAAAAAACCCAGTTTTAATTGTACATAAAATTTATCTGACATTGACCTCTTAAGTTTGTTACATGCTGCGCCTTTATATGGAAGTGTTTCAGTTTGAATTTAACTTGTCAAAAGAGACAAAAGTCAAATGGTTGGTTTGGTTATGTGAAAACCAGTTGTTCCTGTTCTTCCAATATAACTGTTGAATTTTTTTTCTTTTCTTACATGTCGGCACTCTTTGTTTCTTCAGAAGTCTTTCTTCTGGGGATAATCAGTGACAGTCAGCAAAGGGATGGGATGTTAAAAGTTCACATCATTGGCACTCTCAATGCAAGCTGCGGCAGCTGGGCAGCGAACATCATGCCGCCTCGATACCTTTCAGTGGACACGACTGTGACATCACCCACTCATAATGTAATCTGACTTTCCTCTTCTTCCCGCTCTGCTCTCGTCAGCTGCTTTCCTCTAATTAGATGAGGGTGATTTCAATAAAGTTAGTGCCGTCCCCACTCCATTAGTTATATTAACACTCGGATTCCAGTCCTGGAGTCCTCTATCTATCGTCCGCTTTTCATCGTTAGGGAGGGTATCCTGCTCTTTTCACGGATCTATGTAACCTAGTTACTGAGGCCTGCCAGGGGAGGCCAATCAATTAATGAACAAAGAAGCCCGCTCACTGAGCAATGGCGCAAGACTGGGACTATGAACATGGCGCTCCTAAAACATGGTTGCTGCCAGTTCGGTGCAGTTGTTTTGCTTTGTTGTTTTGTGTGTATGTGTGTGTGAGGTTGCTATTTCAAAAGACTAGTAAAATCAGGGCATGTTTGAACACACTATAACACAATACTCAGGAGAGATTGATGTAAGAAAAGAATGAATTTGATTGTTTTTGTCAAGAAAAGCTGGAAAGTATCACTGTGCTTACCATATTTGAGATGAGGGTAAATAGACTGTGGCATTTTCTGTGGTAGTGGTGTAAGAAAACTGGAAATAAAAGCCTTTAGGGGTTGTGCTGCTTCCTTCAGACAAAATGTGGAGCTATACTAATAAATTAGATATGTGGTCAAAGGTTAAACCTCCATATTCAGAGGTTGCCAGAGGGAGAACTCTGGCAACAGGCGGACAAGCAGCCTTCTTCTGCCGTTTCATCCACCTGTGCTTGCTGTCTATCTTTCACCACTTTCTCATCCTTCCATTTTCTCAATGCCTCTTTTCATCCTGGTTACCACCCCCCAACACTCACCCCAACACACACACACACCTCTCACCTTTTCTTTTTTTTTTTTTCTTGTCCCTCAGGTCCTCCCCTTATTCTTTTCTATCTTTCGTCTCTCTAGCCTCCCGGTCTCTCTGTCATCCCTTTTTCTTAATCCGGCTATTCGTCCCCAGTGTTCCCCTCCCTGGAGTTTCCAGCTCTGTCTCCCTGTGTGTGAGATTAGGGAACAGGCTGTTGAAACAAGCTGTTGAATAATGTAAGCGCAGAGCTATGGGCCAGAGTTTCAGTTAACCCTTTGATCTCCGATCACACAGCGGGTTAGGTGGACACATCATATATGACAGCTTGACAGCAGGGAAAAGCAGCCCAAAGGCCTTTTCGCTTCCTTCAGTCCTTACCTAAAGGCTAAAGTTTCCCCATCCGGTTTCATTGTAACCGCCTTTGTAAGCAGGAAAACACTGAGCGTCCTTGGCCTTTGTTATTCTAACATTGATGTATAATTAAAGGGTTAGCAAGGCTGTGCTAAATAATTGATATGAGAGCAAAGATGTCGTGGCATTCTGAACCTTATTGTACTCCATATATTTTCAAGCAGCACAGATAAAAGATTTACCAGTTTGCTTTCTTTGAGGTCAATCCCGCTCAGTCTGCCTTGATTTAATATGGCACTGTGCTGAAACGCCATTGTCACTAATTCACTCAGCTTTATATCACCTTTTGTTTATACTGCTAAGCGTGAACGCACAATACCACTGACTTAGGAACAATCGCAGTGAATTCTTTACATTAAACAAGATTTTAGGAGCGTTATTAATTTGTAATAATGCACTCACACACACACACACACACACACACCAAAAAAGGGGAAAAAAAAAACGCATAGCCAGCACAGGTCTCATTAACTCTTTGTAATCAATACAGATTCCCTTCTCTTTAAGTGCTTCTAGTTAGCTTTCAAGCCTTATAGCCCGAGGCTAGGGTGTATTGATCTGTCAAACCGATTGGAAGTTTCCCCTCAGGAGGAAAAAGATGGCAGTGGGACGTGTACGTCTTGGCAAGAGAGGAGTCTTCAAGACTGGATCAGCTTTCCCCCTGTTACCCCCACTTCTTACACCACACCTGTTACAGCTAACAGGGGGAAAAAAAAAAACATGCCACCAATCTGTGTGTCTCTGCAAATGCAAATGGACTGTGTGTATGTGTGAGACAGAGAGGAAACGGCTGTGACTGCTCAGGAGAGCAAATGGCTGAGGGGCGTATCAAATGAGAAATGTGTTACATAGGGTTTATGGTGACGGCGTGTGCCGGACTGCATCGACAATGGCAGCTGCTGGCCTGTTATGGATGGCTGGCAGGAGGAAGGATTTGGGGTTTTACAAGGCTATGCCACTATGTGACAGCCTGCCTTTGTGATCAGGTGATTGGACCAATAACACACATGCCACCACATACATGTTTGCAATTCTGCTCACATGAGTGTGCATATATATATATATATATATATATATATATATATATATATATATATATATAATGTGTGTATACGCACTATTAAACTGTCAGGCTGAATGTGTGTATATACGATGCCACGCAGCGGCATTTAATCCATAACGCTGACAGGCTGCTCTCCAGCCTTGAACGGACAGGGAAATGCATTGCTCTCTTCCCACATAAATACACAAACTTCTCCCTTTTTTCTGCACTGCTTTGGCCTGTTTCCTCCTCCGAAGGAGAATAATGAAATATTGTTTGGGTTTAAAAGTGTTCTAAGACACTCAACATGCATGTAGCCCTGTGAAAACTTGACCATGTGCACAGCCTCCGGCTACCCCGCCCCCCTCCTGTAAACTGATACGCATGTGTGTATGTGGTGTCACACTCGGATACACAGCAGCTGTAGAGGCAGCAGCGAATAGGGGAAATGGGAATAGCCAGCACAGTAGACAGAGCCCAGATAGACCTGTCAGCTCGGTGACACCCACGCATGCTTCACACTCTGGTCCAGGATGAGAGCAAAGGGAGGGGAAGCAGCTTGGCTGGGCACAGGTAGAGCACTGCAGCGAGGAGCTGAAATTGAGTGTATAGCAGTGGTAAAGTTAAGACTGAAGCTATGAGAGAGATAATGGTGATCTGTGGTAGAGCTGTTTTATTTCAGAGAAAACAGGAGGACATGTGTGGGGGGGGGGCTGGAGGTCTGCCAGATACTATGTGTCAAAGTATTGACTGTCTTTTAATTTTTTAAAATCTTGTTTATTGCACTCTGGTTATGATCAGCCTTTTTGAATGCTAAAAGAAACAAAAATGCCAACTGGATGATAATGGTAACACAAAAGGTCACGACGAGCCGAATGTTGTGAAGACGTGATTCAGCTGATATCAACATCCTGTTTATTAAGCCTGTATATATGAAACTATAGTTCCATACCACATGGACCTCCCTTCACTCCACACACACTTCCCACAGCTGTGAACCAGGAGAAAACACTGTAATATATGCTTCATATTGTGGCATGAAGCTGAAAGCCTCAAAAGGACACAAGATTTTCTGGCTGTTCTTAAAGAGAGTAGTTGACTGTTTGGCTAGCAGCCAGAGCTAATGGGTAACACTGCATGCAGGCTTATCTTGTAATTCCACAGATGCTGCTTTTGTTTTGTGAACTGCAAGTTTAAAGTCCTTAGCTTTGGTGATGTGACGAAGCTCTGGAGCCTGAGCTACTTTTAGGACATAAACATTGCCGTGTTAAAACAATGTCTATCTCCTTTGCGTAGGAGTGATGTCTTCGCTGACATCTAAATCTTCTCCAAATTCAGTCTCTTTTTTTCCTTCAATGCGATGGAAGAGTTTTATGGCATAATGATAAGTTAAGGTGACACTTCACATAGCATTTAGTGTAACAGCCAAAAAAACTAGATTCAGCTCTAATTTTAAGCCTACTTCTGTTCAGGATTGCGTGCCCTCTGGCAAATGCTACTAGAGATGTCATCAGTTTCTTTTTGCCTGTCTATTGTGAAACCCTCTGGTGAGTCACCCACTAGGCAGTTGTTGAATTAACTGTCATGAAACTGTACGTTGAGGCTTAACTTGCCGCACAACAAGAGATCGTTTTGAGATTTTCTCTGTAATTTCTTTTCATTTTAGCTTCCTTTATCCGCTATGCAGGGTTTTGTTTTTTATGGTGGTTGTTGCAGGTAATTGCCTTTGAAGATATTCACTGAAAACGTTTAGCAACCTTTGAAAATCAGCTGCACTGCTATAGAGTTGCATATCTTTTAACCGTTTTTAAATGGTTGCAGACATACGTGTTGGAAAACTGGGCAGCATTAAAGTTGAGTGTGAGTGTGGTGGTCTTTTAAAAAAAAAAAAAAAAAAAAAAGTCACCTCTGAAGCAGAAAATATGAAACAGAGGGGGAAAGCTGGAGTTCAAGCTCAGTTAAAATAAACACACACAGGATTTATAATAGGATTCATGACTGGGCCTACAACTGAGATTTTAATTAGTGTTATTTGTGATAGGCCCACCGTGAGGTTGAGTTTTTACATGTTTAGTTGCCTAGAGTCGCTCCAGGGGGTTGTGTGTGACATGCGTGCTGTTTGTTTATGTAAAACACACTGTAGACAAATTTCCTCTTCCAACCATTTATCTGTTGTTCCTGATGGTGCTTTCAAGGCAAACTGATGATTATGAGTGGGCTTTTCATGCAGGAGGAAAAATCCTATCCGTTTGATCTCACAGGCAAAAATATGGGCAACACAACAGAATCTCATTTCTTGTGTCAGCTTTTCTTCAGCACTGTGATATTCCCACGAGAACGCATTTGTGCTGCGCAAATCACAGACAGATCAGTGCAGGCCGTTTCTTATCTGGACATGAAAGAAGGGGAGATGGAAGAGGGAGGTGAGAAAGAAAAAAGGGAGAGGAAGGACTCCCCTGGGTACCATAATACCTGAATTTCGTGGGCAGCCTCTTGAATCTTGCTCATCATGATTCCATGAGCAGGTATTGTACTTATCCATTTGCCAGGCCAAGACACATCTTCCACTCGTTTGTTTTCCCTCAGATAGATTGAATAGATTAGATGGTAATATTGTTTATGGGAGCATCGCAGCCCTGTTACAGCAAGCCGAGGATTTCATTAGTTTGAACGTTTTTTGGGTTTTTTTTTGCAGCCATCTTGAGTTTTCTTATTGTTTGATAGTGTTCTGCTTCATGTTAAGCCAGCAAATGTGTGACTGCGGCAGGTGTGAGAGTCTTAATAAAACTGTGGTGCTGTAGTCAGGCGTTCTACAGAGGACTACAAGCGTTAATTCAACTGAATGGGCATTCGATTTGATTGGCAGACCCTGCAGCATAAACCCACTGACCGGCACCTTTATCTCAACTCTGAGCCCCAAAACTCCCACCCCAGCTCTCACATTCACCCTCATCCACGAGCAGTTTGACTTTCACCTCTGACTGATGTGTATTATCTGTATGAGGAAGGGACCCATTACGAATCCTCTGTCCCAGCGGAGACATTGTGCTGCCCACCATGCTCCCTTGTCCTTCAGTTGTGTCCTGAGATGATGGTGGATAAACAATGGGAACAAACAGCCACTCCCACCAGCATTGATCTGACTCCCTCACCCCTCCCTGCTTTCACCACCAACGCCACATTGATTCCACCTACACTCATTTTATAAGAACACCCCACCACCCCCGTACACACACGCACTCAAAACACACACACCTCCTTTCTCTTGCAAGACTGACAAAAATGATAAATGACCGACCCTGTCTTCCCGCTGCCGCCACCTCCCTCTGCCTCACATTGGATGTCCGAGTCACTACAAGCTTTTTTTTTTCTTCCAAAGTGTGCTTTTTTCTTCTTTTGCTAGAAGAGACAGGGGGTCCACCCTATAATTTCCACACATAAACACGTCATTGCCATAATTTCAGCTCAACAGGACATCCATACGCATGATGTCAAAGAATTAAAAGAAAAGGAGAGCGGGAGGTGGGGGGAGGTTGGGATAAAAGAAATTTTAATGCATTTCAGTGACTTGCACCGTAGGATCAGTCATCCTGCGGCTACTGCTTAATAGCCTGCAATGTCACTCATAGATGAAGTTATGCGCAGTCTCTGAAGTGAGGTCGATTATTTCCATCCATTTGGTTTAATCAGTCACTTCTCTTGTTATGTGATCATTATCTGGATAATTTGTCCACATTGAATCAAATCAATTAGACTTCAGTTATGTCAGACATCTATTTGCATACAACAGTGTCCCTCTTCATAGAGATTCAGCTTTTGATTATGTACCCTCCTCCCCCCAAGCTTAAACATCCAGTGTCCCCCATACTTGTAAATGGGGCACATGGTATCTATAAATAGATACAATGTGTGATCATGCAGCTGGTGGTTATGAACGTGAAGGAAGGTTTGTGGTTGTGTGGATATAAATTGAACTGATGAGGCTTTGACAGAGTTGTTGGTTCTACTGAACTCTGTTCATCAGTGACCCTTCCTCGCTCCATCTCTGTCCAGACACAGTTTTCCCATGGCCCCTGCAGCTCATCTGCACTGCTCTTCCCTCTGTGAAGAAATCATTTTATCCTTCCTGTTGCTTTTGGATCCACATGTCCTCTTAATTCCTTTTGAGATCTTAAGTAGCCTGCAGGGTTTGGTACCTATAAGATTAAAATAACTCAGCTGAGCCCATGTATATTTTATTTCCAGCCCTGCTTGTTTGTTCATCTTGGGTCTAGTCATTCTCACATAAAAATGAATGTGTAGCCATGCCATTATGTCTGTGCCTGCTCAGGTTCTTTCCTGAATCATGATCTACGTTGATGGCTTCTAACATGAACCCTTTAATGGAAGTCTAAAAGGTTGGATCTTGCTCTGTCCTTTGCAGACATTACAATGCCATTGTGGTGCCAAGATTTTTCTCTAATTACTGTTGAACGCACTTTTGCTGTCTTACTATTCTGCTGATAATTGCTCTTAAGAAAAGATTGCAGTCCCTTGTCTGTATGTGAAGATGATTCTTTCACTATTTTTCCCATTACTGTGTCAAAGAATAACATTGTAATCATTTCAATTACAACGGCGCTGGGATGGCAGTCTCAAGTAGGGCCTTGAGATGTAATTGGAAGGGCATGGGCGAGTTGAGGAAAGGCATTTTTCCCTCTGCGAAATTGCCTCAGTCTTGGGGACATGCTGAAAAATGATGTGATAATTCAGCCACATGGTTTGGTTGAGTAAATTGTCTGAAAGTCACTTTCTGAAGAATTAGAAAGCAAAAGTGCATTTTCCCGACTGGGTCCACTGTCCTTCACGCAGTGGCATGAAATAAATTGATGAGACAGAGCGAGGGAAGCATCGCTGTAAATGTTTGCAGCTCAAATGAAGCCGCCTGCTTGCGCATTCAGATTGGCTGAAGGGTGGGAGGCTGAAGCTGGAGTGAGGACATGGCACCTCTTTTTCCGCTATTTCACAGACTAAGCCTTTAATCGCCGCAACCGCAATGAATGCACAAAATGAAATTCAAATTTCAGATTGATTGATTCCGTATTGGCGATTGCCAAGGCTGGCTTATGAGAGAGAGGGGGAAAAAAATGTGACAGTGGCTTCAAATGTAACCTCTTCAAAGAGCCGAGTCCTTGCTTCTCTCATGTGCTTGTTGTGTTTCCTTAGATGTGCTTTAAAAGAAAAATGAAAATCCTTGCTTTTTGAAGTTTAATCTCCTGCAAGAAAGGGTAGGAGGCTGAATGCAAATACAGGAATTTCCTTTAGTTTAGCTTCTCGTTGCTTCTGGTGGATGCTCACTGATTACAGCTATAGAAGAGCAAAAAGTTTGTTCCCTTTTGCCTCATAAATGAGCAAAATTGCAGCATCTGAAAGCAAAACTCAAATAAATATAAGTACGATTTGAACCTCTTTTACTGGTATCATCTTGGAACCGCTCTGTAGTCACGCTAATGTGTCTCATTTGTTAATCCCTTCAAGACATCTCACAGTGTCAGCTGGCATAAGCACATTTGGTACTGTTTGCAGTATCGAGATTAACAGGATTATAGTTTGGGGATTACATTTGTGTCTTTCTTTTCCATTTAACCTTGACCCATGCCCCGCCGAAAACATTCCATGTGGACAGAATGAACTGATTTATTGTCTTTCATCGTCTAAGACCTTAGTGTTTGAACAAAGCTGAGGAGCATAGTGAAGGGAAGGAATACAAACAAGCAGACCTTCTAATGAGGGTCTTGTGCCGGTCTTGTCTGCGGTCATGCCTATTTGGTGTAACCACATCAATACATGACCAAGACAGAAAAGTGACAACAGCAGCAGCCTTTTGATAACTGTCCTATGGATTACTGCTCGTCCCTTTGCAGTTTCCATGCCTCTGAACACGACACATCTCCAGCGTTTCCATGGAGAACGTGTGGTTGTCAAGGCCTGTGGCGACTGAACGCAGAGGGCCATCATTTATTTTTGTCAGTCAGCAGAGAGGGGACAGATTGGCGAGAGGACAAGGGCGGGCACTGTTGGATCCTGAGGGGGTTTGCTAGAGTCCGGTTATCCTTTAAAAGTTTGTTTGACCAAGAGAGCACCTACGGGTAGTCTGACTTTGGTTGATGGTGTTAATGTACAAAGTCCACACAAATCCCTGGGCCACTTAGTCTTATTCACACTTTAAACAAAGTGTAGCAGCAGTGTCGGGAAGGCAGAGGGGTGAAGCAGGGAGCAGGATGTGCGAGGAGGCTACATATGGCCAACTGCAGCGTTGTTTATCCCGAGCGTTGTTACAGCTGAGCACCGGCCTCCGTCCCCCCTGCTCCTCTTCATCTCTCATTAATCTAGCAGTATGGTTCTGGCCTGCTACCCGTGCTGTTAAGCCAGCAGGTTTGAATGACCACCCACTCAGAGGAAAAGCATTTGTCTGCCCTCCTGGCCGTCACCTGCTATTTATGCCCTCAATTCATTCTTGCGCCATCTTTCAGCTGCTGTAAAATAATGAGGGGAATATTTTTAATTGAGGTGTTCAAAGCTCTGGGATTGATGGTTGCCTTTTGGGGGCTATTTCCTTCTTCCATTTTTTTCATTTATCATACCAATTTGATTGGTTTCTCGTGGTTTTTTTTTTTCTTTTCCTTTTACTGTCCATCCTCTCTTGTTGTCTCTCTCTCCACTCAGTCCTTTCATTTTGTGGCTTTTTTTTCTCTCCCTGGTCCTATTTAGGGAAACTTCCAATCCACGTGTGCAATTAGATCGCTCATTTTCAGTCGGCGCTCCTTCTATAGCAGAGAATGAAAAGGTTGGCCAGCGGATACACATATGTCTCCATCCTCTTCTCTTTCATGCATGAGTAAAGACTTTGGCATCCTTAACAGCCTGAAAAGACTCTGTTATCTCAGAACCTTTTGGCTTTTCCTTACATTACCAACATGACTGCCGGCTATACCTCACATTGACTTGAGGGGGGGGGAATGAAATATTCATGTTCTCTATTCTTCCTGCTGCATTTTTGCATCAACTTTTTTTTTTTTTCTGTTTTGGAGCGGGAGCACAGACTTTGGCAGGCTTCTCCTGTTGCACAAAAAGCAGAAAGATGCATTAGGTGAGATGAGCATGGAGACATTTCAGATCCATTAGCCATTATTCTGTTAAGTCAGCGCTATATCGTCATCGTAGTCTGATATATTATATTCTCTTTAGCCCGGCTGATATCACTGTTTCACACTCAAGGCCTTTAAGATTCCCTTTATCAGTCCCAGCAGCTCTCACTTGCCATGTAAGGCCATCACCCTCCCTTTCTCACCTTCATCCTTCTACCCTCCTCTAGTTGTAGTTTAGTGCATCTCAGTCTGAAGGTCAGCATCAGGAGGCGGTCGTCTCTACTGTGAATTGGACAAGAAGTGAAGCTCTACTCTGTGTGTGTTTTGTCACCATTAAGTCTACTCCCAAGTCATGTCAGCAGGGTCATTAGAGTCACAGCAGAGCTTATTGTGTCCCTGCAGACATCGGCCAAAGATAGCATGTCTCCAGTTTGAGTGTTTATTAACAGAAAATAAACAGAACAAAGCTGTATCCTGAAGATTGATTGCATGGCACAAACAGAACTTCTCCAAGCTGTAGGATAGTATTTATTTTTGTGATGTTATTGATGACTGTGTTGTATTTTTATCTCTGCTTTTATATACAAAAGATTGAGGCGGTAATGAGGCTGTTTCAACCACAGCAGATTTAGAAAATATCTATATTAGCAAATACTGATTTATTATTTTTACACACACACCCCAGAAGAGAGTTTTGTGAATTGGTGTAAAGTGAGTCATCTTCAGCTCTGCGTCATCAAAGCAAAGTGTTACTAGTTTACTTCAGAAGAACCAGAACATTTGAATATTTTCCATATTAGTTTTACCGCTTGGTGATCTCTGCCACTGTAGTATAGTTTTAAGTTCTGATCATTTTTGTCGTGTTTCAGGTTTTATGATTTTGCTGAAAGCAGATGAGTCATGAAGACTAATTATCTCCCATTGCTGCATCTAAATTAAGTTTTTTTTTTTTTTTTTTTTGAAGTTTCACAAGTCCTTCACCCAAGAAGTCTAAAAAAGCCCCCTTAGAACTACTCGGCTTCTGCGTCGTGTTCAAACTTGTCACTGTTTTCTTGCCTCCTGCCTCGCTGTTTCCAGCAGAAGTCACTTCCTGTGACTAATCATATTTTGAAATGCCGTGGCACGAACCTCTGGCTCCCTCAAATATGAACAAACAAGGTAGTCGGGGGATCTCGAGGCGACCAGCGCTGTTGGTTTTTGTCTGCTGCACTGTGATACATTCTCTGAACGCCCACTGTTTTTTCACGGCCTCTCTTTACATTAGACTCTGCATCCCTGTGACGAGAAGAAGTTGGACCCGACTCAGAGAGAAAGAAGTGTGATTACTGCCGCTCCACTCGCGGGGAGATTTAAGGCATCCTTAATCTTAGCTGGGAGGATGACGGGTGCAGAGATATTTGCCAGAATTATGGTCATGATTACATTAAAGGGATACTGTAAGAGCTTGAGTTTTATTTTCCGGCTCTGTCTACATGAATTATAACTTCAGTGACCGGGGGACTGTCTTTAAGGAATTCAGTTTCAGTGAAGTTTCATGTCAAATCTTGTAGTTTTATTTTGTTATTCAACTTTTTTATTCCACCTGGATTTGTAATTAAATTAATAAACAAAAAAATACTTTTATTTTTTTTTTCCCAGAAGGAAATTTTCAGTCCTTGAGGGGGAAGTGTGCAGCTGACTTTAAGTGCAACTATAAATGTGTTTATGGAGCAACTAATAAACCTGAATGACATTATTACTTCAGTTTTATGTCCACTTGTGTTTTGAGTCTTGATGAGTTTTGTGGTCAGTGTTTAATGTGTTTGTGTTGAGGAGGATGTGTTTCTAATGTGGAGCCCAGGGTTTCATAAAGGCATATGCGCACCACGATAGCTCTCTGGTTTAATGATCAGAGGATTTCCATGCAAAAGTAATGATGCTCCGTCTCATTCTCTTAGCTGCCGTCTAAATGGAGAAATGATGTTTTTCTAAGTGCCCAGCTCACACCATTCTCCTGCTGCACCCTGGTCTTTCACACTTGGCTTGATGGAGATAGACTAAAGGGCTCGGGTATTATGTCAGATCTCCAGAGGGTATGGATATGTATATTGAGTGCACTGAGAATTTTTTTTTTCTTTTTACCCTCTCAAAGAAGAAAGGGTCCTATTGTTGCCACGTCTGTCTGTCACTGTTATCCACGCCTCTGCTCTTGGATTGCTTTCCTTTTGGTTTCGAGACTGCAAGGGTTTTAGAGGAACAGGAGGCGAAGGTACCCGTGGGTGATGGCTTCACTTGTATGCAGTCACACACTGAATTTAGGATTTGCTTGTTGTAGAGCGCTGTTGTCGCTCATTTTCTGTTTATTGATTATGTGGAAGCTGCGTGAGCAAGTGACCCCCTCCCCCCCCCCCCCCCCCCCCCCCCCTTCCTTAGTGTTAGGTGTGTGTATGTGGAGGGAATTGGCAGCTTGTAGTTTGAGTCGGTGATGGCGAGGTCACTTTAAAGTGAACTTTTAGAAGCATTAGCGCAATACACACATCTCCTACACACCACTAAACCCACACAACAAAACAATGCAATATGCTGTTTGTCTATAGGAGCTGCTGTCTCACTGCTGCTTTTTTAACATTATTTTCCCTTTCTTTCTCTTTCTTTTTTTTTTTGTTTTTTGCAAGGTCAGAAGATTTGCTCCTGGGGGAACGATGCTGCTGAGATGACCTGCGTGGCCTTAATTTCCTCAAGAGATTATTCTCCAGTCAAACGAGGGAGGCAAACTTCAACCTGGATATGGTTGAGAGCTTCACGTGACGGACATGTGATGGAGTCTTCCATCATCTCTCTCTCTCAGTGACTCGGCCCGCCAGTCCTCCCTCTGAGACACAGGCGTGTATCAGCGGTCCAAGGCCCCCCCATTTCTCTGCCATGGTGACATAAGCAGTGCTGCAGCATGAGGGAGCGCCAACATGACCGTCTCATTACTTTGTTCAGTAGCTGCGGCAGCTGCTACCTTTAGTGCTGTTTGTGTTTAGTTCCATAACAATGGAGACTTTGTTGTGAAGAATTCCTGCTCGTGTTTTTTATCTGCCCACACTGAGCGAGACTATCCCCAAGGCGTGTTGCTGGGGCGGAGTGGTGCGGTGCGAGACGATGCTGGGATGCGTGACACGTCTCCGTCGGCTGGTCCGCCTCCTCCCCCTACAGACCTCCCTGCTCCTCCTCTTCCTCTTCTGCACCATCAGCGTCTTCATCTTCTCCTACTTCCTCTATGGCGTCAAGCGGGAGCCGGAGCCATCGGGAGGGGGCGTGTCCGGTGCCGAGGGTGCTTCCGCAGAGTCGTACGACCCGAGAGTCACTCCGTCCCGGCTGCTACCTTTGCGGGGCGTCTCAGGGGGCCCCGGGGTGGAACCCGGAGGGGCCAGGACAGATCCTGTGGTTCTGGTGTTTGTGGAAAGTCAATATTCTCAACTGGGGCAGGAGATCGTGGCCATCTTGGAGTCTGGCCGGTTCAGGTACCGGACTGAGATATCTCCTGGTAAAGGGGACATGCCCACCCTGACGGACAAAGAGAGGGGACGTTTCACACTCGTGATTTATGAAAATATTCTCAAGTATGTAAACTTGGACGCCTGGAACCGCGAGCTGTTGGACAAATACTGCGTGGAGTATGGAGTGGGCATCATTGGCTTCTTCAAGGTTAGGACAAAACCACATTCCCTGTGCCCCCCCTCCCTCTTCTCCCTCCTCTCACTCACACCTTCTGCCCTGTCCATCTGGCTCCGCCGTCTCTAAGGAGATGGGATTTGCAGAGCTGGAAACACACGCCTGGCTTAATATCACTCAGTACCTCTGCGCTGCCTAGCGTGTTTCTTGTCCGTTCCTTTTATTCAGTTTTTATTCTTTTGTTCAGCAATTTGCCCTCCTTAGCCCTTCTTTTCCAGTCTGTTAATTCCCGTTTGTTGTTTTCCTGCGCTCTGTCCTCGTCTCTCCTTAGCTTTTCAGGCCTTCGCCTCTTTCTCACTTTCTATCTCTTTTTCTCTCCTTCTCCCTGCCAGTAATCCCCGGAGGCCCCTGTTTGCCCAAGGCCAGTTTTCAGGTCTTATGGTTTTAATCACCCTATCTCAGCCATGGACAGAATATAGAAAGAACTGTGGAGGCATGGATGGCGTTGCAGGGCGGTGTAGATGAAGGTTAGCCTGGTGGGATTTACTACCTATTGAGTGAGAAGGGAGAAGAACAAGGATGTGCATGCCAATGGCTGTGTCGCACAGCGGTGCTGCTGTGCTTTCTGAACTTTTTGTTTTGATCTGTTGCAGATCTGTGTCGGCATACACTGTACTGAATGTCGGCTCATAAGTTGCAACGCATTTTTATTAAGAAGCGGCTTCACAAGAACAAGTATATTTTAAAACCTTGCACAACAGCATTTTTTTTCCTTTCTTTTTTAATGAGGGGAAGTAGCACATCAGATATATTTATATCAGCAGATGTAGGATCAGTTCCCCTTTTAGCTGCTCAATATGATTAACATTGATTCATCAGATTAGTTCTAGACTCTCTCGACTTTTATCAGAATCTAATCTTATCTTTTAAAACGCCACTGCAGAGAAAGATGCATCTTTTCTATTTAGGGCCTCAGAAACTCCAGCTGTAAAACAAAAAGCTGATTTTCATCCGCTCTATTTCTGTAATTGCCTTAAAGTTTTTATGTAAAATGAAACCCTTACGAGTTTCCCATTAAGTCTGTTGAATCCCAGGCTGCATATTTCTTTGGCTACAAATATTTTCAAGCAAAGAGAGAAAACATTTCACTACTCTAGATCAATGTAAAACATGCAGGCCCGTTTTATGGCAAAAGGAAAGATTTCTTTGATGCTTTGCATGTTTATCAGCTGTGATGAAAGAAAATGAACTATATTGGTTTATTTTTAGCATTAATGATCAGATTTACACCCACCGTATTGTTATTTGAGCCAATGTGTAATGCAAAGAATCTAAAAGTGACTCGTGGATACTCCATGTTAGATTTACCTTTATGATGTCGTCACCAATGCGCCCACACAAGATGGTGGGACTTTTACTAAGACCAAACTGAGGTGCAAAGAAAAAAACGTGAGAATTGGAGAACAAGAAGTTCAGTGGGGAAACTGAAGCGAGTACCCGCTGAACCTTCAGTCTCAGCGGGAGTTTTTTTTCATTTGACTGAAAACTGGGAGCATAGCAGATTGAGCATAGCGGGTAGGAGCTGCGTCATGCCATCACATCTGAGTAGGCCTGACATTCCTTATTTCACACATGACTGGAGAATTTGGTGGAATTATATCCAATACATTACTGTCTTCATCACCATGGTGTGTGATGAATCTGTGTTTTGTCTCTTTTCTCTGTGTGTTGATCAGGCTAATGAAAACAGCTTGCTCAGTGCACAGCTCAAAGGCTTCCCCCTCTTTCTTCACTCCAATTTGGGTCTGAAGGACTGCATGGTCAACCCCAAGTCCCCACTTCTCTTCATCACTCGATCAGGACATCCTCTGCCAGGTCCGCTCCCCGGAGATGATTGGACCGTGTTTCAGTCCAACCACTCCACATACGAGCCCGTGCTGCTGGCTAAAACCCAATCAGCAGAGAGCGTTGCGTCCATGGGGCAGAACGCTGCAATGCTTCCCTCAGTGGTGCAGGACTTGGGGCTTCATGATGGTATTCAGAGGGTCCTGTTTGGCAACAATCTGGGCTTCTGGCTGCACAAGCTGGTGTTTGTGGACGCTGTAGCCTTTCTGACTGGGAAGAGGCTCTCGTTGTCCCTGGAACGCTACATCCTAGTGGATATAGATGACATCTTTGTCGGCAAGGAGGGTACCCGCATGAAGGTGCCTGATGTAAAGGTGAGTTCCTGCATGTGTTGTGGAATAAAAACATCCTCTGAATAAAGAAAAGCCCCCTTATCTGTTCATCGACCAACGTTTTCAACACCCCTTTGCTATGTTTTTTTTTTTTTTTTTTTTTTAAAAGAAGGAACACCCTCACACATAGCTTTTGCTCTCCTCTCTGCCAGTCACACAGAAACCCCTTCTTCTCGCTCCTCTTCCCTTTTGAATGCATTCGTCCCAGTAGGCTGCTCAAAGCTGACAGGCCCCACCGCTCACACTGTCACAGAAACTCCACAACGATGAATATTTCAGGGGCCCAGAGACATACAAAGAATGTTGAAAAGCTCCTCACTTGCGCCCCCTCGGAGCAGAACAGACTCCCCTCACATGTGGAGGCACAGGGTTTAAGAAAAAGTTATGGGAGAGACATCAAGGCCCCCACACTGGCAGCGCAACAGTGAGCTTTTAGGAACAAATCACACTCTGACAGGATGGAGAAATCTGAGAGTGAGGGGGCGTGCATGTGCGTGTGTGCAGGGAGTCTCATCCAGGCATGGAGATCAAATGAAACAAACACCCGAATCAGAGGAAAGCAAAAAGATATCAAACAGAATGAAGGAAAAGGAGTGAGGCAGCTGGGAGTGGATGTTGGATGTTTGCTGAGAGAAAGTAGCAGAATGAAAGATGTATGTGGGCATGCGCATGCCCGCCCGTGTGTTCACACTTTCTCATTATCACATTGTGCACCAATTTGAGCGCATCATCCATTGACTCATTCTCCTTTCCTCCCACTGTTTTAGGCCCTGTTGGAGACACAGAGGGAGCTGCGGACCCATGTGCCCAACTTCACCTTCAATCTGGGTTTCTCAGGGAAATTTTTTCATGCTGGTAAAGATGCAAAGCTGGTCCTGTTGGCTCAGTCAACAACCTGCTCTAAGCTTAAAATGAAAACAGAGCATCTATAAGCTTGTAGAGTTGATATCTGTTACTTCTCTGCTGTGGCGTAACTGTATTTTTTTTTCCCATTGCTCATTCTTCACATGCTTCGCTTTAATACTTGAACTTTCTCCCCCTTTGCTACTCTGACTTTCATTTCCTCCGTTTGTCACTGGCCCCATCTCACCTTTGCTTCCCCTTCTGCCTTGCTCCATTTTTATCTCTTCAATTTCCTCTTAACCCTCGACTCCCTCTGACTTTTCTGGCAACTTCTTTGTCTCGCTTGCCTTCCTTTCCATCCCACCTGATTGTCCGTCCTCCACGTCGTGTCCAGGATCCGATGACGAAGACCTGGGAGATGACCTGCTGCTTTCCCATGTGAAGGATTTCTGGTGGTTTCCTCACATGTGGAGCCACATGCAGCCCCATCTATTCCACAACCAGTCTGTGCTGGCCGAGCAGATGTTGCTAAACAAGAAATTTGCCATGGTGAGTCATGGGGGGGCAAAGGTCATATCAAAGCTGGATTGAGCACCATTAGAAAAGCCCTCTTGTTTGTTACATCTTGCTGGTTTCATCTCAGGCAACATATCAAGTCTCTTGCTTTTTGTTTGCAAAATTTTAATATATTTTGCTCATCCTAGCAAGAGTATAGTTTGGTAATAGCAGTAGAGGAGCCAGTTTGCCTGTAAATGAATGAGTATTTGAGGGGAAGGTTGAACAAGGGGCTGAAGCTCTATTCCTGACATGTCTTGTATTTCATCCAGCTGTTTTAAAGATAATTCTGGAAAATAAACACACTAGTCACTGCATCCTTCCTACTGGTGGTTTTTAAGAGGCAACTGCAGTGTTATGTTTGCTGAAGAATCCATATGAAGCTCATTGAGAAGCTAATCATTTTAATTTAGGAGCCTATTAGAATAAAACCATAGATTGTCGTTGCAAACATACATTTAGACAGTCAACTTGTTTTACTTTGTATTCTACATGCATATCAAAGCCTCGGTTGTCCCTGTCTGTCTGAAATGCTCAGGTTTTTTTTTCTCCTGTCTCTTTAAGACACCCACCCCTTCCCTCCCTTTTAGTCTGCTTGCACTGCTCAGCTGATTGGTCCAGAACAGTAAAGTGAAAGACAGCTTGTCATTATGTGTGTGAGCTGGGATAAGTAGCTTCTGGGCATGAATTCTTTAAGTTGATTTGATTGTGATATATTGCGTGTAGATTCTCACTCATCCAGGTCATGTTAGCCTAAGAGCTCAAATAAGAGCAACTGGACATCTGTTTCTCGGTTCTTAAACTCGCTTCACCTCGCCTCCTGAAAGACTGCAGTACTGAAGAGGCCTTTCGGATGAGAAGTGAAATGTGAACGGGGACGTAGAAGTCAGTTGCTTTTATGAAGGCTTTAGTATTTCAGATTGATCAAGTAAAAAGTAGTCCAAACAAACAAAAACACATATTTCAAGCAGTTCTGGGAAAGGATTTTGTGATGGAGGGATTCATTTTACTATTGATTTCTTTTTTGCAATTTTGCTGTTACAATCAAGAAATAAGTCGGCTCATTGCAAATGAGAGGTGCAAACGCACAAAGCCTTGGTCTTGTCTTTTATTTTGAACACATCTTTAAACAGACATATACAAGAGAAAGTACCAAACGGGAAGGTTGAAGTAAAGAAACACGTTTCTGTCCCTTTATTATGTAATAGTCCAAATCTGCTATGCCAGTTTATCCATTCATTCACTCTTCATACCGCTTAGTCCGATTCAGTCTATGTCAGTTTAATACATTTTTATTGTAAATTCTGATAATACCAGCTGTTATGTAAAGTTTGTTCCTTTTTATTTATTTTTTTATTTTTTAAAGCCGGAGGATGGGAGGTGACAAATAAGTCATCAATTTGATTAACTTGCTCTGAATTACATGCTTCATTGTTTTCCTGGGAATTTCTTTTGCTTATTCAGGTGCTGTGAATGCAGCTGAGGAATGTCAGACTCCACCTCTGGTTTCAGGGGAAAAAAAGAGAGATTTTAGTTTAGCATCTTGGGATTTCAGCAGATGTTAATGTATTATGCCTTATTTTTAAGCCCTTCTATTTCCCCGTTTTGTCTCCTTTCTCTTACTTGTGTAAATTCTTTTCCAGGAGCACGGCATTCCCACTAACATGGGCTACGCAGTGGCACCGCACCACTCGGGCGTTTATCCTGTACATATGCAGCTGTATGAGGCCTGGAAGAAAGTGTGGGGCATCAAGGTGACCAGCACAGAGGAATACCCCCACCTAAAGCCTGCTCGCTTCCGTCGGGGTTTCATCCACAGCGGCATCAGCGTAAGGCCTCATTATTTTCTGACCTCTGGCCTGTTTCTTTCACTTGTTCTCTGCCGTCTCCTCCACCATCTGCATTTTCTAGCCTTACCTCCCCATCCATATTTATTCAATCATTCCTCCGTTCCTCAACACACTTGCTTTTCCACATCTTTGTCCCCTAAAGATGATGAGCAAAAATGTTATTTTCATTCAGCATATATTAGCAAGGCAACAGATGTCCTGGGAAAGACAGTCATCTCGTCTGTCCTACTGGGTTTTTTCCACGGAGAGGGAGATGATAATGTAGTCAAGAGAAGCAGTCTTGCATGAGACACCTGTCTGGGTCGTGCTGCCTCGCAGGCCTCAGCAGCAAAACGAAGACTGACATCTCTGGCAAGAGCTAAGCAAGTGTCTTCACATAAGCAATCATTGAATGTCAACGTGCAAAAAAAAAAAAAAAACTTTATTCAGCTTTATTTGAGGCTGAATAACATGGTTATGAGGGTAAAATTAAATTCGAATAGATTAAAAAAGTCTTGAGGATAGAAGAATATCTTATCTGTTTCCTTCTGAGGCTGACCTTCAGGGCTGATAAGGAACAGCGCAGCCTCAGACCACTTGCTTTGTTGTGCTGGCGTCCAGCCGCTCCGTGTGGTCTCAGAGCTCCGTTCGCGTCCTTGAGATAGCACAATCTGAATGGACAGTCCCCACTGCTTACTGATGATTGATATTCAGTTCCCCCGACACTCCACACTGTAAATTCATTTCCATGAATTTCCATATAGACTCAGAGTGAATAAGAGGTTTGCTTTGGCTAGATGAGCTGCATAATATGAATGTTATTGAGCGCAAACAATGTGTGGGGTAACAGGCTGGAGTACCGACGGCTCCGCGCCGCTCACAGCAGAGTGCTGATGGGGTGTTTGTGCGAATTCTTTTCTTGTGATCCCTTTTTTTTTTTTTTTCCTTTCATTTTCGTGTTTTTATTCTTCTCTCATAGTGACTCTGTGTGTGTTTGCATTGCAGGTGTTGCCCAGGCAGACATGCGGTCTTTTCACACACACTATCTTCTATAAAGACTACCCAGGCAGTCCAAATGAACTGGACAAGCTTATCAATGGAGGGGAACTCTTCCTCACTGTTCTGCTGAACCCTGTGAGTCGCCCACATTGCGCTGCTTTTGTCTTGCACGCATGGAAACCCATTTGGCTGGTGGTGCAAATTGAAATTTAAACAAGGGACAGGACAATGACTTCTCTCCGGCTCTTGCAGTGATGTCTGTGTGATGCTTCCTCTTTTTTTACATTAGTAAATAAATTGCTTTTTAATAGAGCAAAAATACAGTGGTGCAAATTGCTTGGACTTGTCAACATGTTTTGTTTGAGATTATATGAAATGCTTACTTTAATTGCCACCTCTGCATAGACTGCAGATAATTGTAACACTTGTTTAAATGTGTAGTTTGTTTAGACATTGCCATGGTTGTTTGGTCTTTACTCTGTGTCCATTTTCTCTCTTAAGTCAGTGGAACTGCACGAGAAGCATTAAGCTGTGTGCTTTTAATTAGTTTGGAAGGAAACAAGAAAAAAGCCACAATACTCTTGAGACGGTCGGATTTTGTAAAGGCAAATTCACTACACTGCATTAATCTTTTTATTATCTTCTAGATGTTTTGTCTGGAAAATGTTGGGATAAAATGTTTATTTGCAAGTTTTTTAATCCATCTCTTTTCTTTCCATTCCCAGATCAGTATCTTCATGACCCACCTGTCCAATTACGGCAACGACCGCCTCGGCCTGTACACCTTTAAAAGCCTGGTGATGTTCATCAAAACATGGACCAACCTGAAGATGCAGACCCTGCCGCCTGTGCAGCTGGCCCAGAAGTATTTCAGCCTGTTCCCCTCTGAGAGAGATCCTCTGTGGCAGGTCAGTTACAGAGCTTCTGTTTTTCATCTTGTACTGTTTTTTTTGTTCCAATTTCCCAAACAAATATTATTGATATGAAATTGCTTTTTCAATGGTCGCTGATGGATTTTATAGTCCTCAGAAGCTTTGGGAAAGGCTTTCCGTTGCATCTGCGGAACATTTCAATTCGCCTTCTTTCTCTTTCACTGTGACTCTTACATGTTTGGTGAGATCTGTGTGGGATCTCGGTTAAGTCTAAGAGATTTTTTGTGTTTTGGGGGGTGGGCTGCAGGATCCTTGTGAGGACAAAAGGCACAAGGACATCTGGTCCAAGGAGAAAACATGTGACCGCTTCCCCAAACTGCTTGTCATTGGGCCTCAGAAGACAGGTAAGATGAAGTACTTTGACACCCTCTGCAGGACAGAGTTAAAAGTGAAGCAGAAGTTGTTGAATAAAATACGAACAATACTTTAAAGTTTAAAGCAAAGTAAATTTAAAAAAAAAAAAAAAAGTTTCTCATGTCTTTAAAGAAATGTTTAAACTTTTTTTTTTTTTTTTGTTAACATTTACATTGCATTTATATATTTTATTTTTTAATTGCCCATAACCTTTTTTTTTTTTCCTTCCTCGTTGTCCTCCTTCCTAACCCACTCGGTGTTTTATTCTCCTCACAGGGACGACGGCTCTCTACTTTTTTTTTGTTAACATTTACATTGCATTTATATATTTTATTTTTTAATTGCCCATAACCTTTTTTTTTTTTTCCCTTCCTCGTTGTCCTCCTTCCTAACCCACTCGGTGTTTTATTCTCCTCACAGGGACGACGGCTCTCTACTTGTTTCTTGGCATGCACCCTGACCTGACCAGCAACTATCCCAGCAAGGAGACATTTGAGGAGATCCAATTCTTCAATGGACACAACTATCACAGAGGCATTGACTGGTGAGACACCTTAGACTGGCCTCATTTTGGTTTCTCCAGCAATGAGTAAATGTCTTATAAAATACACAGGATACTTCCAGTAATCATATTAACATTGCAAAAAAACTACTACTTCTTTTTTTTAGGTGCATTGGGTGCCGTGTTGCTTTGCATGGTTAGTCAGCCATATGCTGTGACTGGAGAAGTTCTTATCTACAGTCGGAAAACTGGGAAGATTTGGCTGCTTGTGACTCAACTGTATTTGCTTGATGTGTGTTAAGGTACATGGAATACTTCCCTCTGCCCTCCAACACCAGTTCAGACTACTATTTTGAGAAGAGTGCCAACTACTTTGACTCTGAAGTGGCTGCTCAGAGGGCTGCAGCTCTTCTGCCCAAAGCCAAGATCATCACTATTCTCATCAACCCAGCGGATAGAGCATACTCTTGGTACCAGGTCTGTCATGGCCAGCCCTGACTTTTACCCGTCCTTCTTTAACCCTTCTAGCTTTTATATAAAAGTCACACAAGTCTTTCTGTGTCTTTACTTTTTTGTTCTTACAGCACCAGAGAGCCCATGATGACCCCGTGGCATTGAAATACTCCTTCCACGAAGTCATCACCGCAGGCCGCGATGCCCCCATCAAACTACGGGTCCTGCAGAATCGTTGTCTGATACCAGGCTGGTATGCCGTCCACCTGGAGCGCTGGCTCAATTTATACCACAGCAGCCAGGTATTATGGATGTTTTTCATTCACAGCAAGGGAGGCAGCAGGCAATCAGTTAGCAAACACAATGGTTATATATCGCTCAGCACCCCAAAGCTCCTCAGAGTGGGGTGGAGAAAAAAAAAGAGAGATTCTCCAGTGGGGTATATTGAGATTCATGACTCAAGGATTCAAGGAGTTTATAGGGAGGTAAGGGAGGCTTACTTGTGTGTTTGTATTGCTAACAGAGAATACTTTAAATCCAGCTGACCTTGGTGGAAGAGAGGTGCCCTTTAGCAATTCTCTCAAAGGAAAAAAATGAGCCCTTGGTGCTCCAAAGTGTCCAAATTTGTAAGCTGCTCATGCAGGCAACAATGAGTGTGAGTGTAGCATTACCAAAGCAGAATGTCTGATACTTTGTTCTTGTGGTTTTTATTTTAAAAAAAATTAATTTTAAAGCAAAATTTTTTTATTTAGAATTTTTTAAAAAGATAAATAATTGAACCTTTTATTTACAAAATATTAAAGTATTTTATCTAATATGTTATTAGATTTTAAAAAAAAACTTATTTCACCTGATGTATTCTGCTGGTTATTGATGAAAAATGATCAGTTTTGTTGATAATCACAGCACGGCTGTGTCTGGAAATAACCAAGAGAATGATGTATTTATGTTCCAATTCCCATAGTCTTAAAAATCAATAATGTCATGTTGGAAAATATTGAGTACTAGTTAATTTACTCCTAAATGGGGTTGTATTGATTAACTCGGCACTGCACAGACTATTTCTGGTAAATTCTGTCAGCAGTTTCTAAGGACCAACAGAGAGCTGAAGTGTGTGTGTGTGTGTGTGTGTGTGTGTGTGTGTGTGTGTGTGTGTGTGTTACACACAATGATTAATATCCTGGTTTAATCCCAATAATAGATTTGTTTTCAAGTATCTCTCCTATTTATGAAAATGAAAAATACAAAAGAAGCAAAAATTTAAATTATGCCCTTAATGGGGGACAAAAATAAAAATGATCTGTGTTATTTTTTTATTTTGGACATGGAGCAGCACTTCCCAACCTTTCGTACCCCTTTCGTGCTAAAATTAGATTTACACACATGCAAAATCACAACGCACTTAATGAATTATCCAAAGTATGTGTGAGGGTACAACACTGCTGCTACACACAGATGTAGTCAGGTTACAGGAAGTACATCAATGCTTGAACACTTTTTCAGCTCTGTACAAATATTCAACTTATTCATTTTCAAATGAATTAGCATATCGTGACACATTCACTCTAATAATAATTAGACCACTGAGATGATGCAAAGTCCTGAATTCAACTTATTGCAGTGTGAAGACCCATTCATGTGTAAACGGGATGAATCTCAAGGTGAAGAAAATGTCAGCAGTGAAGCAGCAATGATTTCAACTGCAGATTTAACAGTCTTGTGCCACTGCAAGGGGATCTATACACACCTGCTCACACTACAGACAAACATTTTACTTATCGAAGGAGCTGTGAGGACTGTTGGACCTTTTACTTTTCCAGGAATACGATGGTGCATTCACTTTCACATTTACAATAACCTGATTTGGTTTTTGCAGAACACATACAAAAGGTTTTGGGTTGTTTAAGGAAAGACTGTTGCACCTAATTTGCACCTTATTCTCTTGTTACCACATACATGTTAGGTGTTTCACTCACAGCCATCACTTTGGCCTTCAACTTTTTCCACTTAAACTTTGGAGCGGGGAAGAGTGTGAATCTTTTTAGTCACCTGGATGCATTTGTGGGGGTCTTCAGGAATACCAGCAGATAATAAAACCGCAATTAACTGTTTTTCCCAAATTTTGTAAAGTTTTACACCCATTTAAAGGTTACTTTAGAGGTTTAAAGCAGTCGTTGGGTTTTTTCAGATGGGTTTGAGTTTACATCTTCACAGCCATCCTCTTCTGATTCTTTACTTTGTGTCTTTACCCAGCTGTTAGTTTTGGACGGACAGATACTGAAGACCGAACCTGCCGCAGTCATGGACAAAATCCAAAAGTTTCTTGGCCTTGCCAACATTATCAACTACCACAAGATTTTAGCGTAAGTATACCGCTGTAACTTCTAGTTGATTAAAATGGAGCTTTTGTAGTCTTACCGATCAGCTGAAGACTGCTGTACAAATCATGGTAACACCTTCATACCCATCTGCAAACTGCAGCTCTTTTATAATATGCCAAATTAAAAACACTGATTTATAAATAGATGGCAGATTTGTGGTTTTGCATCTTCCACACAACACGATGTATGAACTGGTGGAGCTGGAGGGAGATTATTCTCCAGTTTTACTGATGGATGTCACAAATCCTTTGTTGCTGTCACGATGGTGACGTGGGGGGTGAAGGTGTGGACCCATTGCAGGAGTCGGGAACTGGGATGCAGGTTGAAGACTGATTTATTTTAACACAGGAACTCGGAAGAAAAACTCAGGGAACTGACACAATGATCCGGCAAAAACCGAACAGAAACAGAAGGCATAAATACACTGAACACAACAAGACACAGGTGAAGCAAATCTACTAAATGAACCCAGGTGAACTACATCAACAGGAAATAAATAAAGCTAAAACAAGAACCAATAGAACTAAACAGGAAAAACTCCAAAATAAAACAGGAAACCAGAACTAAGGAGAAGCAAAAAAAAAAAAAAAAAAAGCACCACATCATGACAGTTGCTTTTAAAACTGAGGTGTTTCTTTTTTTGTCCTTACGCTGATTTTTATTTTCAACTGATGAATGTGAAAATGGTTTTCTTATAACAAACTGTAGATATTATTCCAACATCAAAATGGAAAAACTACTCTTAAATCCAAGGAAAGCCTGTTTTCATTATAAAGGGAACATATTCTGGTTTTATACTTTTGTTAAGAATTTAATTCTAGATTGAAAGCATGTTTAGTAGTTTTTAACATATTCTTTTATTCATCGTGTGCAGGTTTGACCCTAAGAAAGGTTTCTGGTGTCAACTGCTAGAGGGAGGAAAGACCAAGTGTTTGGGAAAGAGTAAAGGACGCAGGTACCCTGATATGGACCCTGAGGTATGATTATCCCAGAAATAAAAAGTCTTCAGTGTCAGTTTGCTTTTAGATGTTTTTCCTATTTTAATTCCAACTTCTTGCTGGTCTTCTTCAGTCCCAGGAGTTCCTCAGGGAGTACTACAGGGATCACAACATTGAACTGTCGAAGCTGCTCTACAGGATGAGTCAGCCGCTGCCCAGCTGGCTCAGAGAGGAGCTGGTCCACACCAGGTAGCAGCACCGCGGCAGGGGAAGAAAACAGCTGCTCAACCCTGCAAGGGCTCACCAGCCAAGTGGCCTGATGTGTACAAGATCCCAAATTGTTCTCACAGATACTGTAATCTGTGGAGGTTTGAGGATGGGGATACCAAACTAGAACTCAAAACCTAACTGTGATCTTCCAAAATGGGGCTGACCAGAAGTACTGATGCCCTAAAGGTGTGCGCATCACCGGCACACTCTGTGTTGTCTTCGAAGGAGCTTCAGTGTTTGATAATCGCAGTCCCAAATCTTAATCAGACCTCTTCTCATCACATGAACTCGTTGCTGGAAATTCCAGAAGGAAAAGCAGACTTTGAGCTGTCTCAGTTCTGAACAACGGGTGACAGAGCGATACGAACACTATCATGTGGGTCTCCAGCGAAAAGGTGTGGTGTTTCGGAGCGCACTGCAGTGCGAGACATCGTACCGATACGATGTAAGACAGCCTGACGGAGAGGTATTGGGAATCTTGACTCAGGCTGCATCCTGTAGCCTTACTTGATAAGCCTTGGTAGAATCTAGTTATCGCATTTACAAGTGCCAGGACAGAATCTTCATCCAACCATCACCACGCGGACTTTTAAGGGTTCTTTTCATCATCGATTTTTTTTTTTTTTTTTTTTTAACTTGTACGGTTCGTTTGGTTTTCCCTCTGATTTAACATTTCTGTATTGCTGAATGAAATGCATATTTGTAGAATGTACCAAAACTAAACATTTTAGCTGTGGTGTTTTCACATGAGCAGGATGTACAGGACAGTTCTTCATACTGTTGTTTTGGCTCAGCCCGCTCTTTAGTCAGTTTCATGACCACTGAATGGGCTAAAGCAGAAACGGTAGGATGGATGTCGAAAGCACAAAGGCACTCATGTGAGCGTCAATTCTGAACGTACAGGTAACTGGAAAGCACACTAACTAAATGGCTCCTACTACAATCTGTGAAGAAGATCATAAGCTAGCTACTGTATGTTAATCGAGCACTCTGGTCTTTTAGATTCAGATGGTGTACAGAACAAGAAACCTTTTTAGAATCTGTTTTCAGCATTTGGTTTTCATTCAAATTGAATTGTTTTATATTTTATTTCATTTTATGGACTGGAGGAGTTCAAATTTGGGAACGGGCGGGAAAAGCTGGGTATTGGTTTGAAAATTAAGTCACCAGGAAAACCGTCAGTCTAGTCGATGACATCATACAGATGTTTGGTTGTCCATCAAGGTTGTTACCACTGCTCCAAGATGTCAAGCATAGATAACAAGAAGCTGCTCTTACCGCAATAGTTTTGTACATTGTTCTGATGTAATAATGATGCACATGTTGGTTCATCATTTCCTGACTTTGTAATGTACATAATGCGAAACCCTCAGTAGACCTAAATTATTGAATGTGCTTGGTTTACATCCCATCAGCCCGTTGTTGTGGTGTGAAACGTCAGTGCTGCACTGAGGGCAGTTTGGATCTTTTTCATCGTGCGGAGGTGTCGCAAAGAGTATTTCCTCTCATGTCCTCTCACTGCCAACTGTTGTACAAAAGTACTGAGTCTCTCCATATAAAGTATTACGTGATAACGCATAACAGCAACGGTGGTACTAATCTCCTGGACTGTATGATACATATTTGTAATTGTTGTCAATAATTTTTACAGTGTAACTAATATTGTCGGTGCTTTTTAATTTGCAAATAAAACACCACTGTATTTTTCAGTATTTGGATCTTTTTCTCTTTTTTTTTCTTGCTTCTGACTCATTCAGGCCTGGAAATATTTTAGTGCTAATGTAGTTTTTTAAAAAATTGTGTACTAATTCACATTAATGTGGGCTTAGAAGTACAGCTGAAACACTTTGAGGACGCTCAGAGCAACATATGGGTAAAGGTTGAAGAATTGCAGTTTGGAAGTAGACCCACCATAAGAAAAGCATTTGACAATGTGATGGAAGACGAGTGACCAGATTAATTCTATGGCGCAGGCTCAGTTGAAAAGCTAATGCACATGAAACCCAACAGAAATAAAGAATGACTAATTTTGTGGGTGCAAACCCAAAAAACTTTTTGTATGTTTTTTTTTTTTTTTTTTAAATCAGGCGATGCAGATTTTGAACATTGGTACATAAAAACATGATTATAGCAAAGAATCTTAATTTTCATCTGTTGTCTGTGACAGAATTAAAAACAAGTGCATGTAAGAAAAGGAAAAAATAAGTTGTTCTTTTAACCAGTTTTCAAGATGAGTCTAGAAGATAAACTGTGGGATATTTTCTTGGAAACAGGAAGTATATTACTCCAAAAGTGACTTCTGTTAACTGATAACAAGGCCTGTGTAACTGGTACCACAAGGTCCCCTCTTGCGGTGGCCCTGGAACCACAGTCAGGCTAGGAGTAAACTCTTAGATAATTTTGTAATTGAAACAGGCTCATTTCATTTTAATAAAGTTATGAAAATGTATGTTTTTGTAGGATGTTATAATAAATAAAAGTTCATTTTTTCATCAAGAACTTTCAGATCTTTTTTGAAGAGTGACTCAGAAGTGTTTAGGCTGTAAATGTAACTGGTAACGTAATATTCCGTGTGGTAAAGATGATATTATGGAAATATGTTAGTGACAAGTTTCTAAAGGCAAAGAAAGTAGGAAAATTCTGCTTTAGTGAATAAACCATCTGGTCAAAACCCAAGTCATGCTTTACTTGTACATTGTGGAAAAGGTCTGGCAAAATGCTAGAAAAGAGGAGGAATGAGGATTCTTTGCTGGGAGTTACATGTTAAATACGTTCCCTCTAATTTTGATCAGAAAATTACTGCCTGTTCAGGATGATGATGTGTTGCTGCACAGATATATAAAAGCCTGCAACTTGATAGAAATTTTAATGCAATTAGTTAGGTTTGTGCTTTGGTTTCACTTC
The DNA here is from genome assembly GCF_933228915.1 of Telmatherina bonti. Classification (NCBI taxonomy): domain Eukaryota; kingdom Metazoa; phylum Chordata; class Actinopteri; order Atheriniformes; family Telmatherinidae; genus Telmatherina; species Telmatherina bonti. Next base: position 27,289,220 of record NC_136610.1, on the reverse strand, counting down.
ATTTTGTAGAACTTTCCAGAAGCAGAACCAACCATTTCCTTATAACTATACCATAGGTCTCCACATGTTTTTAAGGGATCAACTGTTTAATTTAGTAAAATTCAGATACTGACATCCGGTCAAACTCAGGGTAAAAATACTTTAAATCTATGTTTGAATAATTTTGTTTCTTTGCCTGCTAAAAGCCAACAAATTCACCTTTTCTGTAGTTCCTGGAAGTAAAAGAAACTAAATAAATAAAGCTGTTTTCCTGCTTGTAAAATGCTATTTTTGGTCATTCTAGTGTAAATTTTCGAAGAAGAATGCATTTTAAATGTCTTGTTTCTCCTTCACTTTGACTTCAGAATATTTAAGGTGAAGTTAATTTTTTTTTTTTACTTTTTTTTTCTTCAAACGTTTCTTATAAAATATATACATTTGATTTAGAAGAGAAATTAATACACTTCATAGTCCACTGTTTTCAGAACTCTACTTCTCCATGTGGCCTTTTAGAATATTTAAAAAAAAAATGCTGTCTAAAGTGTACTAGCAGTAACAATAAAAAATAAAAATAAAATAAATAAATGAAACTATAACATTACAAAAAAAACAAAAAAAACAACTATATTCCAGGCTTTAAACGAGAGCCTCGTCTTTACTTTTGTCTGCCTCTATCAACAGGTGATGATGTGAAATCTGACCAATCACAGCGCTTCCCACTGATCCATCCCACAGCATTTTTTCAACCAATGGCCTCTCTTCACATTCTTTGGTACCTGAGGAGTGCTTGTTCCTTAATCAGAAGCCAATTTATGTAGCTGACCTGGTGAATTTCTTCCAGTTTTTTATTCTTCCAAGAAACTGAGAGAGACTTCCAGAAGAGATGGATCACCCTGCAGAAGATGCACCCATTGTCGGAGGAAGCCTGGCAGGGAGTGAAGAGGCTCTTGTTCACCATGCACAGCCCACAGGGTGAGAGGAACTCATTTAATCCCACAGTCTGTAAATTAGAGTAGATATGGGGTTTATATTTTGGCTTTTCATATGAAAAAAATAAAATAAAACTAAGTAGTTTTTTGTATAGCTAATATCTGCTCATCAAAAATAGATTTTAAAGGTATCCGATGTTCAGATATCAATACCCCTTTTGACTTTAATTTACATGCCGTGAATAACTCCTATGAGCAGACAAGTTAGTCTGCCTAGCAACCGATGACTTTGCAATTGTTATTGGCTCTTTATTCGTTTAGGAACATTGCCTTTTAATTTTTGTAATGGTGGTATTACAGAACCACCATGTTTACCTTTCGAATAAAAGTTATTTATTTATGTTATAAGCATGTGGCTGGATTAGATGGACCGATATTATTTACATCTAGCTATATGTTGGTGTCCGGTTTGAAGTTTAACTTCTGATTGTCCGAAATATTTATGAAACAAGCTAAATTAGATTTTTTTGGCGTTATGAACAAGGCTTTGAAAGTAAACTGGTCTTAAGTTATCGCACATCTAGTCATATAGCCCCTGAAAGAAGCGTGTAACAAGTTACGTCGAGCTGCAATCATAAGAGGCATCTGCCTAGTAACAGATGATGCTCACATGCTATTGGCTGTTGCATCAGAAAATCAGCTGAGGAAGTAGACTTTTTCTAAATGCAACTAGACAATTACGTCACAAGTAAACTTAAAACAATTGTAACTACAGTTATATTTATCATTTAACATTTAAAATTTGTTTAAACCAACAAAGGGGCCTCTAATGAGTGACTAAACAAGCAGTTTATAAAGTCAAGAAAACAAATACGTAAATAAAAGTAAATTTAAAAAAAACTATTGCTGCATACAACTTATTTCTTTCCTCAGTGAGCATTTTAATGAAGGCAAGGCAAGTTTATTTTCACCAACAGGAGGCATCGAAGTACTTTACAGAAGCAATAAAACTAAATAAATAAGAAGCATAATTTAAAATTAAAACAATGAAAAGGAAATATTGGTAACATTAAATTAAAACTAATAAAATCATGATCTATTCTTGCTTTAAAGAAACATGCAGATTTGAACTTAAACTTTAAATAGCTTTCAATAAAAACTAGCGAAATGCAGCTGTAAAATAAATTTTTTGTGTGTGTTTATTGCAGTGGATCCAACAAGCGTGCCATAAAGATCGCTGGCCTGACCACATTGGCAGTTCTGCTGTTGGCCAGTCAGGTCTTCACAGCTTACATGGTGTTTGACCAGAAGCAGCAGATCCACACGCTGCAGAAGAACTCGGACAGAATGGGAAAACAGATGACACGTGCATCCCATGGTAACGGAGGCAATCTTAACATTGAGACAAAGCAGGATTGTAATAAGATGAATAGTAAACAGTGATTTTCTCCATCAATGAGGAAGAGAAAGACTGAAGTAGGCAGAGGGGGAAGTGAGAGTTTTAAAAAGAAGTTCTGATCAAATGCCCAGATAAAGAAATGAGTGTTAGATGATTCACGAGGAGGGGAAATCACCGGGAAATGTTCATTTTATAATTAGAAGAATTTAAGCAGTGACATTTACAGTTAAAATAACAAGTCTTGTATCTGTTCCCATGTTAAGACAAAAAGAGATCATTAAAAAGATTTTGGTTAGGATTTTACTCAGTTTTACTGACTTTACTATTAATACATTTCAACCCATCTTCTTGTTTGTTTAACCTTTTCAAAATTAATTTTAAACTCTTGGTTTGTTTCTAAGGTCCATTACTTTTCCAGCTAAACAAAGCAAATCTGATTAAATGCCCCCCCCACCCCCACCCCACTGTATCTCTTTTTTATTGTGGTTGTGTTGCTGTTTTCCAGCTGTGGCCCCATTGAGGATGGCCATGCCAATGAACACCCTTCCTCTTCTGAAGGACTTCAGTGATGATGACTCATCTCAGACACCCTTGACAGTAAGTTTTTGACCTAATCCCTAAAAATGTTTTACACTATGACTTGATTGGCAGTAACAGCTTGTATTTTAGAAGGGGAAAAAAAGCCAAATCTGTAACTTGTGTCATAAATTTTAACACAACTTCACAGCTCTAATTACTTGATACTGTTGTTCCACTAGAAACTGCAGGACACTGCTGTTGTCAGTGTGGAGAAACAGCTGACGGAACTCATGCAGGTATGTTGAGCTCCTGTGTTTTCTCACATTGCTTCATGATGCATATGGACAGGCTGTTGTCAACCAGCCCTTTACATGCTTTGAACAGGACGTCAGTCTGCCACACTTCAATGAGACCTTCCTGTCCAACCTGGGGAGCCTGAAGCAGCAGATCAATGAGAGCGAGTGGAAGGTGAAGCCTTAAGTGCACATGTGAAAGCTAATAATGCACCGCTTAGAGTGGATGAAATAAAATGATATTGTCAGGCATGCTTGCTTAACGTGGTGCATTCTGCAGAGCTTTGAGACCTGGATGAAGTATTGGCTGATCTTCCAGATGGCCCAGCGGAAGCCTCCAACCCCCACTCCTGAGCCAGGTTACTGCAGCTTCTTTTTCTTTTATATTTTGCTGATGTGCTTATCCTGTAAAGGGCTGGGATAGTAGATTGCAGAAAACCAGTGGAAACTTTTTTCCTATAATAATCCAGTCTTATCTATAATATATTAAAGTAATGATATAATTTTAAAAGAGGAAGTTGGAGAGGTTTTTTGTACTGATTTAAAACATTGAGTGGTATCATATGAGAATAAAAAAAAAACTTTTTTCCCCTGTTTTTGGGAGGTCAATATTCAAGGCAATCCATTTCTTTTGTATCTAACTGGGACCAATAGATGACTAGGTGCATTTGCATTTTTCCATAAATACCTGCACATTGTTAATTGTGCAGCATATTCATCAGTAATTAAAAGCAGTTATATCTTCTGTCCGTTATTTTTTGTTCAACAGCTTCTCTGGTCAAGACCAAATGCCAGCTGGAATCCGAACCTGGAACCGGTAAGATTGGTTCCTTCAAGCCCCAGTGCGACGAGCAGGGCCACTACAAGCCCATGCAGTGCTGGCACGCTACAGGCTTCTGCTGGTGCGTGGATCAGTCCGGCACTCCCATCGAGGGCACTGCCATTCGAGGCCACCCTGACTGCAGCAGAGGTAAAAATATGCACATAAAGGATTTGATTTTAATATCTGAGGCTGACATGAAGAATGACAAGCTTGACTTTTTCCCTGCTCACTTCAGGCACACCTTATCGCCGCATGATGGTTCCACCCAGGATGATGAAGACTCTCAGCTTTGATGGTAAGTGCTGAAGAAAGTTGTTTTGATGGGGCTTTTTGTGGGTCCTTTTGGTTGTAACACCCGGTGTTTGTTTGTTTGCAGATCAGTGAATCGCATGAAGCAAACCTCGATGCAAGAGCTTCTTTCTTCATACCCACTTTTTGCAGACATATAAAAAGGGCTATCTTTAAACTTGATACTAACATGCAAAGTGTAGCAGTGCAACTTCCAATGAGCTATTCTTTCTTGTAATCTCTTGATTTAATTCACTTTACTGACTGCTTGCAATCAAACCAGTCAAATCCTGCTAAAGTGTAGTGATTTTACAACGGATTTCTTTTGGGTGTCTTCTTTTAGGATAAACATTAAATACAGTAAACTGTGTGCATGTCAGATGTGTTGGTTGAAAAGAATGTTTAAAGGATCGGTTTCGCCAAATTACGAGAACTGGATGGAGTTTCTGTTTCACCTGCTGAATGTCAAGACATTAATCTCGTTGTGGTGTGTGTACAATAGAAAAAAATAGTTTTGAAATAAAGAAACAGCCAAAATTTTGCAGAAACTGTCCCTGTGACGGATCATCTGCAAACAGCCGAAGCCACTGTATCTCAGTAGTTCTTCTAAAACCATGTTTCCATTGTAGGTTATGGATAATCAGAAATAAAGAAGCCCTGCTTCTTGAAAGATATTGCAGTTTCATTTTCTGAATGCTTTCAGTACTATAAAGACTAATAACATCCCTTCACATGGACGCATGCCTAGAGACATGAGTTTAGTTTTTCTGATTTGGATGAGGCTGACTTTTAAAAGGATGGGAACATTTAAAGAAACGGTTTTCCTGTGGAGCTGTTTGTTTTAAGATTGCTGAATAAAGTTTTACTAACAACAATTTGTACTGCCATGTGTATGTCCCAGTGTGTAACGGTTAAGTAAAAGCATGAAATGAAGCCTGAACAAATGGAACTGGACAAGATGCAGTAAAAATGGATTATGTGATATGTTGTAGGTTTTCAGTGAGGCAGATTTGGTCATTCTGCCTGCAGTAATTAAACCTAAAAAAGAACACTCTTTTCATTAAAACGCAAATAACTAGTTTATTTATCTTTCCACTCCTTCCTTGTAAAGGAAAAGTAGTCTTGTATTTTACCAGTATATACAGAGTGTAGTAACACTGTTGTGTTTTTTTTCTAGCAGACGAGGTCCTTGAGAAAGCTAACAGCTCTGAGTAACATTTATTCGTATGAATTTCTGTCAAGAGACAGATGTTAATATTTTAGGATCTCCTGTGAAAATCTTTATTTCATCTGTTCTTATATTTTGTTTCTTTTTTTAATTTGATGCTTGCATTAATCTTCTTTGCTAATCTGTGTGGTTTCCGTTCCCACACTGTCTTGATACTGTTGACACACTGAGCAGTTTGTCAAAATACAGATTAACTCCTCAGTTATCATTTAGTCTGTTGCCAAGCTATAGTTCAGTAGTGCAGTCAAAGAGCAGAGTGAAGCCACAGTCAGCAGAAAGATGAAAAATTGTAAAACAAGAAAAAGAAAGCAGCAGATCTTTAGAGGCTCTCATGGTGGACTGAAGGAAACGAGTCTTTGGTTTGATTGTGCCAGCGTACAGCTAAGGATGTGTTACTAAATACAAGCACTAAACGCACTGTATCCTCAGTAGGTAGCCATGACGTTGGACTCTAGGTTTGATTGCCCTATGACTGGCACTTTCTTCAGCATATGAACAAGAGGAGCTGGGGATAATACTGATGATGCTTTTCCTCCTGAGCCTCAGCGAACCCTCACCCATCACAGTTCTACAAACAAAAAAATGTTTGTGCGCTCAAATCCATATCAATAAAACCTTAACAGACATTTGTTGGAGTCCTCGATCCAGTTGTACTCTCACAACTTTTCACTCACCTCAAAGCACGCTTAATAAATCATCCTTTATTTCTTGCCTTCGGTACATTCCCACAGCAGAAGAAATATACCACGCTGGCTAAAAAAAGTGCATTCAAAGTAAATTAGCAAAATTTGAAGACAAACTCGTGTTGCGTTTATGTTCCAGCTTTTTGTGTCGTCTTCAGGGTTTCTGTCTGGATCATGATGTTTCCTGCTAATTAAGTGGGAAAGTGGTGATTTTTTCTTTTTTTTTTTTTTTTACTAATATCTGCCTGCTGATATCAGTGTAAAGACCTCATTCATAAGACATCCTGTAAGTCAGACTTTCCCCATGTTTTAGATGTGTCAGGTTAAAGCGATGAGAGCAGTTATCACAAGATAGCTGCAGATGGCAAATCTAAGCTTCTCCATGAGCTCATATCGGTTTTATTCAGTTTAGATTGTGGTGACAATTATTACTCAAGTATTACGGAGCACTGCTGGGGGTGTATTGTTATGTGAGGCATCGCATGGAAAATACACAACAGTCATTTTGAAATAAGAATAAAATTAGTTTTAAGGTGAATGTTACGGCCCTGAGTCATCTGGTCTGCAGGGCTTCCTGGAAATGGAGAGACTCCAGAGTCCACAGCTGGTAGGCTGCCATCCCTCGGCTCCGCCCGTACCACCTTGGCTCGGGATTGGTGGACATTGGTGCAGGCTCCTCCCACATTGGCCACAAACGATGACACCTGCCTATTCAAAGACACTCAGCAACATCATTCAGGGCAGCTGTGTCTGATGGTTACCCAGTTTGCCACCACCGGTTTGGGCGTCGACGGCCATAGAATAGCAGATT